>NW_020897722.1:6123730-6585011 GCF_003984885.1 Neopelma chrysocephalum
AAGCATTTATTATTAATGTACAGGCAGCTGTATTGCCTGCAACAGCTTTTAGAATACTTTTGTGTGTTTTATTACTTGGATTAATAATAAATTTGTTTCTGTGAACAGTATACTGGTGTGAAATTGCTTTGGAAACAAGGAAATGGTATTTAATGCTTTTACTAAAATGCTGAGCTCTTATAAAGGCACAAAAAAGGTACCAACAAATGAACTTAACAGGAGATAAAACTGCTGTATTTATTCCAGCAGCACACAGTGTTGCATTTACTCTTGTGTGTTTCCTGCATGGCAAATGTGGGAGAATAAAGGGTGTTTTTTATTATCTGTGCCTGTTGGGGCCCAGATGTAAAGGTGAACACTGGCACTCGTGCTTCGTGTGCAGGCCAACCAAGACTTTGCTTCAAGCAAAAATTCTTATGCTTTTCCCAGCATCCTCCAAAACATTGTGGAAGGCATATGCTACTGTGATACTGTAGATAAAATTGGAGACAAGTTGCAGATCCCATCATCTTACTGCTCTCGTTTCAGAAAAAACGTTCTGTTACCTTCTTACCAAGTGTGTTTTAAGTAACCTGTGTGCTGCAATTCAGGCAGTTTTATAGGCCATGATCCGTGGCAAAGTGGAGTCCTGTAGGGACTTACTGGGTGTAAACATAAAACTATTTGAAAGACATTCATGCCCAAATTAAGACTTCTTCAACATCAAGACGCAATAGTGTTCTTAAAATGTATTAAGGGCTGCCACAAAGGGGAATTGAGTTATCATGTATCTCTGTCCCCTGAATACAAAATACCAGAATTAAGCTTAAATCATAAAAGATGATGATTTGCCACGTGTATGTAAACTATACAAGTGGTAATAATTTCCAGGGGTAAGGATACTTAAATAGGTTGCAGGACCTAGAATTGTTAAGAACAGATTAGGCAAATCTCTTTCAACATAATTTTGTTTCTCCTGTGTTTGGATGGGAGAAGTCTCTTAGCTCTATTTTTGTAATTCTTGGATCTTCAGTAGTGGGAAACTCTTTCACTGTGCATATTTGTTTTCTCTTTGTATTTATTTATTTATTTGTTTGTTTGAAGGGTTATTGTTATTTTGTTCATCTTCTGTTTTCTCATCTGGATGAATTCTCCCCATCTTCCTTTGCAGACCAGGTTCCTCAGACTACTGATCATTTTTATTGTTCTCAGCTCTCTCTAATTGTTCCACGTCTTTCTTGTTTCTTTAAATTTTTCCCAGCAGTGAGATATTTTTGACTCCTACTTAGCATGTGATCACTGGAATCACTGGATCCTTTCCTGCGGAAATACTCCCTTGGCAGTGAATCTTCAGCTTGTATTTATGTTGTTGGTCACCCCTACGCTAATATACTAGCTGTTGTGCCTTTATTGAAAATATATCTATTTTCTCAGACTATTTCTTCAATGTGTAATAATTTTACATCCTAATGTTTTTTGAAGTGCTTGCAGATCCTTTGCAGTGAAGTATTGTCTTAGAATTCAGAAAACACACTCTCTATCTGGGTCAGTAATGACTTGGGTGGTTTTTTTTCAGTACAGGCATAATTTATCATGAGAAAAATAGTTTTCTGTAGCTAACAGATGAATTTTAGTTGTTGTCCTGTTGATCTTGTATTAAAATCTTCTTGAAACTTCTGGTGATTAGCGAATTTCAAGGACATTATTATTGCTATAAGCTTTATTCACTTCTGCATAATACCATGTTTTATTAAAGTACTGGCTGCAGGCCAGCTGGAAAGCCTCATATATGTGGAAGAAACCTCAGACGGCACCATTCAGGAGCAAGATATTTTAGAAACAGGATGCCATAGCTATGACATATTCATTACACATCCTGTGTTTTCCTTGCATTTGTAACTTAACTCTTTTGTTAAAAAACAAACATGGATTTAGCTTCTGCCCATGCCTCATATATGCCCACAGTGTGCAGAACAGTGCAAGAAAAATTCCCTTCCCATGATACTGCACTAGTATTTCTGTATCTTCAAGAGTCCATGTTGGCACAACATGGATGTTAAGGGGGATGAGAAGATGAGAGATGAAAAGATGAAAGATGAGAAGAAAGAATAAGAGATGAGAGAGAAATTGCATAGTGAGGCATGAAGAGTGGGGGTGAAGGGCTTTGTTGAGTCCATAACAGGCCTTCCTTGGGTTATATTAGGAGTTTTTGTGAGCAGGTTTGGACAGGTTTCTTCCCACTCCTTTTTCGGAGTAGCTAAAGAGAGAGGAGATGCAGCATCATCCCAATGCACACAGTGCACATGCATCCTGTGAAGGTTTGTAAAGGTGTGAAAGCCCCACTTGTGCTGGAATTCCAGGAGGTGGTCAGCAGAGAGTGGTAGCTTGGGGGCAGAGGAGGTGTGAATATACAAGTTATATTCACATGTAAAAGGTTTGTTACCGGAAGAAAGTGGTGCAAAACCTCACTGTGTGGGGGATTTTTTTCTGATCCTCAGTCCTATTGGATGATAGGACTGTGAATTCTACTTGTAAGCAACCAAAAAAAGAGGAAACTCAAATCAACCAAGGCAATCTAAACAAAACTTTCCTTCTTTGGGTAACACCAAGGTATTTCCCAGGTAAACTTCCTGGCAATCCAGCTTTTCTTTGTGCCTTTTATGCCTTGTTTATGGCCTTGATTCCTCATGGTATTTGAAAATGGTTGTTTGACTGTGAGTTGTTCCATTGACTTGCTATGGATGTCAAAGGAACTATTCATATGTTCAAATGGAAGCACATTCAGTCCTGCTGAATTGGAGCTTGCCAATGAGGAATACTGCTTAAACTAGAAAAAGTTATGGATTTTGGAGACAAGAATCATCTGGCAGCAGAGATGGAAATGAATCCAGGTAGAATTGCCCAGCCGCTTGGAAAATAAATGATCCAATTCTCCGTTGAAGGATTAGCTATGAATTTAGCACTGACTTTATTTTCCAGTACATCCATCTCATTTATCCAAGACTTATTGTCTTTAATTACCATTGTGGTGCCTGCAGGCAGCAGTCTTTAAATTAGTTATGCAAAGTTCTGCTCTCAGCAGTCATCAGGAGATTGGATCTGCTTTGGTATCAATCCCCTTACAACAGCCTGACAGCATCAGGCTCTGTGCTAGGGATGTACTTTTTGTGATGTCACTATTTGGCCTGGTGGGTAGGTTAGTCTCTTAAACAAAACTAAAAGCACACACATTTGGTATTAGTGGATATTTTTATCTGGAGAAACAAATACTGTCAGTTCGTAGCTTTTTAGAGGTTGTGATTCACCCCCAGTGTTTTGTTAGACAGTTTATATTCTTCATCACAAATACTGGCGGCGCCATGCCTAATGGGGGTTATTTTTAATTCTGCATATAGCACTGGTTTACATATGGGCAGTATGTCACCCATTCTGAAAAACAGAGTTAAAGCAGAGAAGTTATTTACATAAATCCTTTTTAGATCTAGAAAAAACAGCCTGAGGCAAATAGCACTCATGCATGCTCATGAAAAAAACTTGAGTCCAAACTTATCTCTCTCTCTCTATAAAATAGAAAAATTATGACTACTGCTGAATTTAACAGGCCTTGTAAAATTTTTCTACCACTGCAATATATATGACCGTGCCTTTGTGTGCTTCTTTACACAACAATTAGCTGGCAGTGGTTCTGAAAATACGTTACTCAATGCTAAGGCTTTGCAGGATTAAACACAAAGGTTGAATAAAAGAACATCCCCTCTTCTCAGCAAGTCTTTGCCTTCTGCATTGGAGCAGCTGGAAGCAGTAATTTGTCTTTGTGCATAGACGAACAAGGGTTTATTTCAACTACAGCTCTTTAAAATGCTGCTTCCTTTCTTTTTGCCCCCAGAAGGGTTGTAGGTAACCTGTCAACAGTTACTCTACTCTAATAAGTCTTCATTAAGTGACTGATTCTGCAACCTTGCATGGCTTTGAAAGCCTACGTGTCTTCGAGTGGGGGTATTACCGGTACCGGTACTGGAGGATCAACTGTGTGATTAAGTTGCTTAGTTATGCATTTAGGAGAGGATGTTCAAAGAGCTTAAAGGAACTAGATATTCGTGTTGATTGATATATAGTGGGAAGTGAATGTTTAACTCCTCTAAGGTTCTCTTGAAAATCCCCACCTTATGTTCTGGATGGTTAGACCTGTGCATTTCCATTATGAGATGACATCTGCTTAGTAACACTGTGTTTGGAAAGACAGAAAGAAACTGACCTTCAAACAAAAAATATTCTATAATACTATGAGATTTAGTGGTGGTTTTTTTCTACATAGAAAGAGAGGATTCAGCTCAACAACCAGATGAAATTTCTCTGTCATTCCAGTGCACTTAATGGAAATACCAAGCGTAAGTTATTTGACTGTTAAGCTGCTAACTCTCTCCTAATGATAAAAAACCTGACAAACCCAAACAATGATTTAGTTCTTGTTTTACAAGTTCCTTACTAAAGACTTTGACCTGAAGTACATCGCATCTTGTGAGGTAACAGCTGGTCTATCATTGTCTTCGGAAAAAAGTAACAGTTGCTAAGATTTCAAGAAACAAAGATGGTCTTTGAATCAACTGGAACAGCTGTAAGAGACTGACACACCATGCACTGTCAGCTGCTAAATTCAGATATTCACACTGCCCGAAATGGGATACTTTCACCCTTTGGCACCACCAGATTCCTTTTCTCTCTCTTTTTTTTTTAAAAAGGCAGAAAAAGAAATTGGGTTTTCAGTTTGCCTTTTGCGTCCAGAAAAAAAGCAAACCCCCAAACTATCACTTTCTTTGTAGGGATTTTATTTTTTATATTTATTCAACTTCAGATTTATAAGTCATCCAAAGACATGCTTGCTGACAGCTGAAATTTGCATTACAAAAGTATAATGTGCCTCTCTGTGTGGTGCATTAAAAAGAAAATATAATAGTGCATATCCAAAAAACAGCATCAGATGCTATTTTAAGGCAATCATCATCTTCCCAGTTTTGTTTGTGGAGACTGTATTTAGTTTAACAAGGCAGAATGAAGGTGAATTTATCATATCTAAGAGGGAAAGATAAATTATAGCAATGGTCTCTTTAACAGACAGAGGCATGTGAGATCCAAAAGCTGGTGGCTGAAGTTGGGCACATTCAGACTGGAAAAGTTTAGTTTTTCTTTTTAGAGTAATCAGGGAACTGATCCATAATTTAAATTAGCTTGGGATGTGGCAGATTTTTCCATAGCTTGAAACCTTCAGATCAAACTTGGCTCTCTGCTTTTTCTGGTTCTTGCAGCGCTTTCTGAAGTGCTCCAGAATGTTGTGGGCTTATTTTCAAAGATGGCAAAATGTGATGACATGAAAATTTATTTCACTTAATGAAGAGTCAGCAGCCATCTCTTGTGAACAAAACACTTGTATGGCTTTGGTACCCCTGAAAGCCAAGCTCTTGCAACTTGGAGCCCGACTGATTCTTGGAAGCCTGAAATAGGCCCATACTGGGACTCTTGCTAGACTATTGTTTTAGTTCAGTTACAAAGGATGGGGTATTATTTAGGAGCCTCTGAGCTGTTGTAGCCTGTGTTAGATGGTATCAGGAAAGCTGTGCACAGCATGGCTGATCTTGCTGCTGATGGAGAAGGTGAAGCACCCAGCGAGTGGTACCCTGAGCCCTCTGCACTGCTGGTCAGACAATGACACTGGTGTCTCAGCACACTGTTTTCTTGCCAAAAGAGCCATGCTGGCTCAAAACTTGCTCCTGAGTGATTTACTTCAGTATTCCCAAGCAGTGCATAGTGATGACTTCTTAATAAAAACTCTTTCACTGATCACATCTAACCTACTTTCTTGTATCCTGCACTGCTGATCCTGCACCATCTGAGCAACTAAATGATTGACAATTATCATCACTCTTTGCAGAGTAAAGTTTAGTTTATTCTTCTCTTTGTGGATATGACTGTGTGAAAGAAATAGATTTACACCATAACCCCAGAGGATTTGAAAGTTCCTTACTCATGTGAATTAATGTCCCAGAGTAAGGGCTGAGACATAAATTGAATAATTTTCCAAATGTGATAATTGAGGTAAGCAGAATAAACTGCTCAGTCTAGAGCTTTAATTCTTATTATTAGGAAAGCACTTTACTGTCCTGATAGTATGTTTTATATTTACAGTTAGTACAAGGTCCACATAAAGGCTACACCTCCTGATATCCCTCTCTGTGTTTGCAATGAAAGACTAAGTCTGCTGTCATTAAGCCAAATTCCACCTCTGCTTTCCACATCTTTGTATTTTTCATCTGTCTGATATTCTAAGAGACATATTTGTCATGAAAAGCCAGGGAGAAACAAGGGAAACAAAACAACAGATTTAAATATATTCTGAATTTAACTTTGTCTTATTTTATTCTTTGTTGAAAGGATTTGCAAGGAGACTTTGCTGCTACCTTTGAATTGCTTGCTCTTCTTTTCCCTAGCTGAGGCACATCATTATCTTATGAGGTGAATGGGAATTACTTTTCAGTATCCAGAAATAGACTTTGGCCTTTTGACATCCTAATAATTCCCAGAACAGCCAACTGAACCTTCACCACGATAGACTGGATTTTCTATATTAAAATATTGTAGTGCTGCCCTGATTTCAAGTCCTGACAGTTTCATCACTGCAGTTGACCCATGTTCCTCATACAGCTGCTTTCTGCAATGTGGTTACAACATCAGTGCAGATTTTCCTTTGCTTTTAGAAACTTGGTTTAAAATAGTGAAAAGTTGTGTTTCTTCCAAGTTTACCTACTGTTCTTTAATGGTATGTCATGTATCCCATTTCTTCTCTTATTTATTAAATCCTATGCTTTGACTAGAACTTATTTCCAAGAATATTAAATTATTATTCTATTATTAGAGCACAAGGTTTGATTTCTTGACAGGCTGACAAGAGCTCTGCAACACTTTGCAGGAACAACCCTTCCTAATCCAAACTGTCCTCAGCAGCGTCAGTCAGTTTACCCTGGTACTGAAATATAGTTGAAATAAAGCTGCTCAGTTGCTTGGACAATGTGTTGTGGCATCTGGGACTTAATGATCTCCTTTTCACAGCCACCCCACCCTCTGATCCGGACAGTCATCTTCAGAGCAGCAGCTACCAACACACGTCTTTTTAATGCCTGATCCCTTACATACACGTCCTAATTGAGTTCTGCATAAATTCCAGCATCTGTCAAGTTTCTTGGCCATCATACAGCATATTAATATAGGCTCATGGTCATCTGTCTCCTGCCATTTGTTGGTAGTAAGTAAATTGCATTTAGCCTAGAAAGACAATAAACCTACTAATTTGGTGCACCTTGGGATCTTCCTTATGTTGCAGGGTTTTTTTTATTCAGGCTTCAGAATGTTTTCATTTACTGTGCTTTTTGGCTCATAGACTTCCTTCCTCTTCTGGTTTAGGATTTTAACCAAATTCAGCACTCCAGATCACTTCATATGCTCAGTGTAGGCTCTTTTTAATTACCTGGACTACATATCACTATGTCAGAAAATTTATTTATTTTCCAGCAACTTCCTATGAAAACAGTTGCCTTACAAATGCAGTTATTGTGAATGTGAATGATGTGGTTTTAGAACAGTTTCATTTTCAAAGGGTGCTTTCATGGAAAACAAGGTTAAGTTGTGTGGGAACAACAGGGATTCTGCAAACGGCGCTAATAGGTAGTTCCTTTCTTCCTTCCATGACTTAGTGTTAGGAATCAGATTAGAGCACCAGGGATACAAGGAAGAAAAGAAAATACAGAGTGATTCTGTTCTCAGACTCGAGAACCACGTTCTTAAAGCCCAGGGGTGAGATGATGAACAATTCATGCGAAGGTTACATTGAGATTATTTCTACTAGGGCTCTCCACATCTCTTGTTTATCTCTTTTATTTGTTTTGTTGCTCTGTTCCGGTGCCGTAGTGACACCCTCTGGCAGTGGCAGGATAGTTTCATTGCCATTAGGGAGCTCTTCAGCAGTCAGGGAGCAACTTCATGGGAAAGGCACGGGCGTGCCATGTCCTTCCTTCCCTCAGAGCTGGTTTGGCTCGAGATTAAAATTCACACATGTGAAGTTAAAATTAATGTACATGATGGCTGATTGATACAAATTAAAGTACCATGTAATAAATGACATTGGGCAGCTTTTCTTCTGGCGAGGATCTTGAAAAGTCTCCCTTTGTACTAAAATTGATTTGTTTGCATCAACTCTAAAGCACATTCTTCTCTTCTGGAGTGCAAAGCCCTACTGATGATGGATGTGGCTCACACCAGAACAGAGTTGACTCAGTGATCCTTCATACCTGTGAAATAACACTGGTTTATAAAGATGGAAAAGCTACTCGGAGTTTTCAACCTCCTGTTAATTTTGTATTTTGCTTTGGTAATGCTTTTATTTGTGCTGTCCTTCATGATGGGTCACAAAATGCAAAGTTCTCACAGTTGACATTTTTCGAGGCAGTATAAAGAGAAAAACCAGGGAGCTGTTGAGGCAGTTGGAGCAGCAAAGTAGGGTGGCTGAGGCTTGGAGAAAGGCATTAAGGCACCCAAGTTCTATTAAAATCAAGATGTGGGAGAACACTTAACGTTTTTTGTCGTATCTAGATCTATGTCTCATTTGGATAAGCAACTTGGTGCATGTCTGCAGGGCAAGCTGGTAGTACAGAACTACCTAAATGGTTGAGTTTGGGCAAAGCAATTGCCTGGTTGCAGCAGCACAAGGATCCCCGTCAGGCACCTCACTGAGCTTCTCAGCAGCCTGAATTAGCCCAGAAACAGATGTTTGCGCTGCTGGACTCAAGCAAAGTTGAAGACTTGTTAGAGAAACCTCCATGGATAAATGGGGAGTGGAGGTTCTGAGATGAAAACCTGAAGTCCTGTTGATTGCTCTGTCCCATAAGGGCTTTTATTGACCTGCTTGAAATGAACCCTCCCCAGTCTCGTAGCAGCGACCGAGCTGTCCTGGGCTGATTCTGGTGACTCTGATTTTGGACACAGGGACTTCTCAGCATCATGAGGAAATATGAAGGTCTGGCTCAGCTTCTGAAAGCAGCCGTGGTTGTATCTGCCACCTGGGGTCACTGTGATCAAGGTTATTAAAAAGCAGAGGTATGAAAGTAACAAAGAAAATATAAGCGGTAAAAAACGTACTTTCCAACCCTAACCCCTGGAGGCTAAAATTGAGATTGCCACAAGTATACAAATTAGTTGAAATTTTTATTGTGTGTGAAAAGATGAAACCCTATGCTTCAGTGTGTAAACAGAAGTCTGCTTTAACAGGGCAGGGATTTGTATACAGCAAGTCATGAACTACCACAAGAAAAGTGTTATCTCTTGTAGACTTTTCTTGCTGCATTTTGACTTAGCTCTTCTACCTGTTGGCTCCTACAGTGTGTTACAACTGACTTTGAAGATCCTTTCAGCAGTGTAGTTTTGTGGCTGCAAAATCTTCACTGGTCTTGATGCTGATCTTGTTTAACACTGGAATTGCTGCACATATCTCAGTGACTGTTCATTTCATTTACACACGTGAGATTATAGGTGAGTCCAATAGATATTTTGAATCTGCACCCATCCTATAGAATTTCTTAAGTGTGCTATTAATGAAACCTTTGTCTCAGCTAACCCCACATGATATATTATGTACCAGCAGTACTTCTTAAAAGCACTTTAGCTGAATTTTCAAGCTGGCTAGGCTTAAACTTGTCAAAATCGTATGTATTTATGTTAAAACTCTTCAGAATACTGTGTGGATGTAAATCTTTTTGTGGAGGTGCTGCATTGTGAGAGAGAAAAAGCACTTTGTGTGCTGGGAAAAGAGCAGCTCCAGAGGATGCAAATGCTACTTCAAATCTCATTTATTGTCAGAGCAGCACTGCAGTGTGTGAGCTGCTTGGAAGCTGGACATCCCTGGTGCTCTTTGAGAGCTGTCTCTAACAGCAGCTGCAAAATTGCTGCCTCATAGTCTGAAAGAGAAAGTCAAAGCTAAAGCAGTAAGACGTAGAAACCTTTTTTCCACTCTATTCTGTTCACAAATCCTTTTATAAAGGCCTGTAGGTACCCAGAGAACAGACTTCTGCTGCTGTACCTGCCACTGGGTGGCCTCCATTGGAGCTGAAGGAGATAACATACATCTATGTAGTATATCTTTTTTTTTTCTTAACTAAATATTGCTGAAGCTTCTAGACAATGGGACTGTACAAGACATTGCATGGAATTCAGCCTGTTCTTTAGTATGAAAAATTGGTAAATCAATATTTTGAACCTTTTTTGTCCTTACTAATCATAGAATCACAGAATGGCTGGAAGTCACCTTAAATACCATTTGGTTCCAACCTCCTGCCATGGGCAGGGATACCTTCCACTAGATCAGGTTGCTCCATGTGCCATCCAACCTGGCCTTGAACACTTCCAGGGATGGGACAGCCACAATTTCTCTGGGCAACCTGTGTCAGTGCCTCAAACCCCTCATAGGAAAGAATTTCCATATAATTTACTTACAATTGTATAATTTCCTTAATGCTTTTGTTGACATACCTATGCATTTGATCAGATAAGAAGTACTTCAGTTACAGGTATAGTTGAAGGAGAAAAAACAGTAGTAGTGTTTATAGTAGAGTTTCTTCATAGCTCTTTGCAAGTGGAAAACATCCATTCTTTGCAATCCTGAAGGGCTATAGGGTCGGAATGGCCTTACTCCTCTGCCTTTTCAAATGAACTTTGCATCACTGGCACCACCTCTAAATAAAATTATTTAGCATCTTTTATAATTACATGATCTTTAAAGCATCTCTCAGGACCACATTTTAGTCCTATTATAGTCAGTGTTCTTTGGAGTAATTAATTATGTATATCATCACGAGGTCAGAATCAGAACATTATGTTTTCATCTCTTGTAGTGAGATAGCTCCTCGTACATCCCATCATGCTGCTGTACACATAATTAGTACTATATGAAGAATATAAATTAACATGTTAGTTTTGATGGGAATGTTGATGAGCCTGGAAAGGCGTCATTAATATGCTCAATAGTGCAAAATAATACTTCTGATTTTAGCTTCCCTTGCTTTTCCTTTCAACTGGTTAAGCTAAAAATATGGCACATCTGCTTTCCCTTTACACATGTGAAAATGCGTGGAATGCGAAGTAGGGGAGAGAACAGCAACCCTTTGGGTGAGAAAACGTGAGGTTCAGTGCTGAGACACCAGTCTGTGTCTCATAAGGGAGGGCTCGGGGTACCACTTGTTGCTGCAGGGATGGAAGGGCCTCCTGACACAGCACTGCAGCATCACCACAGTCACACACAGCAGGGTGGGTTCTGTTACTGGCTGAGTAGAGTCAAGATGAATTGCTGACTCCACTTGGAGATGCCACTGCACTTCTTCCTTCTCTAAGGCCTAAGTAGTTTTAAGCACCGTTGAACTCCTCCAGTCCCTTGAACTCACGTGGTTTAGTCCTTGCTTAACTGCTGCTAATGGATCAGATAGAAGATTTAGACAGAAGATCCTTATGGATGTAAATCAATACTTATTAATGACATCCAACTGTGTTAAGTCTCAGGACAAAGGAGAATCCAACTATAGGATCCGAACTGTGCAGAAGACCAGTAGAAAGGATGAATAGCAGCAAAAAGCAAGCGATGGAAAGCTTTGTGAAGTATATTTATTTTAATAATAGTTGGCTCTTAAAAGGTCTTCTTTGCCTGTTGTGCTCTGGGCTTTTTATTAAGAAGGGTAAGTAACCATTATCCATGTTGACCACTTTTTGGATATCCATTGCTATTGTGGTTGATGAATAAAATTAGGAAGTGAGTGTCTGACCCTGAAAGTGGATCTCTGCAAACGAGCTTGTGGAAACTGGAGGAGCTCAGTGGACATCAGTGGGAGCTGCTACGGGAAGGAGGATTAATCGATATTAAACTGGCGGCCAAAGTAAAGGAGCTGTCAACTGGGAGCAAAACAACAGGAAATATTGGTAGGAGAGAATTAAACTGTGCTCTTAGATAGCTCTTTTGTAAAACTAATTCAGTCAGAAAGTCACTAATTAGTTTTTACAAATTCTGGCAGTGGTTTAAACTTGTCTGCCTTTCATAGTTACTTGAAGTCTCATGTAAGGTAGAGTATATTTCAAATGTGTTTGAATTAATGTTTTCTCATTACTGGAGTCTGCTTTTTCCTTTCCTTTCCTTTTTTTTTTTTTTGATTTAACATGCAGGAGAATAATATTGCATAGGTGCAAAACTGCTTAGATTGCAAGTGTATGACTTTAAACACAGTGTATTTTCCTAATTGTCATTTTTGAAAGTTTCCATTTTTTCTTTTAGTTTTCTTAGTGGTTTTTAGTTCTTTGCTCCCAGATTCAGCCTCTTGGTAGTGACCCAGCTTTCCAGTCACATAGGCATGAAAAATCAGCATAATTAAAAGCCACCTATTAAAGCAATTTCATAATAGTTTTCTTTTCTAAAATGCAAATGAGAGATAAGAGAAGACTCACCCATGTTTGCTCTGTCAATTGCTTGAAAAAATCCATCTATTGCACTTGGTGATTTGGTGCTGGTAGGATATTGCAGCTATTTTTATTGAAAACTCAGGGTTTAACTAAGACAATGTTTTTAGTTCCTGACTTACAATACTGATTATAATTTCTGATCAACTTGAATTTTCTTTCTACCTCAATTCCTGTGGAATTCACAGTGATGCCACTGCCTTTCCCTCTTAAATCCATTGGGTTTACATTCTGGTAATTTTCCACTTTTCTCCTTCTCCCGGCCCTCAGCCCTCTGCCTCACAGCTCTCTTCCACTTTGCAATTTCTGATTTATTTCTGGCATCTGTTCAATTTCAGAAAAAAAATAATTCCAGCCTATTAGTCTTGAAAGGAAATATAAAATCCATTTTTATCAACATTCGTCAATTAAAATCTGATATTGCAAAGCCTGTTTATAAATAACTTGACTATTCCAAATTTATGTTGATAATGCCTTATACCATTCATTCCATATATATAACACTTTAATGTGGCAGATGAGGAGAGATGTTTCTGTGAGGCTATATAAATTTACAAGTACAGAAATGAAATCCATTGACTGCACTCCAGCGTCACACTCACTGTGTGTACGCTCACACTTACACACATGTGCATGTAAGTTGCTTTGAAAGATGAACTTGTATATAATTATCTGATAAGATATAAAACTGAAGCCTGAAATCTGGGCTGATCTCTTGAGTTTTGGTTTGGGGCCAGATTCTGGAAAATGATTTGAGTTCCGATTCCGGCAAAATCCCCTGAATATGTTTTTCTGGCAATATTTTTGAGAACAGCTGATCTTTTCACATTTTTTCCATTTGGGTTAGAAATCTTAAGAGAGTAACCAAGATGCCACTGCTGTTTGCTGCTCACTGAAAGGATAATGCAGCCCATATACATGGAGCCATAATTTTGGCATTTTTCTCTGGTGTATTTCAAAGCTCTAGATGATAGATAATGACATTAAGGAGAGTGAGTTGAAGTTAATTGCAAAGCATTGCTTATTAGGTTTGAAAGAGATATAATCACAGGGCATTCTAATTCCTTAAGACACTGATTAATATAACAGCTACAGAGAAAAAACTGGCAGGGAATACGTTTCTAGGGAGTTTGCAGGATTGCTGGTTTATGCATTTTCTTTTACAGCCTACACAGTTGGAGATAATTCAGATTCTCACTGTTTAAGAGTAAGCCAAGTATCTAAAACCTTGTGACCATATTTAGGGATGGATGAAATGTTTTGGTTAAAATAGCTCACACTCCCCTACACATGCCCATGTTTCTGTCCGGCCTTCAGACCGGTGAAAGGAAGAAACAGGAGACCTCAGAGATTTCCTTTGCCTTTCTTGTAATCCACCAGCTGGGTGCTAATGATCTCACACTGCTTATTCCAGTACCCAAACATCTGCCTTCCCTCTGGACTTGGTTGAATCACCCAGTGCTTTTACCAGTTGCTGTGTTCATCCACAACTCTGTTTTGGTTTAATCATCCCATTAGTTGAAGCTGAAGAAACACTTTGTGGCATGTGGCGCTGGTTTGTTCTGCATCTCATCCAGCATGATGCTGGGCTATGCCAAGTGGGGTTGTCTCCTTGCAGGGGTGGAAGAATGAGGGGGAAATTCAGAAGTTATAGGAATGATAGCATTATTTGGTGCTTACACCTTTTTTCTTGCTGTCCCACCGGTGCTGACCTTTCCCAGTTACTGTCATTCCCTGTCCATCCGGCATGTTTGTCTGGATAAAGGCTGTCTGCATCTCTGCTGGGAATGTGCAAAATATGGAGAGGGCTAGAGCAGTGTAAAAATAACATTTATTAGCAGACAGATTACAGGCTAAAGAAGGATGTTTGAGGGAACAGTGAGAAAGGCAGTCCCACCTACATCTGTAATAATGAAATTCTTACAGTGGTCTCAGACAATCTGCTCCCAGTATGTACCAGGACACACAGCATTACCCATGGCTGTGCCAGGAGCCTGAACTCCACACAACTCCTGACAGTCAGGAATTCTGCACAGCCCATGCAGTTAGACAGTTTCTCCAGCTCTAATTGGCATCGAGAGGATGCTCAAAAACCCCCCTAGAGCGGGCAAAATGGAGCAGCTTCGGCTACAGGAGGTGGATTCTGAAAGTCACCAGTGGCAGAATGGGGAGATTGTTTTTGAAGGACGAGATGTCTCATTCCTGACCCCGTCACCTTCCGTGCGAGCCGGGGGAGAGCACTGATGCCAATCCAATAGGCACGCTCAGCAGATGTCCAAGGCTCTGGTTTGTATCCAGTGATACTAAAGGTTGTTTATAAAGGCAAGACGTTATTGTTTTGAGTGTTTGGCACTGCCTCTCATCTTTTAAAAAGTTGAGAGGAACAAATCTGATGAGGTTTCCAGCTATTTTGTCTCAGTTACAAGAGCAGGCTGCAGAAATCAGTGTGTCTTCTCTGACAGCGATCCTGCACTTGTTTTACTCTTCGTAGCCCTGCTAGGAAACATCTTTTTACTTGTCCTTGGAAATATAATCTGAAAGGGTTCTCTTGAATCACCGTGTTCAGCCATCTGATACTGTAGAAAACCAAGTCATCTGATCCCTCATATAGCCTAAATGAAGATGTTTTTGTTTTCTCCAGTTTATTGGGCTGCAGTTGTTGGAAAGCTGCTCCACAACACTACTGTTCCCATGGCAAGAGAGCATCTCACTTCCAGACTAAATGTTTATATGTGTTGATTTTTCATGGCTTCATTGTCCATTAGTTAAAGTAACTCTTTTTCAACTCTGTTGTTCACCCTTACCCTTGCCTCTCATCTCTATGTACTTATAAATTAAAATGGTATCTGTTCTTTACTTACTTTACTGCTGTAAATGATTCATACTCTTTTCTTCTTTTATAAAGATAGGCTCTCCATTGCCCTTATTGCCCCAGAATACTTTTTTTCTGCATAATTTTCGAGTCAAGTGCATCTTGTTTCTTGGTTGATTAGAATTGTGCGCAGCACTGAAGTGAGATAATTCACAGAAGTGCTTTTTACAATGGCATTAACACTTCCTTGCTCACTTGAAAGTGACCCAGTTTATACTGATAAAGAGTGGGTTTGCCTTTGTCCCAGCCAGGGGTAAAAAAGGTGACTTACCACTTATCCAGTGGTTTAATGAATTCAGATTAAAGTAGAAATTGTTGCTGTAACTTCAACATGCATGGCCTTTCATGTTAGATAGATTACTGAATTTCAATCCAACTTTATTACTTCAGTCATCAAAAGCATCCTCTGTGCAATCCCTCCGAACACAGCATTTCCACTTCTTAGGACTGGGCCTGGAAATATTCTTAATAAAATTACCTCTGGGCTAGTTCTTCCACTCCCAATATCAACTGTTGTTAATCTACCTTAAATTATTGCCTTAAACACATAATGGTTCTTCTTCCTAATCAGCTTTCCTGTTTTACCCCAGCAGTTTACCTCCCAGCACTGAACCTGCTTGCTTGAAGAATTGATTGATTTATCTTGTCTAGAATATCAGTTATCAAATAGAGGCAGAAAGCAGATATTGCAGTGTGTCTCATTTTTCAATTACCTCTCTGACTTTCATTATTCTTGACTTAAAAATTTGTTTTCAAGCCTTGCATTACTGAGTTTGGACTAATGGTGAATCTATAGCTGCCCAAGTTACCTTGGGATGACATCAATCCATAGACATCAAAGATGATAAACAAAGTGACTTTTAGTTCAGTCTTTTCTGAGTTGATTATTAAAATGTCAGACATCAGCCCTGATTTCACATCAGGAAAAATATACCCTCCTGAGCCTTTCATGATAAGAATTTCAGACTGTGGGATGTCTGACAAATTTAGTTTTCAATTGCAAGAAAATGAACAACTTGGCTGTCTCTCCCTCAAAATGCTGTTGAAATAGACAGTATATTTACAAATTTCCATTTCTAATTAAAACAAATGAAACTGAAAGACATTTATGCTTTTCCTTTTTTTTTTCTCCCAGCAGGTCACTGAGTCACTACTTCTCTTAAAATCTCTCCAAAACTTTCCTCGTTATTTCCTCATAGTTTTGCATGCTGTGAAATAATTACCATATAAAATGTTCCAGCATATAAAAGTGTTCACCGTATAAAATATATATGGTATTACATTAAGAATTCTTAGTGGGATTTTCACAGTAGCCAAAAGAACTCAATTTTTAAGGGAATTTTTTGGGGACTATTTCAAAGAGAAAGCGACATTAAATGTAAATATTCTGAATATTGTAATTGTTATCACTGTTCACTGATAGTCCTTTCTAGATCATCCTCACAGGGGTAAATAGTTTGCAAGAAAAAAGATCTGCGTGTTCTGGACACAGATTCTGCTCAAAGGAGTCAGCAGTCTTTTGCTGAGCTTTTCAAAGTTGTGCTTATTAACTGAGTCTATTTTGGCATCGTATTTTTCCTGAACAGGACTGTTCTGAAATTATCGGTTCTTCTGAAAACCCATAAATGTGGATTTTTGGCTTTTAATTTCGAAAATCCTGGCTATAAGTTTTATATAGTGGTTCTGTCAGTCGAGAGAACACTTAGCCTGAGATCTCATCTGGATTTAGAAGACAGAGTACAAAGACATTTTGTCTTTTGCTTGTCAATTTATTATCTTTCATGTTCCAATTTTTGTACAGTTGAAAATCACTTTTCCTTTCTTTGCAAGTTAAGAAATAAATCCTGCTTAAGAGTGCAGCCGTTCTGCCTTTCCTTGAATTACTAAGAACATTAATAAAATTCAATGAAATACACAGTGCTCATATTAATGAGAGTTCAGAGGCTTCTAAAATATTTGGAGCAATAATCTTTCATGGATTATTTTGGAGTACTCTTTGTAGAGGTCAACTGTGATATGATCACTGAAACCTGTGGCTATACTGGAGCCTTAGGAAACCTGTGTAAAAATAAACCACATGGCTTTGATAGACCAAAGCAGCCAGCAGGAAATAAGGGCAGAACTATACACCCACTGCTGAACACCAATGGCAGGAGAGAGGCCATTAAAACAAATAATATAAATGAGCCTGAGCTGGCTATAAGACCTGCAAGGTGATTAATGCCTGTGGTGACAAGTTGGAGGCATAGGAGGAGATTAAAGATTAAGTTAAAGGTAAGAGTGCTAACAGGCCTTTTCCTGCCCAGCGCTTCTAATTGCTCTTCCTTCCTGCAAATCCAGTGGCCAGCACTGCCTGCACAGCACCACATTCCTCCAGGAGACTTGTCAGGCTGGTAGATAAATGAAATAATTTTTTTAGAGTACTTTGTTCTGTCCTTTCTTTCTTTTTTTTTGTTATTTTGTTCTTTTCTCCTTTATTCTCTTATTCTCTTTATTTTCTCCTTTTTTCTTTATTCTTTTTAGCCTGTTCTGTTGTCCCTTGTAGGAAAAAATTGAGAAGTCACATGGGAGCTGTCCCTGTTGGCTTTAGGCAGCGTCCTGGGTTGGGGTGGTAAGTATAGGTTGGTCCAAACCAGCCTCCAGCTGCCCACCCAGACCGGTGCAGTTGGCAGAGGAGAGGCCACCAGGAAGCACAGAAAAGGACTGCAAATTTCTCTCACTTGGCTTTCCAAAACAATTGTTCAAAGATAAAGAAAAACCTCAAGTATCAGAAAGCCCGGCCTCCTGAACCACTAAAGGCTCAGTTGTAGTGTATCTACTGCCTTATTTGCACAAGGTTTTAACACTTGACCTGAAAAGTCAACAAAAGAATCACCGTCTCCCATCTTAATAAATTAAGTTCTATCTTCTCTAATCACTTCCTACAAACACACAAAGTCATCTGTTTCCTTTTGGCTTAGATCTTGTATAATGTTTGGAGGAAGAAGGTCTACTTTTGTCAGCACCCCTGTTAAATTTATTTGCTTTTCTAGTTCAAGGAAGAAGCCTATAACTCTGAAAGTCATCCAATGCTTTTATTTATTTATTTTGCTGGATTTGATTGATACATCTTTGTTCTGAGCTCATACAAAATTGACCACAAATACAGTAAAAGTGCTTCTTGTTAAAACACTTCCAGAACATCCAGGTGTTCCCCTCCCGCACTTGTCTCTCGTGGGAAGAAACTTGACCTTAGATGAAGGTACATTGAATTCAGAAGTGCTCCATCAGAAATCTTTCTGGCTGATAAGTCCAGAGCTTGAAAAATATTCAGACTACTTTGCTGCATGTAATCCTGCTGCTTGAGTTACAAGCAAGGGTTCTCAAGCCAAGATGGAAATAGGGCAGCTGGTTTGACTTCCTTTTGTGTCTGAGAAACCTTTACCTGGCTCCGAGGGCACAGAGAGTCACGCGGAAAAGCAGAAATGTCACCCTAAGATATCATCAGGGCTGAATAGATGCTTCTTAACACTGATCCATAATTGTTCATTGGTTCTTTCTGGCATAATTAAGAAAACATGCTGTAGAAAATGAGGTTGGTGATCATTCTTCTGAAGAATTTGTGTAAATATCTGCAGATATACTTGTGTCTATGAATGTATATATACATATATATTTATTTATTTCATGTTGCATAGGCCACCAAGATTTATTGTCCTTGGTAGTAAATATTGACCTTGGATTTATCTCAGTCAATGTTTACCTCTTAGGCCAATAAATCTTGAGGTTCACCTTAACAGAAGTCAATATCTGCTTAGTGTTCGGCTCCATCATTAATATAAATATTTTAGTGACCTTTGCATGTATTAGTCTATTTTAAACTCAACTTAGTGTTACAAATCCTATGGCACATCAGCAGTTTATTTTTCAGGTGTTTATTCATTTAAGATTTTTTTAATAACCTCTGATATTACTGCTGAGGTGGTGCAGAAAGCGTGTGGTGTGTTTTCTGAGGAGAATCTCAGGAATGTGAGTGCAAGTTGCTGTGTCCAGTGGAGAGGGAGGTGGCCCAGAGCACCCGTGTGTATTTGTGTGGTTCATCACGTATTTACCTACTACCAGGGTAGAAGCACTGCTTTGATTGCTGCCTCTTCTCTGGGCTTTTTTCTTTGTATGAGCAAATCTTTCCGAGATCAAGTGTTTGCTTTTCTGTATCTGTCACTGAGTTTAGGGTTAACAGGGACCTTTAGACCACCTAGTCTGACCTTTTTATCTCCTGCCATCCTTTATCTCCTCCATTTAAGAAACACTTTTTGCTGCCTTCTGCCTCCCTTCTCTTTTGACCCTCACCAAGTGAAATGTCTCTGCAGTGTCCTTATTAAAGTTTTTCTTTCTAATTGCGTCTGGTTTGGTGTGAAACCATCTCAGTCTAGATTCAAACTGAAGTGTCCCAAAGGAGCATTGCTTTGTGAATTGGTCTGGGCTGTCACCCCCAAACAGGCACAGACATTGCCCTTTCCTACCCTTATACTTAGGCCTGAGCATTGCATCTGAATGTTATCTTGAGCCATTCAGCCATGGGTGGGGTCTCTCCTGATGTCCTCCCCTAAAAAGTGAGATGCAAAGTGGCGTCTAAATGCTTATGACCTCTTCCCACCTCCTCTGGCCACAGGAACAGAGAAGAAGCCTATGATGTGGGTCCATGAGTTGTGAAACCCACCCTTTCAAATAACGGAGCCTGAAGGCTTCAGGACTAGTTACTTAATTCAGGCACTGGTCTCAAAATTTTCCTTGTTATTATTATTATTACTGCACCACAAAGCACATATCTAATACTCCTGATTACAAACCACTTCACCAGCACAGATAAGAGACATGTTCTTCATCCCAGAATGTTCTCACTCCAAATCCCTGATTCTACCACCCCCTTTTCATTAAATTACTCCTTTTATTCCAACTTAGAGTGCTGACTGTTCACATGGATAAAAGCTTGCAGGGTTAAACCCTTTGTGAGCCTATAGAAAATGTTCTGTGCATGTGGAGAGGTTTCTATTATCCGTTATAAAGGTGCTGCTGCAGTAAATGGTTTAAAAACATTGTGCCATGGAGGCTTCTGATCCCTGTCACATGAAATAGCATAAATGTCAGACCAGGGATTTATATGAATATTCCTTGAAGAGAAGCAAAGACAAGGAATTAGTTGTTCTCTTGTCCTATTTATTCCCTTTAATTGGATTTGTTTCTAAGTGGGCTTTAGTATAGAAATTTCTGCTTCATTTCTTTATTGTATTTTGGAATTTCATATCAATACAGATAAAGCCTGCTTGCCCTACATTAAAAAATATGTTTAAACCAGTGGAGATATGTTCCTTAAACAGCAGAATCTTCTATTTTTTCAAAACTATTTTTTAAACCTAACCTAAATCAGTTCTCATCTTACAGACAGAGTAAGGTGCTGGTGTTGGAGCAGTTCACAGGAGCAAACGCAGCCAGGATTCAAGATCCAGAGCAATTATAGCTGCTGATACATCAAGTCTTTGAGGGAAGGAACTGTGAAGCATTTCTTTTCCCAGAGGGATGTGTGTGCTACAGGCCATATCATAGCTGGTTCATGTGAGAGACCTGATAGAGCAAGTACAGCACTTGGCTGGTTTTCGGTGCATGCCTCCAAGTCAGACTGAGGAGCAGCTTACTGTTGTCAACCTCTGATTCATAGAGTTGTGTAAATGGGCAAAAAATTCCTTTCTTTCATGCCAGAGGCCAAATTAAACAGAAATCTGTAAACTGGGAGGGTAATTTAGTTGGGAGGAAGCAACATGAGTCGTGTGATAATGTACTCCTGCAAGTTTTTTTGCAATTTGTTTCGGGGCTGAGTTTGTCCTTGTTTATTTAATGCCACAAAATATAATTCTTTCTGCTGAGAAATTGCTTAAAAATTATACCGGCGTGAAAGCAAACACAGAGTTAGCAAAGCCAAGCAAAGGTGTTTGAAGGTTTGGACTAAGAGTGACCACAAATGTCGGCCTTAATACTGATCCACCAGCCTGCCTGGCGAATTCTTCATGTTCCCTTTCAACCAGGCATTTAAAAAATGTACTGCAGATATGCAGGAAGGCATATACAACACTGCTTTTCCCCCTCTCCCATCCTAGCTATGCTAATGAAAGCCCAGCATAGCTGAGATTTCCAGATCTGCTATCGCTGTGGAGAGATAAAAGTAGACCCGTGCACTGTTACATTGCAGAATTTAACTCTGGGCACTCGTGATTTTTGTGATGTTTGCAGCAGAATGCGGAAGAAGGAGGTTAGTGCAGTGTTTGCTGGGCAGGTTTTAGAAACACAGTGAACTGCTGGGGAATGAGTGCTGGGAGGTTGGAAGGAGCAGGTGTTGCTGCCAGGGATATTGCTGGGTCTCTTCAAGATGTCTTTGATGTGCACTGTAATGGTTAGTGAAGGCTCAGAAAGAAAATTAATAAGAAAGATAGAAGGAAGTAATGTAATGGTGTCTGAATTTATTTCCATAGGTATGAAGAAAGTGCGCCCTTAGGTCTGGGTTTGTGCATTTATAGATTTATGCTTTTCGTGCTTAAAAAGCTCCCTTTCCTTGGAGCCCTGCAACTGCAGACCACTTAAGAAAACATGCATGTATCGTCTGATCTAATCAATCTCTATTTTCTCCTTCTTTGAATTAGTGGAGCTGTAAAAAATGAAGCCGCTTAATTGCGATAGTTCACTAAAAAAACTCCTACAAAAGAAGTATTTATTGTCTGGGAAAATTTTATCTCTAGTTCGTTTTATTGTAGAAGATTCTATCTCGGAAATGCTGTGAATCACAGATGAAGGGGAGTAATGATGAACTTAAGGAAAACATAAGGAAAATGCGTGGGTGTATGAGTTTGCACATGTCTGTAAGCTATAACAGATATGCAAATAGAAAAGCAAGGGCTTGTGGACATGTGGTTTTGTGTCAGATGTGAATTTTATTCATCAGCTCCTTAACACTAGATTTACACACTTTTAAAAAACCATTCTGACTCATTCTAGAGAACCTCTATCAGCTATTTTATAATGATTTCATTTACCGATCCAATTACAAACCAAATTGAATCCTATCCGCTAACGCAGGTTCAAGTGCTTTTATTGTACGCAGCTGTTTGGTATCTCCAGGTGTGGGAGCTCACAACAAGGGTGGAAATTAATTAAGCAAGATGTGGGAGATGGCTGCAGCCGTATGTTTTGAGCTTGTCAGCCAGAGGAGACGCGTGTCAAACACTGCTTGATTAGTTGCAGCACACGCTGAGTGACTTGGAGCTACAACTCTGCAGAGCCTTGGCTTCGGTCTCTTGTCGCTCCCCAGCTTTTCCAGGAGCATTTTATATCGATACATATATTATCAGAATTACCCCAGGAGTTTCCTGATGTACTAAACTGTCTTACATGAACAAAACCCCCTCTTAACTGCATTTATGGAGCATCTTATCGTTCCTTAGCATCGTGTTGTTCTTTAGCATCTTTAGCATTCTTGGAGTATTCTGATTTTTATGTTAATGGCAAGGGCCGCCAGGCACGAAGGGTAAAGATTTTAGCCTAATCACTAATAGTTGTGATATAGTTGCCAGGCAGAGGTGCTGTCTTGTGGCACTCAAACCTTTCTTCTAAGTGCACAAGCTATAGCCATAAAAATAGTACATAGGAGCAGTAAGAATATGATTTGAAGGAACAATTATAATTATCAAATACAATTTAATTTTCCTATATTTATAGAAAACTGTTGGAAGTGATTCCTTCACAGAGTGCAAAAAAAAATTGAAAAAAAAAGAAAATAGATCAATATGTTCATGTCCAAGTTTCACAACCACAATTTGTGTGTAGACATGCTCTGAATAGGAAAATTGAGTGAATTATTAGAATAAAACTTTCTCTTGTCAGAAATTTGCTAATCACAGGGATGCAAGAAAACATAAACGTATATAATTTAATTTTCATGAAAGAATGTCCCCTATCTCAATCTGAAAAGCAAAACAGAAAATGCTATTATTGTTGAGGGGGAGGTGTTCCTCTTCACTGCATAATGTGAAATGTAAGGTAATGTGTATAGTATGGTTTTGTTCATATTTACTTATGTACATGTGAAATACAATTTATTATAGTTTATTTTTGAAAATAATGTCCTGTGTTCCTATATAAGAATATCCCTAGGGTTCTATGTTCCTTGTCCCTATGTTGAGGGACATCTTCTCCATCATTTACTCCAAGAGATTGCATAATTGTGCATTTCCAATTGCAACCCTCTGGGACCTCTTTAAATCTCAGCTTATACTATTGTAATTTCAGATAACTTCAGCTGTAGTAACTATGGAATTGGGACACAGTGATCAGAGATCTGTATCAGTGCCATTTGCCCAGGGCTTCTTCAGCTTTATTACCTGATTCCTGAAGTAAGGATGAGTGCATAGTGACTCTCCAGCTTCATTGGGATAGTCCAGAAGAGGGAGCTTGAAAGTAAAGAGTGAAAGGATTTAAAAGTACCAGAAGGGATAAACTGTTCAAACATGACTTTGTTGTGGTCACCATTTATCACTAGTGGAATTTGCTTCATATTAATAACAACAGAGGCTTGTTTTTGGGATGATAATTATTCTTGTGAATTTGTGTTTTGGTCCCAGGAGAAGAAATTTTCTTTCAGTTACTAAGTTAAAATGCTTATTCTTTCAACTATTAAGTTAAAATGCTTATTTTTTCAGTGTGATATCCTCCATTGCTTTTCCAGAATTTTGAGAAAACAACAAGTAATTAATCGTGGGAAAAATGTAGATCATATACTCACGTGGGACATAAAGGGTCATCCACCTCTTTAGTCAGCTCAAATACACCAACTTCATTTCAGTGACACCAGGGTTGAATTTGGCCCACTTTGTCTGAAGAGCACGGTTGGTCATTGTGCTAAGCCTTTCCTTGGGTCACTTCTACGATGCCAATGCATAAAAGTAACACCTTGGACTTCATCACAGTGCCCTTTCATGCTTCAAATAATGATGTATTAGGAGCTTTCTCAAAATAAGAGTTTCAGTAAAGTATTCTTGCAGCAATGCTGTGTTCTTACAGCATATAATCTCTGTAAATGTCTCTGCATTAGACTCTGGTACCTGCTGGCCAAGGAAAGAGTTCCTAATCAGTATATGGTACCTACTAAACCAGAAAGAAGCCTGTACAGTCTAGTATGTGTGTTTCTCTATATCTGTATGCATGTATTTGTACATCATAAGCAAGTAGAAAATGTATTTTATTGACCCAAGTTTCTCTGGGAGTTTTATTTTTTTGCTTGTTTACTTTTCTTTTGGCATTTAAATTCCTCTCTTTTCTTGAATCTTAGTTCCAAGATGAAAATCTTGAGAATGCTCACACAGAGGAAAAAAGAAAAGAAGTATGGTTAAGTTCAACTGAAATAGCATTTTCAACAATGCCTCATTTTGATTTTAACTTATTACTAAGAAACGTAACTTTGAAGTAATTTCACAGTGAAAAGTAGATCCTCTGAAGATATCACAGCAGGACAATTAGACAGCTTCAAAACTTTTAAAACATTTTAAATTGGACATGACATCAGCCGTTTTCCACAGGAATATCCAGTTTTTTGAGCAAATTGCTTTTTTTTTCCCCCAAAATCATGTTACCCAATTTTTAATCAAGGCCTCCTGGTATGCACAGGATCTGCTGATGAGCAGTGCTGTTAGTGATGGGAAGCTGGGATACAGCCTCTGTGCAATTATTCATGCAGGAGGGCAGATATCCCTCCATCAGTACACAGAGAGCATATTTTCCGTGCATTATGCATGGGATTTTCTCCAGCTGGCCTCCTGACTCACCCTCCCCTGCCTCCCCCGTGTCTGCGGCTGGGCCCAGGACCACCTCATCCCTCCCACTGGGAGCAGCTCAGTGCCAAGCCCTGGGCTCCCGGCAGGTGGACGGGGCTTCCAGACATCCCTGCTCCGACCTCCCGCTCAAAGCCGGTCTGCGCGGAGTTGGCTGCTCTAACCCAGAGCCTTGCCCAGCTTGGAAACAATCCCCTTCCCCAGGCCCCTCTTCCAGTGTTTGACCACCCTCATAGCAATTTTTTTTTCCTTTATATAGGTTGGTAATTTCCTCTGTTCCAATTTGTGCCTCTTCTCTTACCAGCAATAGGATCTCCCTGACTGTGTTTTCAGAAGACACCAAACGCAGTTCTCCCGCCTTCTTTGCATCTGCTGTGTGCTCCAGGCCCTGAGCTGCTTTGAACACTCACTGTTTGTCAGTGTGTTTCTTGTATGGGGGAGCCCAAAACTGGCCATGGTACTCCAGGCTGTCCCACAAGGCATGAACAGAGGGAAATAATCAATTCCCTCAGCCAGGGCTTGGCAGTGTGACTTCAATGAAGTGATGCTTCTGAGGGGTGGGAGGAAAAGAAGCCAAAGAACTCGGGTAGAGTGTGGGATTGGACCTTGTCATTCTTGAGCCACAAGGTTTGGCCCCTTTTTGTACCTCTTGTTGCAGTAATCCATGGCAGATAGTTTTCCAGATGAAGATCCCTGCAGAAACTGTCTCTGAAAGCTGTTGTTAACATGTGAAGATGATGTGACCCATTGGCACGTAGATGTGTAGAGTCTGTAAAATGAATTGATGCGCTGCTCATGAAGTTTTATTCTGTTCATTGGCTATAATAATTAATTAACCTATAAAAGGACTTCATAAAATAGTAAAAGTGGAAATATTTCACAGAAATAGAAGATGACAGATTTTTATTTCCTTCTGTTTCACGTGTCTGCTAGTTATGTGGACCTGTGACTTAATAAATGCTATGGAATTAGACATGGACTTTAAATGTTACCCTGCCATTTACAGTCTTCTTATGTCCAATTTCAAAGACTTATATACTTATTATGGTAAAATTAATGCATGTCTTAATTGCAATAATAACTAATTGTCAGCCATTATAATGAAGTAATTAAATATTCTAAATTGTTAATAGCTTTGTAAGCTGCTATAATTAATTTGTTGCTGTCCTAACAGGAAAAGACATCAAGAGAAGCAGATGGGTAATGTTTTTGTTAAGGCTTCAGTACTGACTCTTTCTTAGGTACATGCCTATGACACCACATATTTGATTATAGCAATTGTAAGCTTGGGGCTGTTGATTTTAAATACCTCTAAAAGGGAATCTTTTGTTTCACCTGGGTACTTTGCCTTTATTCTCAGTAGTCAGTAAATCATATTAATAGTTCTTGGTGGTTTCAGTAGTGTACATCAGCAAGGACTTGCAGCATTCCTAGGAACAAGCAGTATGGATTGAAACCTTATACTTCCAGAGGGAGCCTTGCAGAGACCCTTGCAATTTATTCTGTGGTAAAGTACCATGTTTATTCCCTCAATAAACAGATGTTTATTGAAACCAGTTTGGTTTGAATTCTGTGCTCTTCGTCCTTACAGAGCAGGGGAAACTGTTGTTAGAACAATTGCTAGAAAGTTGTTGTCTTTTCAGGAAATGAATCATAAGAAAATCTTGGACATACACAAGAAGACCCCATACAACACCCCCCCACACACACACACACTTCAGAAATCTTAAAATAGTACCCAGATAGTACCCAGACCTAAGAGCTGCAGCTAAAGGAGGGTGGAGTTACTATCAACTCTGTTTACTAAACTTTAAAGGTATGTAAGTAGGAAAGGTTTAAAATGCTTGAATCCTCCTGCTAGGGCAGCCTCACTGCGAGAAAATGTTGTGTGTCTTTTGTTGAATTATGCCAGAATAGCTCCATATCTTTTAAAGCTGTCCTCAACAAACAGGGCTGGCTTTGTTTTGCTAGAGAGATAGCAAAAGAAGAAAAAAACTCTGCATAGCACACGCATTGAAGGCTTCCTGAGGCTGCCTGCACAATGAAATTGTTCTGATTGAACTCTTGACGAATTATAACCTGCAGGTATAACGAGGATTTTCCATTTTTGCCTAACACATATACATTTTGTCTCTTCCATTTTTCCTTCCCTGCAATGCATTCAGCACAGCGAGGGCTGGAAAGAAATCTGATTGTGAAACTGATAAATTGTCTTACATAGTTTCCCTATTTTGGCCATTGCCATGGTCTGGTTCTGAAAGTGCTTGGAATTCTCTTTCTCAGGCTTTGTTTTAACAAGCTTCTTCTCAGTTGCCTATTGCCAGTGCTATATTACCCACAGTGCACATCATTTTTTTTCCATCTCCTATTCTATGTCGACTCCAAGCAGCCCCGGTGTAAAAGCAGATGAGATGATTTATTTTTATCACTCACTTTTTCTCGTGAGAAAGAGAAACCCTTGGCCCTGCCCTCTCCACTGGCTTCCTCTTAGCACAGGCATTTGCCTCTTGGCAAATGGGGTCTATAAAATGCTACTGAATTAAATCAGCAAAGTGTTTCGTCATATTTGTTTTGCAGTCACTGCGATAGATGGTTTTTTTTCTGGTCTAAATAGCTGCAGTCTCATTGGTCTGAGTGGGGTTTGCCTTTTTGGCATCAGAAGGGAATTAGTTCAAACTGGCCAGGTGGCCAGGAGTCATCAGAGATGCCAGACAGCAGAGGATCAGCCCCTGTGATTCCAGGCCTGATCACAGTTGTTTGCAATTCCGTGTACACTCATGGAAGACACTCTATGTGTTAAAACTTGCTGCAAGCCTTTGATATCTTTGACCTTTTAAAAAAAGTCTTTTAAATTTTGATATTCCCTAAGAAGACAGCTGGTATTTTTTGATTGAATAGATAGAGATTTCATGTCTAAACGCATTTCTTGGTTTCACTTTGTTGGACTAGTTCACTGCTCTCTGTATGTTCTCTGCTGCTCACAATCTTTTCTTGTGATTTGTTTTTGAATGATACTATTGAAAGGTTACAAGGAATTAAACCTGCAGAAATCCCCCTGGAAAGCATTAGTGATGTCCTGCTAGCATCTCCTTTTGGATCCAAACATGGATATTCAGATATACAGACCCACCTGCAACTACACTTCCAAGCCAAAAAATTGCCCTTGATACATTTTGATTGGAACAAATGTCTGACTCCGAGTGCCACGAGTAACCAGATATAGATCCTCTGGTAGGAGTTAGGGAAGCTGTGAAAAAATTGCAAAGCCTGTCAAAAGCTTTGGCTCTGGAGAGGGTGAGAAAGAGCCCTCCCAGTGCCGATGCTGAGCCCAGGACACGCTGGGTGCAGAGCAGCTCTCTTGGTCCCTTGCAGCTCTCTTGCAGCCTCATGAAACAACAGCTTAAATACCAGATCTGGTGTCCTATTTTCTTCATCCATCACCTGAATAAGTCATCTGGAAAGAGGGCAAACGATACATTGTCAACAAAATAAAGAAATCCCTCTGAGCAGTTCTCACTTACAGCACAATCATAAAAATCCTGGCAAGAAATCAAACCATTTCCATATCAGTTGAGCACAAAGGGTTGCGAGCATGGTCGGTGTCAACAGTGCAGGGGCAGGAGACAGAGGCTGCTGTGTTCTTGGTGCTGCAGCTCAGACAGAAGATGAAATCATGGTAGTTCAACATTTGAAGACTTAACTGCTGATTTTCTGGCTTGCTTTTTATGCCGGAGTAAAAACTGCTTGAAAAAAAATTTGGTTGTCAGGAATGTGTTTGCATGGGTTTGACCCTAATAATTTAACACAACCTTCAAACCCAAGAAATACAACTACCTACCTTTGCACAGCTGGAGAAGAGCCTAATTACAGTCTGTGCTTGGTGCTGGGATAGTTGCAGCACCGGATTTGTAAGAGCTGTTTTTTACTGTAGTGGTCAGAGAATGATTTTGGATGTCTCATAAACAGGTGCGTGGTACAGGAAAAAACATCACACCATGTTTTTGGCCTTGGCTGTATTGTTTATGCCTTTAGCAAGTGCCTTAACTTATTCAGGATTTAAAGTTTGCTTTCTCTACATGGTGCAGGCCCAGGACACATGGCTGGAACTGAATATGGAGCATCAGACCTTTATTGGGGAAGTGGAAAATATGTCTTTTTATTGTATTACAGATTTTGGCTTGAGTCAGGAACAAATTTTTCAGATTTTGAATTGGTATATTGATCCTTGTGACGTTTTTGTATTTATTTCAGATGCTGAGGATAAAGGCAAAAGGAAAAGTTTCCAAACAGATTCTACACTCAGTCTGAATTAAATCAAAAGGCAGATTTCATACAGGGACTTTAAGCATTTGGTACTTTAGCAGATGATAATTTCCAGAAGGGTGATTTTCTTTGGTGTTATTCTGAATGGCCCAGTTATTGACTGCCAGATTTGTAGGCTGAGAAACTTTGAGGCTGCCTGCTGATCCATATCACTGGAGATCTGAGGATGTTTAATGAATCTCAAATTGAGCATCCAAAAGCAGAAACACTACGACTCATTAATCACTGTGAGAGATCTTGGCCTAACTATATCAATTAAGAACAATAATTCCCTAGTAGGAAAAAACATCATGATGTGTTGTCAATGACAGGTGTGATATTATTGGTCACTTATATTTATATCAAAGACACACCCTTGTTTCACTTTGGAGTTGTAAATCAGCACCACCACAACTTTGGGTAACTTGTGTGTCTGTGTGTTCCTGTGTACCTCAGACTAATGTTTGGTGACATGTCCTTCAAAGGTCTCTTTAAAAATCCAAGTCTTGGTCTAATAAGATTAAGACTTCACTGAAATAAGATTAGGACTTCACCCCCTCATATGTGGGGTGTTAGAATATTTACACCTATATTCTGCTATACAGAAGAATATTAGTGTAGATCTGCTGTTGCTGCTAATAGACTTTGGGTTCATTACACTGTCAGCTGAAAGTTTTTGTCTGTGAGTTTTAAAGAGGAGTTTTTTGGATAAAACTAAAAGGTGATATATAATTGAAATGTGGAACATTTTGGAGAAGGGTGGAGTGGTATACATAATTTATTGGCCACTGTACAGTCAATTGTTAAGTCATAAATAAAGTACAGGATTAAAACAAAGATGAAAGGGTGAAACTGGATAGTTATTTTCTCCGTATTTCTATTTAAAAAGATAAGGTTTCCAAGTTTGTTTGAACAGCACATTTTGATTTGGATATTGATATTCACTGTGTTGTACCTATTTTTGGATCTATCGCATTGAAGACTTTCTTCTCTCCCACACTTGCTCAGTAAATGTTCTGCAGGCTGCAGGACTGTTCTCAGAGCTTGGTGAGATGCCCCAGCACAACCAAGGGAAAGCCACAGGGAGGCAAAGGAGCCTCTGTCCTACTGAATTCCCAGGTCCCAGAGCTGCTGGAAAATGACTTGCCTCATGGACATAAAGTCCCTTGGAGCCTGTTCCAGTTCATCACCTACCAGCGTGGTAGTTTCCCCCATCCCACTGGAATCTCAGCTCCCAGTTCTTCTCGGTGGAGGGCTGGCACAGGGACCAGCTCCAGAGATTTGTCTTTACCAACAGAGAAGTCCCTTGAACTGGAGAAGTGCTGAACCCATCTAAGATAACAAAAATTAATTTAGTGGATTTAAGAATATGGTCCATAGACTTTTCAAAGTAATTTATTATAGGTCTTTACGTCGGTGCCCAAAACAAGGTGAGAAAGAAGTTCCTCCTTGATGCCTTGGAGCGGGCTTTGTATCCGTGGTGGAGGTGTTTCCTGGATGTGAGTAGGAATAGCATGGAGTGGGCCTGATGAAACAACAGGGGTGAAATACATTGTTTTGTTATATTTAGGTCATGGCTGAGCATCCCTTGCAGGTGCTGCGGAGCCACGGGAGCTGCCTGGTCTGAAATCTCCCAGTTCTCCTAATGCAGAGCTGTGATACTGAGCAAAAACATCCAGACTGCTCAAGAGGAAAGACATGAGCAATTTGAACTTAAGAGTGAAACATTTCCTAGAACTGAGCCTGAATAGAGTCTGGAACAGTTGAACAGGAAATAAGCTAATAATGGGATTTTACAATATGCATTTTCCATATAAGGCATTGAAATGTAGCATAGGTTTCATGGGTTTGTTTGCTGATCTTCTGGCTATTTTGATGAAAATTTTGGGTTTCTCCACTGTTCATGTTCCATCATGGTTGTGAGGGCTTTGCTCCATTCCAGGCTGAAGTGTTTCATCTTGCTGCTGTTGTCAGTGGTCCCTGGATGGACCATTCCCAGGCCAGACCAGGGAAGAGACTAGTTAACAATCCCCTCTTGCTGCCTTTTGTTTGTGTTGGGGAGCTATTTCCTTTAGCCCTTGAGGCTGATGCATAGGAAGGGGAAGAGAGGTGGGGAGTGCCCATCTCGATGTGGTTCATGCTTCTGAAAATAAGTTCCCCAAAATCTGATGTGGGGAAAGGAAGCCCTGGCTCCACGAAGCCTGCTGTCTCCCTCAATAAACAAAGGACTGGATTTGGGCAAGTTGCCCGAAGTGTTGGTGCAGGGTGTGTTCCCGTCCCTACTGCTCTGCCTGGCCTTTTAAGGCTATGTGACAGTGTGCTGGAGACATGGCAAGGTGTGTAATTCAGCTGTGATTAATGAGTACAAGGCTCTTCTGCAGCTCCCCTCTTTCTGTAGCATCGCTCAGTTTCTCTTCTCACGAGCAACTCGCTGAGATTTTCAGAGTTTGGCCTCTTCTGCACTGCGAGTGCAGTCTCCTGCCAGCTCTTATGCTGCGTTAATTTAGAGCCATCTACCTTTCCAAGTGTGCTCTGTACTGTGGAACAGGTTTTGCTTGTAAATGGGAGGCCAGATGTTCAGAAGAGGAGAGCTCCTGTTTGGGCATCTGGCAATCACTGCTGGGGCACAGACCCATGGCAGCTGAAATCCCAAATCTCTCTGCTTAGACGGTGCAATACTCAGGCTGGCTAGTTTGTGCAGTGCTGCAAGAAGTTCCTTTCTGCATATAATTCAGGAGTTCTTTCAAAATAACACGCACTGAATCATGGTCTCGCTTAGTTTTAAACCACGGACTGTGCATAACTGGTTATTTTGATTCCTTGCTGAGCAGGAATCAGTTACAGCTAAAATTCTCCTTTTCTTTTTCTGCAAAATCTGCTAACAAAGGCTAAATAAACAATGAAGGTAGGTCTACTGGCTAGATAAGAAATAGGTCTTATTTATTAATAAATGTTTCTTTTTTTTTTTTCCAGTGACATATTCGATGCCATGTTCCCTGTCACACACATTGCAGGAGAAACAGTCATACAACAGGGTAATCCTTTCCTCTTTTATGTTTGCTAAGGTTGTATAATTCACATCTCTCCATTTGAGATTTCACCCTCTTTGCTTAATGGAAAGAATAACCATATTCCAAAAGCATCTAAGTGTGCAGCTATATCATAAGTTCATGGATGCAGGTCTTTTGCTACAAATGGAGAGGTCTCCTACAAAACCACACTAGTAGATCTCCAGGGTTTCAATGTGCTACAGTTAAATGTAGATAAACAGCACTCAAATTAAGCTCTTCATTCCTTAACTGAAGATAGTCAGGAAGTAAACCTCAGCTTAGAATGCATAAGGGTGGCACAGGCTGGCTGAGAGTAATTAGAGATGGAAAATATTTTTATGGTTGTTGGGAATATTCAACACCGCATTGTGCTGTATCAGAGTTATCGCACTTGGCAACTTACCTGCATGCCTGCAGCACGTTGTGGAGGACTTCATTACCCTCAGGCTATATTATCTTGGGTGTTTACAGTGAATGAAGTGTTGAATCAATCAAAAGAGATAAATTAATGCAATTGAAAGATATTAATAGCAAGAAATCATAGCGATACTTTGATTTATGAAGGCAAATAGGCAAGGATGTTTCAGAAAATTAATCTCTCTGTAAGTAATCTGGTGTACAAACCTGTGCAAATATGTACAGGATTAAATACAGGGGCAGGAAGTTATTGAATAGCTTGGCAGACCTTCAGGAAACAATCACCTTTTGTATTTTGCTTCCAGGTGATGAAGGAGACAACTTCTATGTGATTGACCAAGGCGAGGTGGATGTAAGTACACCCTTGCAGTATAATATTTATTTTGAAGCTACATAATAAAACTGTGTGCTTTGGCATGCAGCTTGAGCCAGCCATGTGCTGTGGTTCTGACTCTTTTCTTCTTGAACTAGATTTCACAGCATTCATTTCATCACCTTGCTTTTGTTGTGTTGAGTCATTTGTTCATAATTTTGAAATTGGCATGTTTTACATCCTAGCTTATTTGTCCATTCTAAGCAGGAAAATATGGTATCAAAACGAAGCAAATGACATTATCTTCAGAGCCCTAACCACACCTGGAGGTGTGCAGTCTTTGGCAGAGCAGGCCACCATGCTGGAATGCACCCGAGGGTTTAGATCAACCATAAGGAAAATATTGTCTTTAATCAGTTAGCTTAGCTCATGTGTTGTTTGGAGTTTTTTTCACAAATTGAGATACAGCCTCAGGCAGTGAGTTTCATCTTAGAAACCTTAATTTGCTTTTAAAATTAGGTCCAAATATACGAACAATGCAGCATATTAATAAAGGAAGGATTATTATAAGTGTAAAGTGATCTGTTAGACCACAAAATGTTTACGGGAGTATGCAGTGGTTTAATCAGCAAGTCTTTGAAAAGAAGCTTCTTTCTGAACCTGCCTTCCAAATCATAAACTATTCACCTCTTATAATTTTTATTCTGTATGAAACTCACCCTTTTGCAGTTTTGCTACAAGTTCCTACACACATCTTACATATCCACAGATGTCGGGTAGGACAGGCTTGCTCATTAGCAACTTTGCTCTTCAGATGCCCACATGAGTTTTGTTTGGCATATTTAAAGAAGAAGGTGATTTATTTTAAACCCAGGCAGGAGGCTTGGAGCTATTTTAGTGAAAGTTATTTTTTTTAGCAGTCTGTTTGTGTGAGGAGACCATCTAATTGGTATTGTTGGGAATTGAGAAACCTCACACGCTGCCTCTGCCTCTGGAAGTTGCTCCTCAGGAAATCCGTCTGACTCACTGTTCCTATCAGATGTACCTCTCAGTAGCAAACATTGCCACATCCACAGGGCCAGAAAATAAAAGAGCAATATTTATAGAACAGTGTTAAAACTTAGTTTTAAAATAATTGGTCAGGGACCGATAGGGAGCCTAATGAGTTCACTGGCTTTGAATCAGACCCACAAACACTCGCAAATGCACATGTTGAAGTTATAGATTAATCCTCTTTAAAAATAATTTGTCCTCACTCAAAACCCTTAGGAAAGCTTTCTTCAGTGTTTGGCTTAGGGATAGTGAGGGACTGAATGACATCTGAAAACAGTCTGCAAAACCCTTGCAATTAATTGCAAAAGAGATGCACGTATTGCTCTTACAAAACACTGTCAAAATGGGGTTTCATTGAGTAGATTGCAACTTTGATTTCATGAGCCTTCTCAATCCCTATTCCCCTAAAATCAGCCTATAGCTAGTAGGACAGATCAAAATGGACAGATTCACATAATGTCATCCTGACACTTCTCAGAGACATGTAGAGACATGTCCTGTTGGACAAACACTTACTGGCAAGACTTAAAAATGTAATTTGAACTGATCTTATTCCACAGACAACCAAAGCTCCTGACCACATAAGTCTTGCCAAACTCTTCTGTGACCAGCTCTTGTACTGTCCCACCTCAGCATCCTCCAAGGTGCATCCTGCTCCACCTTACCCCTGCTCTCCCTGTGTCAGTTTGGTGCTCTCTGCTTCCTAAGCTGTTCCTAAAACTTCAGCCAAAACACACCCTGAATTCCAATGCAAGATGCTGTGGAAGGCTCAAGGCGTTTGCTTGTCCAGGAGCTACACCCTGGTAGCTACAGAAGTTCCCTGCTGAGAAGCTGCAGGGAGATGATCCCATTTCCCTCTCCAGAGCAAGCCTGTACCGGGGCCACTGATTCAGACTCACTTGCTCCTGTGTAAGGCAGCAGCTCCCAGATCCCCTGGGCCTGCACTATCACACCACCTATAGTGCTCCCCAGAAGAGTTCTCCCACTTTCTGGGCAGAACCGCTGAAATCCTTATTGTCTGAAGGAACTGCAGACCGCTAGTAAGCGAGCTGCAGTTCATTTAAGCCTTGCCAGATAGTTTTTTGGCATGCTTCCACACTTCTCCATGAAAAAAAGCGACTTGGAGTGTAGACAATTGACCCTGAGACTTAGAGCCTCGAGCCATTTTCTGCCTGGTTCAGCTGGTGTTGGCATGTGCATGGAGGCTTTAACCCCTGGCCAGGCTCTCTGCTGTAATTACTTCCCTGATCTGCTTGGAAGTGGCAGGTATTCCAGGACTGGTGGATTCAAGGAGCAATTTACTCTCAGAGCATCATGACTGATAAGCACCCAGATTTTCCACGCACATGCAAAGACACATGTAAAGGAGGTTGCATGTGCCATCATAAAATTCCTACCCCGGAAGAAAGTCATGGCAAAACTGAAAGAAACCCCAATAAAATCTATCAACCAAGCAACCAAAACCAAACAGAAACCACCAACAAAGTGAGAATAACAAGGTCAGTGTGTGGTGTTCTGAGTTTAAAAAACTGCAGCATTAAAAAGTAATTTTTGTTGGAGTTTTGGCACAGGCACTCCAAAGAGTAAGTAAGAGCTTTCTAATATTTTCCCTTACAAAATAATCTGAGTCAAATTAGAAGTACGATAAAATATTTTTTAATATAATAACACTTAATTCTCAACTCTTACGTTTTCTTGGGGTGTACACAGGCACTGATAGCACAGAATTAAAGTATCTGTACGTTTTCTTCTCAGTATTACTGTGGAGAAACACAGGAGACTCCAAACCCTTCCATTGGCAAGCACGCTCTACACGGACTATGGACCAAGGGGAGGGCATAAATTTTCCTATGTAAAAGAAAGGATTTTAGAATCAGAATGAGATAGGTCTTAGAAGGCCTGGAGTTTTTCTCTTATATCCTGTATCCTACAAACCAGGTGTATCTTGACCAAAGCTGGCATTGGGTGGGAAAGGACATTATGGCGTTATCAGTCACAGTCTTCCTCCTCAGCACGTCAGGGTTGAGGAGAATTGTTAACTCATGATCTCTCCCTGCAGATGGGTAAAGTGTTCACTAGGTAGATGATGGCACAAACTTTGAAGTCTTAGAGGTCAATTGTCTACTGGAAGCTTTCCTGCTCAGACAAATGGGAACATGTGCCAAAAAGTAGCTGGCAGAGCTTTAATTATAGTTTCCAGTAAAGATGTTGAAAGTACCTGCTAAAATATGACTTGCAAAAATCTCTAATCCATATTTCTAAATATAAAATGACTTCCTGTTTATTTTAATCTCATAACCTCACATTTTTTACTTTAAAAAGCACCGCTGACTACCCTTTTGCAAACAGATGTATTATTTTTTTAGACTCAGCAACTTCCTTTTCTATGTAATGTCACAGCAACTTTCTCTACAGGCATTCTCAGGTTTTCTTCTTGTAAAACAACAGCAGTCGAACTGTAGCATGGCGAAAATCAAAATGAAAACTTTTCAGTGTTTTTTTTTCTTAAATAGGTTCTGTATTTACTGTGTAGATCTCCATGTGGACCTCTACATGAATATTATGGATAATAGATAAGACTGTCTCTTGATTGTAGGTCAAATCTTCTTGAGCCCTTATTTGTATATACAAACTGTCTAATTTGTATATACAAAGATGAAAATTGCACAGTGTTTTGTGTGAGAATTCTGTTGGATTTTAGAACTAGTTATATTTAATGGTTAGATTCCCTAGATTGCTTCTGGTTTGAATTCTTCCATCATCAATGATTTTCCTAATTTCAAAAGGTTGCCGTTTGAAATTTGAAGAAGAACATTTCAAAGTTTGGAGTTTTTCAACTTGAATTTTTAAGGATTCTTAAGGCAGTCTCCAAGTTCATATATTCAAATTCAAACTACAAATAAAACACTGGCTTTGAGAAAACTACCCACATATAAATACCCTTCGTGTCTAAGGCTTGTTTATTTTTCCAAGAATAAATAAAACTCATCTTCTTGTTTGGATAACAAATATTAAGGCTTAACAAGACACAAAGCCCAAATCGCAAACAGATCCAAGGGAGGGGATTTAAGATGTAAGAGTTGCAATGCCTGGAACAAATTAGATTGTCCACATAGATCGCAAAGTGGCAGCAAAAAATAAAGGCTAGAAATTAACTTGAAATCAACCATACAAAATTAAAGGAAAGATAAATTCACTCCAGTGAAGCTCAGAGACAGACATTCATATCCTGCCTTCAAAGTAAAATGGCTGCATCCCTGCTCACGGCAAGGTCCCTTTTTGCATCTCTGGAGAACATGAAGGTGAGTGAGGCCCAGATCCAAATCCTGTTGCATTGAGCATTGTATGATTCTGCATCTTCTCCCACAGTCAGTGCCCATGGATATCACAGCCCATGAAGAAAGGAAATACTGATGTTCACAGGAGATTTTTCCTGTTTGCCTCCTAAAATATAATGGAACGAGAAAGCTGTGTGATTCTCAAGCCTGCAAAAACTGGAGTGCTCATGCAACAACAATAGACATCTAAAGTACTTTCCATGTGTGAAAAGTAGGTGGTCCTGAGGGCTTGGACATATTTGGGCATCTGAAGTTCTACTTTCCTCCTCAGCTGCATGAAAGAAGGTTCCAGCTGTTACAGACCTGTGATTGACAGCTCAAGTGAAAATTAGGAGTAATTCATTTATGTACTCACCACTTTGGTGAGAGTTCACAGATGCCTAAAACTGGCTGAGCCAAAACCTCAGCCCAGCATTTTTTAGGATAAATAGGGAGATCATCTGAGCTGCTGCCATATAACATTGGCTTTCATAAGCTGTTCTGAGCCTAAAATAGCTTTGCTTCCCACACCTTACAAACAGAGCTACTTTCCTTTCTACTTCTTTTTTTTTTTTTAATCTATTTTAAAGGGATTTATAGTGGAGCCGAACTCTGTTAAAGGGCAGGATGGCTTTGTAGTGTGCCATCAATGCACTTTAACTTCATCATAAAGACAAAAGTAGATTGTTTACTTAGGCCTTTGCAGAGAATGAAGTGCAATGGTTTTCCTTCTAGAAAATAACTTATTCTCGAGCTGTTTTCTCTTTCAGAGATTGATATTTGAAATGACATTTTTATTGGGGGAGTGAATGCTGGGCCCAAAGACTGTCAGATCAGTGATTTGGTTTCACCTCAGAGTACTTTGAACCTGACACCCTCGGGGTGGACGAATGACCATTTGCATAAACTGTTTAAGGCGAGATGTCAAACATGTTTTGGAGAGTCTTGTCAAGTAAGACAGCAAAATTAAAGGAGTCTTAGAGTAGAGCAGTAGCCTCTCGTTTATAACAACTGTGCAACATTAAATGTCCATCCTTCACTCGCTCAAACTTGAGTTTTACCAGCAGAATTCCCCTCTCTGGGCCGCAGTCACACCCTGCACACTGCTTTAACAAGAAATGTCACCATATTGCTTTAAAAATACGTGTTGGAATGAGTTTTATTTCCTGCCTATAATTCAGACCATTCTGCAACAACAAAATCTGTGTTTTTCAACAAAAGAACATATAGAAACACACACACTCTTGGTGTGCTGAAAAAGAGTCAAGGGTACCATGTCAGTTGACATGTGGTCCCAAACTCATTGGCATTATTAGATTTTTGCCATCATCCCTGAGACATTACTGGGGACACATGGATTACTGTACTGTAGCAAACCCTGGGTCCATCCAGTGAAATTCCCACAGAAGGAGAGTATCCCTACAGTCAAATATGCATCTGGACAATTTTGCAATGAATTAATAGAGTTTAGAAATGTTCATACATTCTCACTACATTACAAGCCTTTCAGAACCCTCCTTTTATTCATCCATTTCTCATGCTTGTCTCACAAAAAAAAAAAAAAAGATCCAGGAGCCACAGAATTACCTGCTTGTTTCACCAGGAAAGTGCTGGGTTTTCCTGGCTTTTTTAAAACTTCTTTGCTTTCATTTTTTCATCATGAGGGAAATCAAAAGTAGATTCAGTGTTCTGTGAGATTTTCTCTCTGTGTGAAAGTTTGAAAGGAAAGGCTGTTACTATTCTCTTATGTGATATTCTCCCGTGTGACATTCCTTCTGTCATGGTGAAGAAATGAAGCTATAGCTTTTGTGGCTTGAGCTCTTTCTTGGCAGTCTGCTACCACCTACCTGTTTGGGATTATTTTTACCCTTTATTTTTCAGCCCCTTTATCCTCAGATGTTCCAGGAGCACCAGGAGCCACCACATTGCCTGGAGTTCAGCAATGCTGCTCCTTTTCAGCTGATACCCAAGAGGTCTCTTGATCAGCTGAACTGCTCTGTGGCCTTATCCATCTCCTACTGAACCAGAATTTCACTGACCTCAGTAGGAGCTGGAGAAAATCTTAATTGAATATTGTGAAGATAAATTGGGATTGATTCCAGCTGTATTTTGTAATATGCCTTTTCATCATAGAAGGAAGACAGAAGTAAAATTAATACTGACAGGTTGTTGAATTTTGACCCCAGTTCATTTATTTTGGTCACCATCTTTTCTCATGCCCAGCTTGAACACAGCCCTAATTCATATATTTTTTAAAACCTGCTGGCTTATTATTCAGTAATTGGTATTAGGTTATGATCTCTGCCTTTGCAAAACTTCTCTTCTTAAGATGAGAATACCTGCCTATTTTCTTAGTATTTTTCTTCACAGAACTTCCAAACAAATGAAATTAATTCTGGTTGATTTCTGCTGTTACTGGTCTGTAACAGTTTGGGATATACTCTGCACTGGGGCACCCAGCCTTTCCTTCCCTCCAAACTCACGGACACATTAACAGAATTAAAAGGGTTTATTGTGTAGTTTATGGCAGCAAGCCTTAGAATGCACAGTCCACACCAGCCTTTGCATACACTGTGATGTCTCTTGAGCTGTATTGTCCTTGAGTGGAGAGGAAAATGCAGCCCAGTGGAAAGCACCTCCACAAGGCCCCTTCCTCCAGGGAAGGTTTCACATAGTACCCAAGTGGAATTCTTCTCAAATTAGACATAATCCAGGAAAAATACCGTGATAGTGGTATAGAACTGTACCATGTTCCAAGAGGTACCTAAATAGACTGTGGGTCAAACACTGCTTCCCGAGTTCTGTACAGCTGATGTTAAAGACAAAGGGTAGTTCTACACAGAGCTTCTCAAGCCCAAAGCACTTAAGTCATCTTCACTAAGGGAGAAGGAGATCTGTATACTTATATTTAAAGGGTTGTTGGAAGCACTAGGCTTAGGGAAGGGAAAAAAAATGTTTCTTTTGAAAAGATATTTCCTTGTTTTGACTGTTTTTCATTTCATGGCCATGGTGCTTTTCAGCAACCCTCATTACACATATCAACAAATCTCCTTCCTTTCAAGTCTGACAGTGTTAATAAAAAGCCAAAGTTGTGACAGTTCTGCTTGTTGACTGCCTGAGCCTTGAACACAAGAGGGAAAACATGATGCCAGTTAACCATGGGAGCTGAAAACTCGGAGAGTAAATACAGTCATTGTACTGAAGCAAGACAACTTGAAATTCTGTCCACAGAACAGGTTGTTGCCCTCTTTGGGGACTGACTGCAGAAAGTGTTACGCTCTTGTTTTCCTTCTGTGTCCCCAGAGCTGATGAAAGGAAATTACTAACAGCCTTTTGGGTAACTGGCAGTAGAAGGAGAACTGCATCTCAGCCCCCAAACTGCTCTTACTTCTTGTTTTGTCTTGTGCCGTGGTAGGTTTATGTCAACGGGGAGTGGGTCACCAGCATTGGAGAAGGAGGCAGCTTCGGGGAGCTGGCACTGATCTATGGAACACCCCGGGCTGCCACTGTCAAGGCCAAGACAGACCTGAAGCTCTGGGGCATCGACAGGGACAGCTACAGACGCATTTTAATGGTAAGTTTATGGAGAAGGGCTCGTCTATGGAGTTGGTATTTTTACATTTTATCTTTTGTAGCGCCAGCACTTCTGTGTTCAGTCAGAGTGCTCTGGTGATAGAAGGCTGTGCAGTCTGTGCTTCTGCACAAAAGAGAGCGGACATGACAAAAACATTGAGTAACTGAATTAAGTGAACTGAAAGAAATGGGGACAGGATTCAGCAGAAAGACGCTGAGTCAGAAATTCAACTGAATAACATTATGCGTAACTGCTGTACATGAATGAAAACCTCAGGAGGCCTCTGGTACCCACCAAAGCTCTGCAAATCCTCTCCTTATGATGAGCCTTGAAATGTCTCTCAGCAGCACCCCTTGCCTATGAAGTCTTTGCCTGAACTTGTGTTATATTCCTCAAAGCAGGTGATAGAAAGTAAATCCAGCTCCACTAAAATAATAAAAGAGTCCTGGTTGGACTGTGCCCCCCATCTGTGTTAGCCAGCACCCAGCCACAGGTATCATGGGATGGGAGCTGCAGAGCCCCTGCCAATGATTCATTGCTCTGCTCCTTTCAAACTCCCTCAGCCCTGCAGCAAAGCTCAGCAGACCTTTGTGGCACCTGGGGGGTGTGTGTGAGCTTATGGATTTGATGTTGGTTCTTGAGTGGTGAGTTTATAGTGGAAACTTGGACAGATAATTAACTTCAGCAAAGTCATAACTTTTTTATGAGTTTGTTTCCAATGTCCATGTGCATATCTTCCTTCTCCTTGAAATATTCCTTTCTTTTTGATAATTAACAGACGTAACTCTATGTAAAGCTTCTTTCTCAACATGACTTTTTTCTAAAAGCTGCATTGTTCCATTCTGATCTGGAGAAAATGACACTATGCTCTCAGACTAATAAAGGAGTGTACATTTTGAGATCACCTATATTTCCAGTGGATGTCATGGAAAACAGAAAAATTAGGAAAGAAATTGAGAAGATTTTACACCTAAATGTTTAATTCTTAACCACAGAGTGTAAGAGTGATCTTTATTTATCCTGTTGGATGTCTGTATGAGTATTGCTGGTGTTCACTCCACATTTCAAGGGCTGAGTTCGGTGTCACATAAACAAAATTCACACTGACATCTAGGAGAGCACATCTAATGGAAATTTACTCTATCCCAAAATATTCAGCCTGATGGCTCCAGGACAAAATAGAGGAATAATGATGAGAAATGTACTGTCTTTTCTCTTGTGGGTAAGCAGGATGAATAGTTTTGAAAGCTTCCCAGTGCAGAGAAGCAGGCAGAGGTATTTCTGAAAGATATTTCTAAAACATAGAGCAGGAGAATTTCTAAAGAGATATAAGAGGCACATCCAGCTTCTTTGTCCCGTGTCCTACGTGGATGCAGTGGAGGGATGCCTGGGATAACTGGTGTGATGGACCTGCATGCCACAAAGAAGAATCCAAAATACAAAAGAGTAGAAGTGTAGGAGGGAAATAAATGTCAGGACAAGACACATATTCCTTGGCTTTTTAAGCAGAGCTTTTTGCAGCTGCCTGTAACCTTGCTACTGAGGAATTGAAGGGACAGATTCACAGGCTTAGCAGCCCAGAGGTGATTTCAGTGTTAGTGTTGATGGAACTAGTGGTACCTGACATCATCCAGCTCTGTGAGCTGTCAGGTTTGGTCATGTGTCCATTATCATCTCAAAGCACCCTTCAGAGGATGAATACTTGATGCAGAGACAGGAATTTGCTAGAAGGATTTCAAGTCCCAAGTGGAAAAGACTTTATTCATACATATAACTTGAATATTATGGAGATACTTCTAATTGATTCTAGTGTAATGCTAAGTGCTTTTCAAATTAATTTACATATTCTCTTGACTGCTCTACCTTACCTAGCAAGCTCAGTTTCTGCTATTGATGAGACCTTTAAATTAGCATGGATGTGTTTTCTTTCCCTCTGTCTCTTCTTGGGTTTTTTTTACAGTTGGGGCCAATGAAAATTGGTGGTCTGTACATTGCATTAGACACCCAGACAGCATGATTGCACTATTCCCAATACTCAGATAGGAAATATTTCAAGTAGCATGGTGAATTAATTGCTGCAGGTATAGAAGATGTTCAATTTTCAATGCTGTTCCTGGTGAATGCAATTTAGCCATCCACACACTACATGAATTCTGTCATCTTCCCATTTATTTGTAGGTGCAGGGTGGATAATTTCTTTGCTGTAGGTGAAATCAGACACCTGTCTTTGTGCAGTCGTGTGAGGGCAGGTTACAGTGGCTCTCTGCACATTTCCTCAAGCCTAAGAATTAATTACATCATGTTTCAGTGGCTGCATTTCATACTTGAAGCGAACTCCACCATTACGGGGCTGGTTTTGCTGTGTTCAGTTTCAAGATGTATTAAGTAGCTGCCTTTCAAGTCCCAGAAACATGGTTTCCTGCCATTTAGCCTCTAACTGGGTATTTTAGACATAGAAATGCTTCTACCTTTAAATAAGAGGTAGTAACATTTAGGATATTTTTGAAATCTGTCATTTAAGCTGGTAAAACTTGTGAGTGAGCAGGTTTTTCTTTTCTTTTAGTTTTCTGGTTGCGAGCCCTTTTGTCCAAGGGATCAATGACCTTTTTCTCCCCAAGTCATGTTTTTTTTCTGTAGTCAGATAAAGCCCCTCCATAACCCAAGATAGTTATTTCTCTTGTCTGCATTCCTTCCCTGCCGTGACCAACCCCGTGTTTTCTCAGCCTAGTGTTGAAATTTTATTCGGGTTGTAAATATTTATTTGCAAATCATGCCTTCGGATCCACACTTGCCAAAAAGATTTTATCCTGTCATGAGACACTTGACTCTCCACCTCGTTTCTCTTTGCAGGCGCTGTTTTGGTTCTTTGCTTTGCATTTAGTAATTTCTAGTTTTGATTTCTGTTTAGTGCCATTTTCCCCACTTATGTGTCTCATTGGTCCTGACTGGTTTATGGTATGAATAAAATGCATTTCAGGAGGTTTGGAGTTTGGGTTTTCCTTTTTATGGATGGACAAAGCCTGATGCAGAAAGTTCCTGCTGGTTTTTAGTTACACTTGTCATCCATTTATTATTTAGCCAGTCCCAAAGGAAGTTTGTTGAAACAGATATATTTCTTTCATTCTCTCAGCTTAGGTACCCTGATGTCTTGAATGTCACATTCAAGTTTGTTTTAGCAGCTGTGATGACTGTAAACGTTGGGATAGGTCCTTCTGTCAGGATTTGCTTGACTTTCACTGCAGTCCTTGAAAAAGTATTACACCATGAAATTCACTGTACTAGATGGGTTACAAAAAACCACTTCAACGTGTTCCCCCTTGGTACACTCACAAATTATCTGTCCATCTGTGTGTTCCAATTATTTAATGAAATAATCTTTGCTGAGTCGCATACTTTTCACTCTGTTGCAAATTTTTTTATGTGTATGTTCTCTGCATGTGCACACATAAGCACAGACACACACATTTGTGTATATATTCAATATTTATTTACTTACATTCTTCTGGGAGAGCTGCAAAGGATTTTTTTTTGCCATAAGCTTCTCATGGAATTCAGTTGCTGCTCTCTTCTTTGCAATTTGGATTCAAGAGCATCTCAGAATGGGGAACATCCCAGGGTAGTACAATATTTGTATTCTAAATATAGCAAATACCACAAATACCAGAGAAGCAAATGTCTGTATCCCAACATCAGATTGATCCCCTAGACAATTCAGTTCCCAGACTAAGAAAATTTGAAGTATTAATTTCTTGCAATTTCTTCTTTAAGAAGACTTGATTGAGGATAATTTAACTATCCTCTAGTTCCCATGGTCCAAGATACCTGGCTCTGAGAGTGGAGTTGTACAGGATACAATACTTTTTGCCTATTTGGCAAACTTTGCTCACAGAAAGGGAGTTGTAGTATTGGGATGTAAGTCATGACAAATCAAGGTTAGTCAGTTCCTGATCTTACACTTCATTTTATTTATGCTCTTCTTGGTTTCTTCTACCGTCTTTTCACAACTTTGAACCTGAGAACAAATCCTCTAACAAGTGCTTTTTTTTCTGCTCAGAGAAAATGAAATCAGGAGGACTTTGTGTTGCTATAAAATGTAGGTTGTGTAGTGGCCAGAGCATAAAGCAAATCCAAAGGCTGCAATCCATCTGACATCTGTGGAATAAAGCACAGGGATCGTGGGGGCTGATTTGCTGTGGATCATGGCCAGTATGCACAGAGACTCTTTCTTTCATGCTCCTGTCAGAATGCACACCCAAAGCATCATTCAGTATCAGGTTGTGCAGGGATTACATGGAGCTGCAGCAGTCCAGAAGGCCATTCCGGCACCTCCTGCCAGGATAACTCTTTATTTGAAACCTGAGTCATGCTTTGCCGTTCAGTAGACATTTGTTTGGCTCCTCACTGAAGGTGGGAATTTCTAGGAAGGACCCAATCAACTCCACCTGAAAAAATGAAGCAAGAAAGAAGACACAAAGAGCGCTGGAGGGAGAAAGAAAGATCAGACTGGAGGAGTGGGAGGAAAAATGGAAGAAAACAAGGAAGGTGAAGAAAGGGCAATTGGAAAAGAGATGAAACAGATGTTGAATAGGATCTCAGAAAGACCTGTTACAATCTCTGGGGCATTCATTTTTCCCAGCCTGTGTACTGCTTAAGCTAAGCCTGGTGCTTGCTACATTAAGTGGTCCTAAAACTGGCTTTGGGCCCTTTTCTGTGTGGATGTGACAAACGCCAGTGATCTTGTTTCTCCTTGGGATTGTCTCAGGGAGGAGCACTGCAGCTTGGAATATTAACGAGGCTTCGTAGTTAATGGGAACCACTGTCTTTAAGGAGATGAGTTTGTGCATGACAGCTCAGAACCAGGGAGAAAGTGAACAAAGGAAAGGGGGGAGAGGGAGAAGCAGAGACTATTGAAATAAGATATTAATAGGTTAGAAAAAAAGCAGAATTAATAGAGACTTCTTAAAACATGCCATCAAGAACCCTGCCAGTGCAGAATTATTCATGTACATTTACTATTGTTTTTATCTGGCTTAAGCAGTAAGATTTCTACCGCTTCCCTTGGGAAACTTCTCTGCAAGAGAATAATTCTTACATTGGGAAAACTTTTTTGATATTGATCTTAAATTAGATTTTCTTAATTTTCTCCTATTACTTTGAGTTATGTCAAGTTATGCTGTACTGAATTGCCCTCTCCTTCTGTCATATATCTGTAGATGATTATCACTGTCTACTTAAAACCTTGCCACAGTGCGTGCCAGCTATGAGGATGACATACCTATGATCCCAGTGCTGAGCCAACAACTACAGGCTGAATTTGTTTTGCTCCTTCCTTATCAGCTCTCCCCGAGTGTTTTAGCCTTTCTTCAAGCTCTGTGGGATTTGGGAGCACATTTCTGGGGAAGAGGTACCGAGACAGAATGTAGCACACCAGGCGCCGTCACATCTGAGCCACGGAGGTGGAGCCTCTAAACTTCATTCCTGAATGATATCTTGGCATGTACAGACCAAAATAGCCTTGGCTGTGTTCTTGTTGCAGTCTGATGCAGGTCTCACCTACTGTCTGTAAATCTCTTTCAGCTTTACAACTTTCAGGTCTTCTGTTTGTCAGACATCTCTGCTCTGGATTTCTTTTTCTTAGCTGTTTTTTCCCAATGGAAGCTCATTCTATTATTTTCTAGTCCAGTTTCTAATGTCTCCAGGTCCTTTCTTGTTATTTTCCTGCTCTGGCAAGCTCTCATAGCATCTCATAGTCTGTAGGTATTATTACTGTCTGATTTGTTGCTGCTTCTAGAAGATCCATGAAAATATTGCATGAGAACAGGCTCAGCACATGTCCCAGGGAATGTGCTGGCTGGCACTTCAATTAGGAGAGAAGGTTGTGATGCTGTTCATACCAGTGGCCTCAGCAATTTGGGTGAAGTGACTAGACCAAATAAAACAAGTGTAAAAAGGACTTCAGGAGTCAGAGGTGACATTAAGGCTATGGAAGGGGATGAGAGGGGAATATAAGGCCAGTCAAGGAAGGTGGGAAGTACCTAGATATCTTTAAGGTCCCTTCCAACCCAAGCCGCTCTGTGATTCTATAATTCTATGTTCTCTGTTTCATGGGAGAAAAGATGGTTAATACCAGTGGAAATAAGCACATAGTTTGGTTGGTTGTAAGAGTTCTACTGCTGGTTGTTTCTAGCTTGCTTAAGGTACTGATCTCTCAAAATCCTTCCCCTCACTCTGCTTGTGAAGGCTTGAGCAGGAAAACACTTTTAAGTGAAAACAATATGTGTGAGTGTGAGTGAGGTTTCTCCTGTCTGGAAAAAAAATTGGGATCTGGTTGTTCCAAGTGGAATCCAGCTTTGGGTGCTCTGAAAAGGCAGAGAAAACTTCTGTGCCTGCCTGGGCACGCTGAGAGGAAGCTCTGCTGTTGGGTGGCTCGTGCCCCCTGTGTTGTTTGTCTCCCTCAGGAGAGAAGATGGGATGGATGGAGCCATCCTGCAGGTTGAGTCAGGAGCCATCTACTGGGTCACCTTTGGCTTCAGTGCACGTGCTGGGAAACAGGAGTCCTAAGCCTCAGTCACTAGTTCCTCCCTAGGTTCATCTTCTCCTTTACCTTTGTGGGATCATCCTGAGGCAGGGGATATTTAATGCAGTGTAGCCTGCATTAAGTGGAGTTCCACTGAGGTTCTAGATACTGTCACGATACAAAACATTTTAACAGCACATTTAATTAATTCTTTCCGCTTCAGTTTTGCTTTTGCACTTGTCTTCACTGTGGGTTCTGTACTGCTGCCCTGGCTTAGTTTAGCCAAGACATAACACACCTGTTTTCCTGTAGGAAGTGATGGGCTCTTCCTCTCTGGGCCAGGTGGGATGTCTGCAATTCCTACCTTCCTGGGTCTCTCTAAATACTCGAAGCTGTGGTCAGGCGTCACTTATGGCTGCTGATTACTGCTTCTTAAAATTCATCTGTGTCCACAAGTCATTTAAAAAGCATTTTCCACATCTGTCCCCGGGTGTCCCAGCCCATCAAACTAAACCACCAATCTGGTTTTCCACAGCTGTCAATTTTGCTGGACTTGTTTCCACTCGATTGCAGGGAGGAAAGCAACAACTGCGCAGTGTCCAGTTTTCCATTCTTTGTCTCGCAGCGAGCTGTCAGGGGCTGGCGTGGTTTGCAGAGCCTCCTGCGTTTGAAGTTCTTCATTTTTTTTTCTTTCTGGCACTTCAAATGCTCTCGGGGCCCCCCGAGGTTGAGAACCAAGTTTGTCAGACAGAGAGGTCAGACAGGGGTTACCGATGCTATCGCTGAGGAGAACTGTCATCACCAGACTCGGAAATTATGAACGGGGTGCGGAAGGGGAGACCTCGGTAGCTGGTGCTGCTGCTGAGCCAGAGCTACCTGGGGAGAGTGGCAGCTCCTGATGGTGCTGTGGCTGTCCTGGAGCAGGGGTGGCCCCAGGAAAGGGGCAAAAATGGGAGCTGTCCCCAGAGGAGAGCACCTGGCAGCTTCAGCTGCTGCTTTGTCCAAAGCTGGATCCAAAGCCTGTTGGTTTTTGGTGGAAGGATTCACGTTGGTTTGGGGATCGTTGCAGTCCCCCCTGCACAGCACATATAGGAAGGGGGATGATGTTTAATTCTTAGTTATATCACTGCATTTGAGTACACCAGCCTTTCTCATTTTCATACTTTAAACACTTTTGGATGCTTTCACAGTGGAGGGCAGAATGTTTTTTCTCTCCTTTTCCTTTCTCTATCCTCACTTTCTGCCTCTGCTTCCAGCACTTACAGGTGCTCACTTGGAGAAGGAGGAATAGAGAAGTGGCTTTTTCTGTGGCAGACACTGACATTTGCTTTTGCCTTCTCTACCCAGCCTATGAATAAATGGAATCCTTAGCTCCCGTTTCTTGAGAAGATGAACGTGTCATCCTTGTGTTGTGCCTTGTAGATTTGACTAGCAGGCACCAGGCAGCCTTCGACATCCACAGGGAATCTGTCCAGGCAGAAAGGATGTGGGGTGTTATCAGTATGGAACAAACTGCATGGTACCAAGGCAGAGCCTGGAGTTCCTCTTTGGTACTGTGGAAGATTTTCAAGTCATTTGTGTCACTGCAGAAGGAATTAAGGATTAATTCATTATTTTCATATTGGTAAAACTGCATCATAATTATTCCTACGTGAATCGTCTTCCAAAATCCGTTCTGGAATGGTGACTTATTGTTTCTGTCTTGGTGATCAAACATTATGTGAGCAGAAGGTGTCTTGGTAATTTATCACCCAACAAAATCTTAGTGGAATGGGGAATGACTGTGCTGGTGGCTGCACATACACTGATGGATTGTCTGCCACAGAATGCTTAAATCCCATTAAAATAATAATATGAATAGATTGCTCAGCAGTAACAATAGATACCACACTGTACAGAATATTACAGATAAATACTCTTGGCATTAAGGAGTTTTTAACCTAAAAGGATGGGATCCATCATGGGGACATGTTAAGTTTTATCCTATTTTGTAATTGCAAATTCCCTTCTGGCAGGGCCTCACCGGCAACGAGATATATATTGAATTAGCTAAAGAATTAATTGAAGCTCAGGCTTTAAAATGAGTGCCTGTAAATAATGGATACAATTCATCCTCAGTGTCCAGTAACACCAGTGAAGTCAGTGAAATTACACCAGGATTGAATTTGAGTCCTTCTGTCTTTGCTTATCAGCAATACAACTTGCCCAGACATTTTATGGGGAAAGATTTGCCTGAGGCTGTTTACACTGGCTATGCTTAAGAGTTGGAAGGGGAGGGAAGAAAAAAAAAAAGAGCAGCTGTAGGAAGAAATCACAAAAATACTTTGTGTAATGTTCTGCCTCCTTTTTCTCTCTCCTGTAATAACAGGGCAGCACGCTGAGGAAGCGGAAGATGTATGAAGAATTCCTGAGCAAGGTCTCCATTTTGGGTCAGTTGCCCTTTGGAACTTGGCTGTTATTTCCGCGGTTGTACGTGTTGGCAGAGTGAATTTTGGTCTTTGATGGCACGATGAAAGCAATGGTGGTCAAACAGAAGGGCTCACGTTGCGTTGTTTCTGAAGGAATGAAGGTGTAAAGGGTCCTTTATAGGACTTGTTCTTCTCAATCTTTACTGTGCACTGAACTTGTATTTGAAGCACACATTAAACATGGGAGCAGGCACACACTGGTAACCTCTCAATAGCTGCTGGTCTCTAAAGATCGTATGGATGGAGCAGAAAGCAGTGCAAAGATATGAATTTGTCATAAACTCTAGTTACATCCTTCCAGGGGACAGGTGAGAAGCTTTTTCCTGCAAGAATACTGTGTTTATGTGCACTAAACAAACTAACCTTACAAATCAAAGTAGACTGATCTTTTTTCTTCTGTGCATTTTACAGCCCCTGTCTCACATTCTTAAAACATCTGTTTAGCTTCTTGTCCTTGGATTTTGTTTCCCTTTGATTAATGTGATAGCCACGAAATTTGGACATGTTCTTGACGGCCTTCAGTAGGAAAAACAACAAACCCATAATGCCTGACCAATCAATCACCATTAGGAGAACAAAAGCCTCTAATAAGGAGGACAGTGTTAGACAGTACAATGAGTTGTTGATTCTGTAGGAGAAACATGTTTCTACTGGGGCTATTTGGAACAAAACAGTTCAGGATTCATTTGCTATATAATTAAAGTATTTGTATTTGTCCTTAAAAATTTTCTGGTTCTTGTTTATGGTATTCACCTTACCATTTGAGCACCTGAAATATGAGAGTGTCTCAGTGAGAGCATACTTGAACTTCTGAGAGGTGCTATCCATGAAATTTTCAATTATATTTGTATGCTTAAAGTAAGGCCAAGTATGTTGCTGACTTATTAATGAAATTTCCATCATTTAAATACCTTCTTTTATGCTTAATTTAAATCTTCCTAAATTAAGAGCACAAATTATACCAAATTACAATGAGTATTTCAAGAAAAAAGGATCTGTGCACCTGCACTAATGAGGAGCAATTACAACAATGAGACATCTCAAAACAATTTCAGAGTAGAAAGGTTATTCAGAGATGTGCTTCCTTAAACATGCGGTTTGCAATGTAATTATAGCCTAATTTGTAGTGTGGCTTTTGAATCTCAGTGAAAAAAGAGGAAGGACTTCAAGATTTGAACCTTTTTTAAGTACAGAAAAGCAGTGAACAAAATAACACATCATTGCAGGAACATGGAAATTTAGGTGAAATGTGTAAGGATCTATTTGACATGTCTAAAAAGTAGATGACACCTGGGAAGAAGGAAGATATTTTAGAAATTTCAACACGGCACGGAGAATTCAACTTCACTTCATCCTTTAATGTGGTCAGAACTCTGTGATTTCCTGGTGGAAAAACCTCTACCTACTTCTTCCATATATGTTTTTTTTCCAAGGCCTGTCTAGTGTCTGTAATTAGCCATATAATTGTAAGAGTCACATTTTTCTTTTTAAAATCTAAGGATTTTTTAGGTTATCAGTAACTGCTTATAGTGTATTGAACAAGTTATGGAAAAACTAGTTATTTTAAATCTTTCCTGTGGAGTTTAATTAAATATAAAGCCATGAATTGATACGTACAATTTAGGAATTGTAAAAAATTCCATATGATCTACTTTATTTGATTCTTAACTTCAACTCTGTGACTAAAACTTGTAGAATATTCTATATAACGTTTGTTTGCAAGAATTATTAACCAGTGTATTTGTAGTGGTACAATTCCCTTAGACAAAAGAGAGACACTTCGTGACTAAAGCTAGATTTAGCTTTGAATTTTTCATAAAGCCAACTGTAGAAGAAGTTTCAAGAGACTCTTTCTTTTCATTGTTAATTACCGAGTTCCTTAAAAAAAAAAAAAAAAGAAAAAGCCTTCTCTAGTATGTATGAAAGTGTTTTATGCTTATTTTTAGTCAAACAGAGCAGTTTTTGAATGTTCCATTGACAATATGGGCTTGGTCTTTGACATTAATGCTGCTGCAGCAAAGGTCACAAACACACCAGGGAAGGGCTGTAGTGATTATAGGTAGGGAAAATGTTAGAAACAACAATTTCCCAAGCATAAAGTGGCATAAAAACATGAAGACATGTGTCAACCAACTCAAAACTTACCTTTGATGCATTGATCACTTCTATCTGGTTTTATTACCAGACTCAGTGTACCCTTCTGAGTTCAGCCAAAAGGCCTTTTAACTTCTAAAGAACAACTCTTTCACCCTCACACAATACTTCTAAGAAATATTTTGAACAAAATGGGGAAACCAGAGTCTGATAGAACAGCACAGATCTAATCCTGGTGTCAAAAAGCATATCTTGACTTACATTGGTTCAATAGTTCATAGCAAGTCAGAATCAGCAGAGCTCTGGAACACGAATTTTAGCCCAGCTTTTTGAGGCAGTGAAGGTTAAATCATTGTATTATCTGTTTCTTTTAATAACTTTTAAACCTGTAATTTTTCAATCAAATCTGATAAAAGTACAAAAGTTCAAGTACAGTTCACTGTCTTGAATTCTCATGCAAATGGGTATTGGAGAGAGACACAGGTGGCACCTCTCCTCTCCAAGGGCAGGACAGAGAATTCATCCCTCAGGCGGGAGGAGGAGGGCAGTGGGACAGCGAGCAGTCCTGGATGTGCCCTGTGCAGGCTGTCCTTTGCCATGTAGGTACCACATGTAGGGGATTTGGGGCAGGTGCAGGTGGGTGATGAGGACCCCAGGCCACAGGGAGCTGGCTGTGTTTGCTCCCTTACTCCTAAACCACACAGGTTTTCTTACTTAAGTTTGCTTTGAAGTTTTATAACTTTTCTTTATAAGTGGGGGAATGAAAAGGAAAATTTACAAACTGTCCTGCTGGCAAATGAAACAGCGGTGCCACCTCAAACATCCATGAATCCAGAGGCCTCTGGTGCCACCAGGGGCTGGCCATTGGCTCTGGTGGTGCTTGGTCTCGCCCCTGAGCAAGAGTCATCTCTGAGATCAGTGCTCTGCATCACTTATCTGCAGCCCATCAGGAACTAGATGGGAGCAGCTCTGACGAAAAGACAGTAGGACTTGTCCTGACATCTGGTGTGGGATGTGGTAAGAGAATCCCGGCGCTCCCACATCACTGGTATCTCCAAACAGCTCCTCAGCTGCTCCAATCCATGGCAGCATCAGGGCACTGTGTGTCAGATTGCAGGCGTAGGGAAACAGAGCCAACTTTTCCTGTCCAACTTTTAAGATTACTATCTGGGTGATTACTAAAGTCTAAGACACAATGAATAAATACATTCATGTTTCCCAACTGGAGGTTCGTGCAAAGTGCCTGGATGAAAAGAAATGTTTCTTTTTTAACACAACCAGGCATGGCAGAGCTGTCAGTTTAGATATGAATCTTCTGCCAAAGTTAAGAGTATTTTTATAATATAGCTTTATGATCTTCAATATTTTAGAGTCCCTGGACAAATGGGAGCGGCTGACAGTGGCTGATGCACTGGAACCTGTCCAGTTTGAAGATGGGGAAAAAATTGTTGTGCAGGGAGAGCCCGGTGATGACTTCTTCATTATTACCGAGGTAAGGTTGGCATCCTGATAAGCTCTGTCATTTCCTGGTAAAGATCAAGGCTGTGTATTAAAGACATTTGGGTTCCGTTCAATCTCTTACTTCAGCATAAATCTAACTCCACTTAACCCAGGAGACCTACTCAAAATTCAAATTAATTCGGAGACCAGTTCCATGGAATTGTCTTAAGTGGGACAATCTTATTTCCAGTAAATTGAAAATGCAGAGGAATTTCGAGGTGTGTCTGTTGTCTTTACTGTTTGAAGGTTTGTTTTCTACAGGAGATTTTTCTAGTTCCAAGTTGCCAATACTTCAGCAGGGCTGGCCAGCCACACAGTGCATTGATCGTTGTTCCCAAAGGGACTTACAGGGTTTATCACAAACGGACATCTGTAAACTGGAGCAGGAGATCTGATCAGAAAATGGATAATTTGTTCTTTGTTTTGCCTTAAACTCAGTCCAAATGGCTGAGCCATTTTCTTGTTTACTCTCACAGAGGCAGACAGATCTGTCAGGCAGCTGAAAATGCTGACATCTTTTTGGGAGATTATCTGACACTTCAGTTCCACCATCTCACTTCTGCAAACAGATGCTGACGGGGTTTTTCCTCCCTCTCTGACATAAATATTTTGATCTTTGGTATCTCATACAAATACCAAGGCACTGTGATATAACAAGTTATAAAAAGGTATTAGAGAGACTCAGACTGAATAACAAGAGAGCATTAGGATATGATTGTCTATGGATTGAAGTAGGAGCTTTTCAGCACCAGCTGTGAGGATTCATACACAAATATATAGACGAGGAATGACCAAGATTTGACTGTGGTGACAATTCCAGTGTACATGCCAGGCTATGTCCAGCAATGAGGCAGTGGTGGCACAAGGAACTGGGAGGTAATTGGAATCCCTCACTCTGGGAGAAGGTGGGTGAGACGGATGTAAGAAGCTGGTGTCACTGTTACCTTAGGACCCAGTTGTATGTACACAGAATGCATCTCTAGTTCCATCATGCTGCTGTGCTGAGATGTGATCCTGCCCTGCTCAGGTGAGAAAGGGCTTGTACAGCTCCCATTCCAGATGGTTTCGAGGCCAACAGGCTTTGCTTTGCTTGCTCCTTATCTGTGGATTTTTGGACAGGTGACTCTATCTAAGGCAGCCAGAATTTGGTTCATAATCTGTATCTGACACATAAAATTCCAACCTTGTTTTCTCTTGAGTGTTGAAAATACGTATTTGATTTATGAACATAGTTTCTCTTTGATGCTCACAAAATTGTCAGTGCCAGTAACTGCACCCGTCTATCACACAGTGAGACACTTCAGGAACATTAAATATGTGACAAGCACTATCCCTTCAAAACAATAGTGTCAGAATAAAAGAGACTAGATATTAAGCAATCTTTTTTGTTAAGAAGATGGTTAGTATGTAAGAAAAACTTAGGAAATATAAGTTTTTTCATAAATAGAGAATTTGAATCTCTCCCAGCATTACTAAGTGTGCTGTTATTCTTTGCAGCAGTATGAGACTGGGAAAACCTAATTTTCTTAGCCATCGAATCCCATGTGGAAAATTGGCAGCTTGCTTAAGAGTTACCAAGGGCCTTTATTTCCCCCCTCTTACTGAAACAGCTGTTAAGACTTGAATGGGTAGAAAAGCATTAACACTGCATACTATATAAAGTATCTGCTCACCTCACCCTTCCACTGTAAATCTGACACAGTTTCTCCCTTTGGAAATTGCCTATATTTTTCTACTTTAAGGAATGAACATGGAGTATCAACTATTTCTTGTGCTGCAGTAGTATTTCTGCCTGCTCACGTATAGTTTAAGCTTTGTATTCTAAACCTGATTTTACAGGAGTTCACATCTTTGATGCTAAACTTTTCTGCAGGAAAATTGCTGCAAGTCGCCAGGAACACATTATCCTACAACCTGGTTGAAAGTAGTTTTGGCTGATTTGTTGTCACAATATGTTGAAAAACCATTAGCTTCTTTCACATACTTTTTGATGTTTGTGGCCTTGTGATCCAAAACAGTAGAAATGCAGCCAATTTGTTTGTGCAGAATCCATTTCATATATCACTAGAATTCAGCCTCCTTTGGAGCACAGCGTGTCCAGTAGCACAAAGCTAGCTTTGCCTCACAATTTTTGGGCAAGGTACTCATTTGCCTTTCTATTTATTCATTTTACATTTTGATGCTGCCCAGAAAGCCAATTGTATCCTGGGCTGCATCAAAAACAGCGTGGCCAGCGAGTCAAGGGGGGGAGATTCTGTCCCTTTGCTCCTCAGAGGATGATTAGAGGGATGGAGAACCTCTCCCATGAGGAAAGGCAGAGAGAATTGGAATTGTTTAGCCTGGAGCAGAGAAGCTTTGGGATGGCCAAATTGCAGCCTTCCAGTACCAGAAGGGGCCTACAAGAAAGATGGAGAGGGACTATTTACAAGGGCCTGGAGTGACAACACAAGGGGAAATGGCTTCACACTGAAATAGAGTAGGTTTAGATTAGAGTTTAGGAAGAAGTTCTTCCCTGTGAGGGTTGGGAGCCCCTAGAACAAGTTGCCCAGAGAAGCTGTGGCTGCCCCATCCCTGGAAGTGTTGAATGTCAGGTTGGATGGGGCTCTGAGCAACCTGGTCTAGTGGAAGGTGTCCCTGCCCGTGGCAGGGGGGTTGGAACTAAATGATCTTTAAGGTCACTTCCAACCCAAACCATGCTATCATTTTATGATTTATTATAAACCACGATCATTCATGGCATGCCTTGGAAAATCAGTTATCAATTTATAAATCTTTGGTGCACCAGCATCCTAGATACTGGCTCCAAGTGGAATCTTGTGCCTCCTATCATAAAAACTTCTCTAAGACACCCAAGACTCACACATGGATTTAAAATTGTTAGTACAGTTTTGTATGAACTTCATAAATTAGTCATTCATCTCTGGTTAACCTGCCATGCCACCTTCCTCTGTGACATCCCTTTGGGAACCATCCTGTAAGTACCTTGGTCCTGCCAAAGGACACAGCCTATGAGTGAATTGGCACCTTCAGGATTTGCAGACTGAAAAGAAACCATTAAATCCTTTTGAAAGGAAGACTTACAGCCCCAGTGATGACCGGAACAGCAATTCCTGCTTTAAACCAGGAATATCATCCTGGTTAGTTTGGACAAGAATATTTAGTCTCACCCTTCTGTCAAGCAAACACATTCACCTTTTCTCTGTATTTCTTCCTCTTCTTCTTTCTTCTTTTTTTTTTTTGCATGGCTTTCTGTCCACCTTCTTATCCCCAGTGCTGCACGGGTTATTTGGGGTGCAGGTTATTTGGGGTGCAGGCTGTATGCATGGGAATGCTACAGTGCCTCTTGGACAGCAAGGCTGCAGCAGGAGCTGAGCCAAATTATTAGAATAACAGAAAATGTGCACAGGGAAGAATCACAGGAAACCAGATATTTTCAAGTTCACTGCTCACAAAGCTGTTTACGATTCATTTTTTTTTAAAGTCTAATGAAAGAAGAATTACCCTGAGATTCCAGGACAGCCATGGTTCTTCTGACATCCTAAATCTTCACAGGCACCAGTAAAATGTTTGCTTGCAGTAGGTTGGGCGCTTTTCCATTTAAATCTATCTCAAGAAGCCTTCAACAAGATTTTGTTTTAATATTTAAAGGCTGTGATTTTTTCCAGAGATAGAATTATTGTAATGTTTATACCATATTCCTTAATTTGAAGATAGAATCAGAAGTGAATGTCTGCTTACAAAGGCAAAGCAATGACTTCTGTGAGATTGATTTACTTGACACTGGTAATTAAAAAAAGAAAAAAATAAGCAGCCCTGCAGTTTCTGTATATTCAGATATTTCCAGGTCTTACTTTCCCACTATAGTTTTCACACAACAAACTTGGGCTTTCCCAGACCAGACAGATGTGGAATGTATCTGCTGGATTCCAAGGTCATGGAATTATCCCATATGAGATTCCTGGCACAGAGGTGAAAAACTTTAAGCACCGTGAAACAATTGTTGCCATAAAGAATTATATTTTGGCAAGAGTAAATCATAACAGATGTACGGTTTCTAACAAATAAATTTGCAGTTGTGTCGTGCACTGCCACACTGTGTACCCAGCAGCGGGGAGGATTTATTCATCTGACTTCAGATAACGCAAATATTTTTAGCCAGCATTTTAAAGTGGTAGATGCAAAGGCATGTGAGCTTTGTGGAGTTAAAAGTCCCAGTAAATGAAATGCCAGTTGAATGGGAGCTGATTTTATTCCCGACTTGAGCTTTGCCACTGACTCCAGCTCGAACAGTAGTTCAAACTAGTGTAGTAGTGCTCTGAAACTGGGAAGAAGAGAGGTTTTTGCTGTTGTCTAGGTTACTGAGGAAGGTAGTGACAATAGTATTAAAAATAGCGGTTATGATCGTGTACCACTCTCTCAAGTTCAGCTTCCAACTTGGCTGGGTGGCACAGTACCTCGAAGTCTGGAGCACAGCTGCCAAAAATGCAGGGACCTGCAGCCGTGAAGTGCCCTGCTGGGTTTTCCAGCTCCCAGCCCTCCCCGTGTCAGATCACTCGGATCACTTGTCATGACCGAGCACCGCACACGGCACACGGGCACTGTCACGGGACTCCACCGGCTGCGCTCAGGGAGCCTTTGAATCTCAGCTGCACACTGAGAGCTTGCTGAACTGCTGCCATATGGCCCTAATGCTCATAAAGTTTGACATGGTTTAAGAAAAATGTGTGCACAGACACAAACGTGTGCAGGTGTAGGAGGAGAGAACAGCAAAAGGTTTCTAGGAGGGCCACACTGCTCCCGAAGAGCACAGCTTGTAACTGCCCTTTAAATGTGCTCTCTGCAGCCTGTCATCTCCTCCGAGGACAGGTTGGTTTAAGTGGTGCAGAAAGCATAGAAATAAAACTGCATGAGAAGTAAAACATTCCCAATTAATAGCCGGTCGAGCTGCCCAGCAATAGCATGCAGCAGCCTAAAAATAAAAGGCCTAAAAATAGAAGATAATTCACAGGAGACAATTCAAGGAGAAATGGACCCATGGTATCAAGTAGTTTGGCATTAGATTTTTTGTTTTAACTTTAAAAACTAGCATATTTAATTGCAGATTAGTGGTAAGTTACAGGGGGTTGTTGCACCCTCCTCTGTAATTCCTTTGTCAAAAGCATTTCAAAAAAGCTGGGAATTTGTGGTTTTGATTATTATTCTGCTGGTTAGAGAGGAGGCAGGGTCGGGGCATCTGATTTTAAGTCTCACCTGTCCAGTTTGTGGGCAGAACATTACCTTCCCTGTTTCCTCATCAGTTGTAATGGTAGTAATACTAATGACACTTCATAAAAGTGGGCAAAAACTTAATGTGAAAAGGCATAAATATATCTCACTGGTGAAACCAGGCAATGGGAATAGAAAAACTGGCAAATAATTGAAAAAAAAAAATCATTGATAGTGCAGAAGTCCTTTCAGAATTAATGCATAGAGCTGCCTCACTGACAGAAATAAATCAAATTAATTGATAATGATTATTTGTCCAGCAGTATCCTTGGCTGATCACATTGGAAACTGCCCAGTAATCCTTGGGGGGGTGTTCCTTTCATGTTGCTGTTGACATTTCAAGTCAGGGCCACAAACTGGCTTCGGTCTGGGCAGGATCTGCTGCGAGTTCTTGCCCTGAGTGTACTTGAGATACTGTCCTTAGGTGAAATCAGTGTTTCCAGCCCCGCTGACACTCTTGGCACGCTGCGGGGCGTCTCTGCACAGATGCAGTTCAAAGCCTTGTTAGGTGGAACAGTGTTTGTAAACTCTTCCTACCATGGAAACGTGCACCAGGAGCGGAAGGGCCGTGGTTGGCCTCGGAAGGGCATCCCGTCCTGCAAGGAATTGGGCCCTTCTGTAGGAAAATCAACTTGAGCCTTAAATTGCGCAACAAGCATCTGAAGATTTATGATTTTAAAAGCTCCTCAAGAGGGAAAAGAAAAAAAAAAAGAAAAATAATAGCCCAATTGTTTCCTGCCCTAAATTGTTGCTCTTTGACATTCTAACCTAAGAGAGACCCCTTTGGCACCTACCCCTGCGACAGGCAGGAGAACTACAAAGTAAACTTCTTCCGTGCGGATAATGAAGTCACTGCCTTAGGCACACTCTGCTATCACACCTGATAATCTCTTTAAAACACAGTGCGATTAATTATTAATTAGGAAGATGAATGTTGTCTAGAAAAGGAGTTTCAAAGGCTACAATTTGAACTGCTTAGTGTTACTAGGATTTTGTTGATACCGAAAATGTTTGTCAAAGGCAGTCTGCAGCGACTCCTAATGTACCCAATAAACAAAATATACCGAATAAACAGAGCCAGCAGGCACCAGGGCTCTGTACTCTGCTTATTTTTAACTGCAGACATTGTTTCCCACAGAGCTCTCACAGGAAAGGGACGTTCCATTTTCTTGATATCACACAGTTGTGCTGGAGCAACAGCACTTCCATTGGCCCTGCTACAAAGTTCCTCTGTGTTCAGGATCCATTTTTTAGTGGCCAGCTGATGTCAAAGACGGAAAGTTAGGTGTGTGATTGGGTCCCATCCTCGCTAGAGATAGAGGTGAAGTATTTTGCTGAGTCAGAGGGACAAAAATGTTGGCTTAGTCCAGCTCTTGTTCAACTCAGTTTAATTTTGACTTCCATGGGCAGTGGATCATGAGACAGTGGTGTTTCATAGGAATCAACCGTCTGCTCCCGTTCTTCCCACCAGCCATGGAAGACCCGTCAGTGACTGCAGCTTTTGGCCTTTCCTTCCAACCCTTTCTCCAGACTCACTAATAACCACTGCAGTGCAGTTGCCTGTGGTGAACTCTGAAAAATCTGAAACCTCAGAAGTGATGGACGATGGAGCATTTCCTTCACGATTTTGTGAAACTTCAGATTAGCCAGTATTTCTAGTCTATTTTAGAACTTTGCAGATTTTGTTCCTCGTTTGTGGCAGAAACCAGGACAACTGTATGTAAATTCTGAGAGTTGCTATGAACCCAGAGAGTGGAGAATAATATATAATAGTTTAAAAATGTACGGTTAAAAAAATACCGTCAAACCCAGTCATGACTCAATCTTGAGTCCACAACCAGAATTAAGTCCTCTTGCTTCATCCTTCTCCAAGACCATTAAGATCAGAGAGCTTTTATGCTAGGAAAATAAAGTATTTTGAAAAAGAGGTCTGATGGGAAGCAAAAAAGTGTAAAAGCAATGTGCACAGCCAGTAGTTTGTGATGGAAAAGAATTTTCACCTGAATTGGCCCGTCCATGTAGTATGAGATAAATAATTTTATAATTAAATAATTTCAAGAGTTGTATTAACTGTGATATATATGTAACCTTTTAACCAGCTTATTCCATCTTACCTACGTGAGCATCTCATGACCTTCCTGGGGTTTGTCTTCACCACACCCGTGTGATGACGTGCATGAAGCAACCTCTGTGGTACATACTATGATATGAAGCACAGACACAAGAATTAAGATAGTTCTTCCTTCCTGCTGAAGACAATCCATGAGAGTTAGACACCTTGAAGGTCTGGACCTCCATGATTTTGCTCATGGAAGGTCTCAGGCAGAGAAGTAGTGTTAGACCTATGGCCAGCACCCCATCACTAACAGACCAACCTTCTTCCTTTAGGTTAAATTTTGCCACCCAAGAACAATGGGTGTTATTTTCTACTGCAGGTTATGTGGAAGTCACTTGCATTTTGTATTGCTGACAGAAATTTGTTGATTTCTCTGCTTGTTTTTGTAGAAAAGTCTTTCATAAATCAAAGGTTGGCAAACAATAAAAATCCAAGATTATTTACTGGCTAAAGGAATATTTTCAGTGTCTTTGGCTACATAGTTCAAAGGGTTTGTCTTCTTTTGGAAAGTAGCCCTAGAACTGCTGATCCTTAGCTCTAACATAAAAGCTGTCCCAGGAATGATGCTATCAGCAGTCCCTGGAGGCTAAAAGGGCAGCTGAGGAGTGATGTGCTGGTGGTCTTCCAGGATGCTGGGAATGAGGACATTGCTAATGTCAGCATCATGAGGTACACACAGGACTTGCTGTGATACTCTGGGTCTTTGGGAGATTGGTAAACTTAGGTCTTGAGGCAAAACCCCAGGGAGGATACAGTGTAGCCATAATATTCCCAAAGGCTTAGAAGCAGTTTTCCCAACCTCTCTTTTGCACACGCTATACCCAGCACAACAAGAAAAGTGTATGAATGTTTCCACCAGTTCACTTTTGACATGACAACTTGTGTAGGAGTCTTCAGTCTCATTCAGCTGTAATTTAAAACATCTGATTTGTAAACCCATAAAATTGAAGTTTATGCTGGAATGAGAGACACGCCCTGGCCTCTTATCCCACCACTATAGGATATGTGGAAATCTGGGAGATGGTTTGGAGTGTGGAGAAGTAAAACTCAAAATTAGTAATTGGCAGTTTCATTCTTAATATATGCATGCTCCATTTGAATGTGTATAGAAATCAGTGTGCAAGATTTTCTCTGTGTTCAAAACAGCCTGGAATTTCTTACTGAGCTGTTTTGGGGAGTGGTTGGTGCTCTTTAGTCCTGTCCAGTAATGTCTTCCTACCAGGGAAGTCTACAAAAGCATCAGAGGTCCCCAGGTAATGAAACAGCTCTCCATGGGAGCAAGGAGAGCAGCACAGGCTGTTTACCCTTCAAGGTTTTCAAAAGGTTCTCAATATCCCTGTAAGCTCCTTTGGCATTGAAGACTGAGCTCACAAGCCCTGATTCAAGGCATTTAGTCAATGTGAGCAAGAACTTTATGGCCCAAGGCACATTAAATCTGAACTGAAATTAAAGGCACGTACTGTGTCAGGAGCTGGGAACTCTGTCCTGAGGAGAGCTTCTCTGTCTTCAAGGAAAACCACTGCAATATAAACAAGACCTGAAATATAGTAGTGCCCAACCTGGTGCAAGAGAAATGGAGAATTTCCTAATCCCTGCTGAAGTTCATCGCTTTCTCTGGATCATGTTAAAGCTGTCCCTTAGTGGAATGGCTTTTATCCCTCCTCTGCCAAGATACCATTGAGATGGCTGCAGATTTGCTGCAAGAATATATCCCTTAGGATTCCTTCATTAGCTGTGCAGTGTGGATTTTCTGGAGCATGTAAGACCCTTCCCAGCGTGCTTCAGGATGAGGCAACTTTGAGTTTGTGAGTTTTTTTCTTCTGGACTTCAGAATTTGGTCCTTTGAAAACACAAGATTCACCAACCTAAAGGACTTAAAGAGAGCTTTCCATGGGGGATTTTACTGATCTCTGTGATAAACTCTCTTCTCTCCTTCCCCCAGTTTGCTCCAAGTTTTATTTCTTGCTCAAAAGCTGCTGCCCTCGCTGGCCACAGCTGCTCTCCCAGCCCTGGTCACAGCATTAGTTATGAGACTTTAATGACAATGTCTGTCTCAGCCTTTTGCTTGGTCTGGTTACTTCAGCATCTACAGAATGTTTTCACAAAGAAGCAGATGGTGGTAGGAGTAATTGGGCCGTAAAACAACATTAACAGCTAAAAACGATTTTCACCAGAAAGGATTTTGTGGGCAGGGTGAGGGAGGTTCAGCACTGTTTTCATGTTTTCTCTCCCATACATTCACCCCTGCCCTGGCTGTAGGTGGTAGCGCTCCATGCTTCTGCTTCCAGGGGATGAGCCCTGTCAGGTCAGTCACAAATATGAACAGTTGATGAATAACCCATTATAGAGTCACTTTTATGTTGACTCGGTGGACGTTTCCTGGCTTCAGAGAGAGTCAAGATAATGGCTAGCTTTGTAGAAAGAAAGAATCTCTAAAATGCAACATTTTTTTTCCTTTGTGACTTTTATTGCTTTGTACGCTGACATGTCTGAGGGAGGAAAACAGGGCCTTGTTGCCAATAATGCTTGGCACAGACAGTCTCTAAAATCTGGCACCAGGATGAATATTAATTCAGTTGTTTTCCCACAGAAGCTACTGATTAGTCAAGGCCAAGTATCACTGAGATGATTCATTAAAACCAACATCTGAGCCCACCTTTACTGAGTAGATCTGCTTCTTGTCACCCCTGAAACAGGTGACTGAATTTGCAATTAAAGTGGCCACTAAAATCCCAGAATGGAGTAAAGATAAAAATGCCAAGGAACCCCAAAGGCTGTGGTGCAACTGCTTCCCAGCTTTCTGGGCATGAAGCCAGGACAACTAGCCAAGGAGGATCACACCCCAGGCAAGGGGTTCCTCCCATGGCTCAGAGCTGGTATCCTTATCCCTCTGTCACCATCCCCTTGCTCCCAGGCTTCCCAGTCCCAGCTGGCAGCTGGTAGTATGAAGAAGCATGGGACTACCAGGGCACAGAGGCTGTGGTGTCCCTCTATCTTATGATGGGGCATGATGATGATGATGGTGAAGTCATAAGTCCCCCAACACATAGATATGCCTCTATTGGACACCAGTGTGATCTTGCCTGATTTTAACTCTGCTGCTGTGGCTCAAGGGCAACATTTTAAAGTCAAAATACTATAAAACTTAAAGTTTCCCTTCTGAAAAGCCTTTCAACAGAAAAGGCTTAGCAAAAAAAATGCCAATTTTTGTGCAAAATCCACTTTATTTCACCCAAGTGTTGCAGGGGTCTCTATGCATGAAGCAAATTGCAATTGGTGCAGTGTATTCTGCTTTTTTAGGTTTTTCACTATGTTTACTGGTGTCTCCCTGCCTGAATCTTGACTTCTTCCATCTAATAATAACAAGGGGAATGCATAGGTACAGCACAGGTTTAATGCAGATTGTATCAAATAAACACTGAAGGGGAAGATTGTCTGAAGTACTGCAATGGGAGGACGAACAAAACGATTGAAAAGGTCTTCCCATGTCAGACATCTATGATTTTAAATACGGAACCATCAAGACAAAGGCATTTCCTGGTGATTAATGATGGGCTGGGTGTAGTCATGTCTGGGCCTTAACCCTGGCCTCCCATATATCCCTAGGAAATGCCCTGCGGCTGCTGTTTTAAGCTACACTAGGCTTATGATTGATTGTCTTTTTTAAAAGTACCTTAATGTTTGTGGCTATTTTGGTGACTGCTCTAGACAGCTTTGTTCCTCTCTCTCGGGCCTGGGTGTTATTCCTAAACTAATATAAATGTGTCTAAATAGCAAAGGGCTGGAAGCTTAGGCACACATAGGGCAGCCTGCTGCAGGTGTGATATAGCTGGTACACACAGCAAACTGTGCCATCACTCTGATGTGTGGGACCCCTGCCAGCTGGGCAGTGACAGGTGCTTCCCATCTCTGCCAGATTTTGCTGTGCTTTATTGTTGTTGAGAATTAGGGCCAATAAGATTATGATGCATTAGTTAATATTGACAATATAATGATCATCATAGACATTGATGCTGTGTTTCTTGCAGTGTGAAGATGCTTTTGGCAGCACTGCTCTCTAAAGGAGATTGGGTGGGTCTCAGGGTGCTTTTAGAGCTTGTCTGACCTTGCATTATTAATCCTAACCATATTCCCAAGGTGCTGGCTCTCTGAAAATCCCCTGAAATCAGTGCAACTCTAAATTCACTGAGTCACAACCACATTTAAAAAGCTGAATGTGTAAAATGTCACATGTTTTTTCTCAAAAGCTCTCAGTAGCTCATTAGCTTGGCCACTGCCTTGCACTGTAATTGTAGTGATCCCTAATGGATGCAGGAAAGAACCCACTTGCTGGAGATAAGCAAAGCAAACAGCCACCACTTTTTCATTCAGTGCAAACCAGCCTGTACCCAGCCATCACAACAGGCTCATCCCGAACTGTAGTCATGAGAGGAAAGTTTGCCCAACTGGACCAAAGTTGTTTGAGATTTCACGTCAGACAACAGAACTGATTTAAATTAATATTTTTTAAATGGTGGGTGAAACAGGTCTCCCAGATTCACCAGGCAATCACTACTTCATAGAATCATAGAATGGTTTGGTTGAAAGGGGCCTTAAAGGCCATCTAGTTCCAACCCCCAGGAATTTCTAGGAATTTTATGTCATTGGGAGCTGTAGCTTTTGACTCTCCTTAATTTAAGATAATGATTTGGAGATGCTCTATGAATGATTTATCACATGCATTAATCTGTAAGCAGGCAGATATGTTTAAATAAAGTGCAACTTACTATGGTTGTAGCTATGATAGTGTAAAAACATGACCCAGACAGTGTTTGTAGGTAGGGGAATGGTGGATTTTTTTAGCTGTACCTGGAGAAACAGGTAACCTGAAGAAAGGCATATATGCCCAAAAGCTCTTCTCCGTTTTCTAGCCCTGCTTGTTGGTCTAATAAAATATATTACTTCCACAAACCTTGTCTTGCCCGCAATTTAATAAAATACTGCCAGATTCATACTGTGTGACAGATCTTTTAATTCATTTCAGAGCTGCAGCTCCCATCCAGTCCCTCTGCTTCACCGTGCGAGCAGCGGCGTTTTGTTCCACTGCACAGCCCCTTCCTTCGCCTTTTGTAGTAACTTTGCAGAGATTTAATAGTGACATATAATGAGGGTTTATGTGACTGTGGAGTGAGGGGAAACTTATCTTTTGAATGTGAGAATTATGGAGTGTGCAGATTAACAAAGTGAGAAAGAGCAAAGGTATGTTCGTAGCTGCAATTGATGGAGTTAATGGCAAACGCAGATGGATCAGCCTGACCTTTCCATCTCTAATTCCATAGACTGCACTGCTCTTTGTAGTGGGTGGTGAAGAGAAAAATAAAATGGGCTAGAAAAACTTTCTAAGCTCAAAACTAGGATAAAAATGTAACATTTTGAGGCCATGGGGGAAAAACTGTCTTCTGTGCTTTTTTTAAAGTAAAAAAAAAAAGTATGAAATAAAAGCAGAAATAGAAGAGGTAACTTCCTGCTTATGAAAATTGAAATTATTTTCTTATAATTTTAATAATTATTCCTTTTAAATAATTATCCTTTATCACAGATGGAGCCTCACTAGATTTTTTACTGATTGCTATGTCTCTAAAATGGGTGGTTAGACAAGCAAAACCAAAAGTTCAACATGACTGACTTTTAAACCAAAAAGTTTCTAAAACAGCACTGGGTTTCCCATCCTACCCCCTGACCCTGGTGAAGCCCATCCTGCACAACCTCTCCCACTCAGGGGTAACACAAGCTACCACATTTTGCCTTGTGCTGCCTGGGAGTGATCCCATCTGATCCACTGATCTGGAATAGAGGAAAAAAATACAGTATTTCAGTTTTTAGCATCATGAATCATACTTGCCTTTTGTAGCCAGGCTGCTCCGGCCAACTGCTGGCTATAGGATTCATACTTAAATATAAAAACAAGGCTTCTGAAGCAATTAGTGCTTGTAAGTACCTGCAGGATAAGGCCTGGGAATCTCAGTGTTGATCCAGATGGGCTGCTGTCTTTGTATTGTAGGATGTCTCACTCGTTTGCGGGGTCCAAGAGTTTAAAAGTGAAACATCTATCAAAATCTCATTACTTTGGAGAGGATGGGAGCTCATGGATTATAAACCTTAATTTATTTTTTATATCTTAAATTATGGTGCCATATCTGAGCCATAAATTTTTACAAACCAAACTGCTGATGCATTTGAAGGAGTCGAATAAACACTCCCAGCACTGCCCCAGGACAGTGACAGAGGGAGCAGGCAGGTGTGTGGGGTGAGGGTGGCAGAGAGGTGGTGATGGCACATTGCTTTGGGAACTCCTACTCTTGTTGTTTTTGCAATAAGATGCCCGTATTTACTTGGGGGAGAGGAGAGGAGGTTAATGATATTGGTTCCTGGGAATGCAGGCACTCCCCAGTGACTGAAAGGGAATATTCCTGAATCCCCCAAAGCTCATAATTTCACTCCCAAGTGTCTGCTAGCAGAAAGACATGCCTGTCTGCCTTCAGTTTAATATTGTCACAAAGGCCTGATTTATTACATGGTGTCAAACTTCTCGACAGTCTTTGAGCCCGTGCTCTGTAGGGTTTGCTTGGTGATGTAGGAGGCTGAAGTGGCTATGAGTGTACAAGGCAGTTTTTTAAATTGGGCAGCACTAAACAGCCTGATCCTGCAAATCTAAGATTGTGCAGTTTGTTTCAGGGATTGATCTTGCCAAGTTTTGTATGTCGTTTAAGAAGAAATCTTTCCCACTGAGACCAAATGCGTTTGGGAGGGAGAGTGATAAGCCCCTGAATCCTTGCTAGATAATGCCCATGCCTCCCAGGACAGAGCTCAGAGGATTTACTCAGTCCTATAATTTCTAGGAGGTGGGGTTTGCTAAAGCATAAGAAGGATAGAAAGCTCAAAAACTTCACCAGAAAGATTTGACAAGTAAAGTAAAATGAAATACAGCCATGAAATCTGTGATGAGGGCAAGGGTAGGGGTCAATACTGAATTCATATGGGAATAAAGGATTGTTCCCATAGCATTTTATTCTGTATTATTTTATTTTATTCCACATTATTTCATCCCTGTACTGTTTTTGCCCCAGTTGCACTCTTTGTCTACAATGGGACTCTTCCTCTAACACAGTCAGAGTAGCGTTGATTCCAGAGATAAGACACACACAGTGAAGGTGATACAGACAGACAATTATAAATACATCTTCTTTGTTTCATGGGGTGGACAGTCTTCCCGTGAAGGTCACTCTGACAATGCTCCAGGATGTACTTGTGGAGCTGGTGACTGGTGCAACGAGAGGCCAAGCAGTGTAATCAGAGCTGACATCTGGGTGCTCGCTGTCAGGGTTTCAGGAAACTTGTTTTGCTCCATGATAGACCTGTTCTCACTGGGCAACGGGAAAAGCCTATGTGACTGTTAAAACAAGAGTGGAAAAATATGTATCTGGAATATGCATTGCTTTATCCTGCCAAGCCAAGTGTTTATTGTGGAGGCCAGACACATCTGTCCTTCTCCAACAGATATCATGGTGTTTCTTGGATTAAAAAGGCCGACTGTAGTGGAACAGTGGAAGAAATTGCTTCAGAAGACTGACTTACTGGAGTCTTATATCATATGGACCTTGTCAGAAAAATATTAGCCACAATAAAAGCTGACACTCGGGGAGATGAAAGCAATATTGCTTGATATTGTGATTACCTTTATGGCAACATGCTCAAGGTGAGCAGTGGGGAACTGAGTCCTTTCTTCGTTTGACCTGTGTGGTCAGTGTGATTGCTTCAGAGACTTTTTCTTGGTTTATGTAATAAAACATCTGTAATAAAAGATTTAAAAAAACCCACCAGTTTTGGGAAAGAGACTGGAGACAAGGATTGCAGACAGCTATTTGGGTCAAGGGGTTAGGTTTTTGCCAGGCTCCAGATGGGGATGGAGAGGACAACAAGGACTGGAAGCGATTCCAAAGCTGAATCCATCTACACTGCACAGGCAATGAGAACAGCATCAGTTTAGTGAGCTGCACCTGATCTGAAGTTTGGCAAGAGAGAGGTTGATACACACATTATTCCCTGTGTGGGGTATTGCTGAGAATGCTGCTTGTGAATGTGTGTCTATTCTGAAAGCTGCAGTGAGTGTGAGTAACAGCGCTCATCACACGTCTTTGCATTTTCATGCCCTCACAGATTTACTGGAAGATCTTGGGAAACAGCAGCTTTGGTGGAACAGTTTAGTTATAGCAAGGACAAGGAATTTTTGCTGAAAACTTGACAGAAGAAACAAGATTTACCTCTTCATTCGTATAGCACATGAGTTAACCTAGAGTGGCCCAGCAATTTGTAAAGTCTGTGGGCTCAAAAATAACCCTGTTATGAAATAGGACATGATGCAATACAGGAGTGTGAGAGCAACTTAGTTGTGCTTGTTCTGAAGGAAGCAAGTTAACGAACATTTGCTACATAATAGTGGATATTCTACAGCTTTGGGTTATTCCTGGGCCCCCAGGTCCTAGAAAAGCAAAAGGCAGACCTGAAGTAGCCCTGACAATGTGTGGGATTACTATAGGTTGTATTTAAACACAGTGCAAAAGTGAAGGGCTGGTTCTGCAGGGTGCTGAGCACCTTTAGCTGCATTGAAGTCAAGGTGATTTGGGATGTCTCTCAATCTGCCACCACACCTGGAGGTGCACAAGTGTCTTTTGGTGGAAGGAGGCTGCAGAATATTTGCAGCCAGTGAATGTGCACTGAATACTCTGCACTGGAGGAGGCTTATATTTTTCAGTTACAATCAAAATATGTTAACATTTTGCCTTTCCCTATGCTTTTGGTTTGGACTCAGAAGACTCAAAAGACTCATATGTTACTGTAATTTTTTTTCCAGAAAAGCAGATACCTTCTCTGCTCCTCTACAAAAGCTTTATGCCACAATAATTTAAGATTTCCTCCAGGTCAGAATATTTCTGCATGTAAAACCTCTTTGAAGGTTTAAATAGACTGTAACTGAGTTTTGACATGTATTAGCACGTGTCAGGTACAGCAGTTATTAAGGGTAGTGGAGACAAGACACATTCCATCTCTCCAGTGACTGACTCACAGGTGTCCAGATCACTACAGGCCACAAGCGGGCAAAGCCACTAAAAAAAAAAATTTAAAATCACCCTTTGTTGCAACAAACATTAAAAACTCCTTTTACCATTCATTTCAGCAATAGACCAGGTGAGGAATAAACTCTAGTTGCTGTCTTACAAAATCATGTCCCAGAATTGTGACTGGGAAAATTGCCTTTTCATTCCTTTTGATGTAAATCTTCTCTCTTGCAAGGTTCTGCATACACCCAGAATGTGTTTTTAAATTATCTCAAAGTATACATTTGCACAGCATGATGTGCTTTAGTTAAATAGGAATTCCTGGGTTCTGTCCTGTTCCTCTTCTCTCTATTAGCTGAATATGTCTGGATCCAAACAATTCATAACAGAGAAATCGTTTGCTCTACTGATGGATTTTTTTAAATTCTTTAATTCCTTTCATTCTTATATCAGGAATTGACTGAAATTGTCATCTCTCCCGTAGCAGAACTAAAGGAGCGTGACATGCAAAAGGAAATACCCAGGAGTGGATGCTTTTCAAAGCAGAACAGGTTTGAGCAAAGCCAGCTGACCCTCTGCACTTCTCTTCCCAGGGCACAGCTTCCGTCCTGCAGCGCAGGTCTGACAACGAGGAGTATGTGGAAGTTGGAAGACTTGGTCCATCAGATTATTTCGGTAAGAAAACTCAGCTAAGCATGGTTCAGAAAGACAGGCATGTCTGGATCAAGTCGTTATTGTCTTAATTAGTGTTCTACTCTCACATGCAAAGGGTTATGTGCAGGTCAGCTGCTGCTTTCAGCGGTAGCGAGAGATTTCAGGGAAGCTGAATCCATTCCTTGGTTTACACCAGTGAGGTTGGCAGGAGACAGATCCAGAATCAGCAAAACAGTCTGAAAGCATTTGTTTTCAAAGGCATTTTACACGCATGCATTATGCATGTGTAATGCATTTGTACTGTCAACAGAATTATGTAAAGTGTCTATCAAGAGATATATAAAGGGAGATGTTCTACAAGCGAAGCAACCGGATGGTGGCTGGAATATGCACCCTCCGAAAAAAGAGGCCCAGGGCGTGTGACAGCATGTTTGTCCCTGTTTCCAGGTGAGATAGCACTGCTGCTGAACCGGCCCCGGGCTGCCACAGTGGTGGCACGTGGACCTCTGAAGTGTGTGAAGCTGGACCGGCCCCGCTTCGAACGAGTGCTCGGCCCTTGCTCCGAAATCCTCAAGAGAAACATTCAGAGATACAACAGTTTCATTTCGCTCACTGTCTAAATGATTCCTCTGGAAAGCTGCCTTTGTGTGACCTTGTGCACTTAAATTTGCTCTGTGCAGCTCCATAGCTTTATGAAGAAAAAAAAAAAAAAGAAGTGTGCATTTTATGTGTATTTTTTCTGTTTGTGTCACGTATTGGATGTCAGTTCAAATCTCATGTATCATGGAAGTGGGAAGATAACTGTTTGGACAAGACTAGCTTTGGGGAAGATTGGGGCTCTTTTGGGCTCTTGGCTTGCAGACAAGATTTTTACCTGGTTTTGGATCATATAGCTCAAAACCGTGGTTTTAACCATTTAAAACACATATGAATTTCTGTTTTCCTTATTATCTTTAAAGTTGGTCTTATCCACCTTTTGTCAAGCTTCTTTGATCAAGTGATGTGAAAGGTGTCCCTGCCCATGGCAGGGGGTTGGAACTAGCTGGTGTTTCAAGTCCCTTCCAACCCAAACCAGTCTGTGATTCTGTGATATCTTTCTGTCACTTCAAAAAGACTTTCACTGGTTATGGACTGGAGGGTTCTGAAATCCCATGGGGTAACTGGCAGTTGTGCAATTTAAGGGGAAGGTTGGAGTAAGGTTTTGATCATTCCAGCAAGCCAGGGAAAAGTAAAGCTTCTGAGTGATTTTGTTTGTGTCTAAGATATAGGGGCCATATTCCTCTGTGTCACAAACTCTTTTGGGTCTGCTTTGTAGGATATGCTAAGGCAAACAGCCTGCTCCAGTCTTCTGGGTGAAGAGGTCAAGGGACAATGTTTTCTAAGAATTCAAATGGAGCCTTTAGGACCTGTTATTTGTCCTCAGCTATTTTTAAATGAGGGTTTGCATTAGAGCCCTTACAAGTTCAATGAGAACTTCTCTGCTGAATTAAGTGGGCTTCGAAACTCAGCAGAGTGTCCTCAGCCACTTCTCTGAACATCAGGGACAAGTACAGCAGCCTCTTTTTAATAAGATTCACTTAATTAAATTCAAATGCCTTTCTTGTAGTATATGACTAAATTTTAGAATTTTTTAAGATTTTCTGAAAGCCAAATAAGTGCTTCAAAATGCTGCCTCTCTTCCAAAAGACAGGCATTGTGAAACAAAGAGCACCAGGATCCTCAAACCCAGGTCCCTCCAGGGTCCCACAGCCTCACTGGCAGTCGTTGCTGCCCTGCCTAGACATGGGGCTCCTCCTGAACAGAGTTTTTTGCAGATCCCTCGAGGGTGGGAATCCACCCAGCCCTCAAGGATGGGATCATCAGGATTATGCTTTGCGAAGCTTTTCCTTTGCAGGTAAACTTGTTGCCAGTAGCAGCAAAGCTCTGCATCTCGGCCACCCTAAACAGCACTGCCTGCTCTTCAGCTGGGGCAAAACTCCATTTCTTCTTTACAATAACATTCTTCTGAGTAAATACAAACTTTCTGTACCTTTGATATGCCAAAGGTTATGCAGTGAAATACAGCAGCAATCTCCCTTTTGAAACTAGAGGTGTAGGTGAACTTGCCTAAATGTCTAAAATTACTCTTTCTGGCACACAATGTGCTTTCTTCTTTGGAATTAACAAATACTAACTTGGCACTTTCCTGTTGACTCCCACCAAGGGCCCAATATTCCAGTAGCTGCCTGCAGTGGTTCTCACAGAGCTAAAAGCTTCTCAGCTTCATGCTCCTCTCATCACTTAAAGGTGCTTAATTTATTTCAGCATAATTTCAGCAGTCCCTTTAGTGTATATCCGTTGCTGCTATTTATTATGATTATGTTATGCTTCTTGCACGTGTTATTAAATATGACCATTCACAGTTTCCAGCCTTGCAGTTTTTATTACATACATTTACATGGGCAGACCCCCATCCTATATAGATAGATCAATGTATACGCACTTGGTTATTTGCTGCACTGTTTTTGTATTCTCTTGTGCAATTTTTAAAAGAAATATTTTTTAAAGGTTACCAGCCACTCAAGTATGTTCTTTCACCTATTGCATTTCTGTTGTGTTGGTAAAAAAATTGTGAGTGTTTCACATAATATGCAAGACACGTGTCTTGTCAAACACCAAGTATTAGCCTCACTGTTTAGAAGTTACTCGAGCACACAGACACACTGCAGATTCTTTGCTTTAAACCTTCACAGCTCATGGAAAATAAGTTTGAATAATGGCTCTGTTATAAGCAATCTCAAGAGAAGTGTAACCATTTAACACCAGGATTCCTGTGCTTTAAGTGGAACAAAATGATGTTCAGTGATGTTTTAAAGATAATTGTAATATTTGCAGTGGATGATGGGACAGGATTGCAGTATGAATAAAATTCTTCTACGGTATATGTAGCCATTGTGGGTTTATTACTAATGGAAGTCTGTGTGAGTAGATATGTTCTAGTTAAAATCTGCATATCATCAAAAGTTTGAACTCTACTGAAAGTAATCAGATGCAAAGGGACAAAAAATAGACCAAGATTCCCAGTGCTATATATAGTAATGGAAACCAAACTGGTTTGTAGAGGATTAGCATGAAGAAAAAAATTTCTTCTGTTTAAATGTAACCATATATGTCTACATAAAGAAAGAGGGGTTCGAGATGTCTCTTGGACCTTCCTGTTGTTTTTCAGGTGCCAGAGTTGAAACCCTCAGGACTGCTGCTGAGCCTGTTGTATGGCCAGTAGAGAGACCTGGGGAAAAACAGGCTCTTTCCTTCCCAAACACCAGTGCTGCTCCTTTTTCCCAGCATCATAGGCAAAGCCCTGACTGAACCAGGGATCTTTCCCAATCATTCCTCTCAACTTCTGGCCACACATGGATTTTTAGAAGCGCATCTGCCCTGGGACTGAAGCACAACCCCATTTTTGGCACCAGAGATGTACTGTGCTGCTGCCATGGCTTGTGTTCCTGCCGTGGGCTGGCCAAGAACTACACTGAGAACAAACTTCTCAGAGAAGGGAGAGCCTCCAAAAGAACCACCTGTACCTCATGCCTCGGGGTAGAGGCATGGGTTGAAGGACCGGCATGGCTTCTGGGTGAGGAAGAGGTGTTCGATGTGTTGTTGGTGCCAGGGCTCTGGGTGGCCACATCAGTACGCCTGTAGTGGTCCAAACTTGGCTCCAGAGCTGGAGCTGTCACCCCAGAGCAGCAGGCAGGGCCAGTGGCCTCACTCCATGCAGCTTCTCTGCAGTGGCCCCTGCACAGGAATCTTGGGCGGCTCCCGGCATCCAAGGGCTGTCCAGCTTTCCATTTTTGGAATGTGTTATTTTTCCCCCCTTTGGTATGATTCAGGAGGGAAGGACTGGTCTTTCCAGAGAATTACTCACATTATGTAGTAATCAAAAGTGACCACTCTCTCTGAGGTCCTTCCAGAAGGACATTACCAGCCCACGCTCCCCAGAAAAGAGCATCTCACCACTCCTCATTGTCATTCTTTTTTCGGTCGGTTTTAATTGTGTCGCAGCCATTTCAGGACTCCTGAGACAAAAGAAAAGACTTTTTTATTTTTAATAGAAACTAATTGCACCTCAGGTTTTTACAAGGCCCATGTGGCTGACCAGGCTTTGGTGTGTGTATCACGTTACTGTCGGCTCGCTCAGGCATTCCCACTGCTTCTTGGCACTGGGTGCCTGAATTCGCGGAGTCATATGAGCTCCGTGAATCCCTGATCATCAGGCAAGCACAGCCTGACACCATGTTACCTGCTCAGGTGTTGGTGGGAAACAAGACCCATTGGAGAACCAAGTAACCCCAGTGTACACCAGTTGGGCTGTTGCCTGCTGGGTTGTGTTTCTTGTGGTAAGTGGTTCTTTGGAAGTGGAGTCACCACGTGAAGGATGACATTTCTTCCATTGTGAAGGTTGCACAAGATGTGTGGATCCCATTCAGTTTTAAGTCTTAAATGGAGCATAAATCCTTTCACTTACCTATTTATGGAAGAGATTGTGTTTGTTTTTTGTGCCCATTTCTGTATAGCAGAGAGAATGTTATCTTGTGCAGAGGCAACACCATGATGACCTCCTTAAAGAGAGCCAGAGATCCCACTGCTCTCTGCTCATCACAGTGCCACAGGGATGCACAGTCACTGCAACTGCAGCAGTATCCCCAGACTGTTGCAGGTGGATGGGACTTAGCAGACTACTACAGAGTAGGTGACTCTGAGCACCAACCAGTTTAAAGTTTCACAGTTGATCCAAAGACCAGTTCACTATGTAGAGACTAAATTATCTACTCTTACATTGCCAGGCATGGTTTTTTAACTTGTTTCTATTGTTTTGGCAACTCTGACTGGAGCTTCAAGTGCACACGACTGCTCAGAAACTCGTAAGAGCATTTCCAGACAGAGTCACTTCTGTAGGTCCCTCTTCCCTCCAGAGAAGGAGAACATATTTGGATATGAGCATATGTGTAGCCTTGAAAACTCAATGTTACGGGAACACATTGGCTTGGATGCTCCTCCTCCTCAGGGGATTTCTCCATGGCTCTTTGCTGCTCCACAGAGTTGTATCTGGGATGCAGCACTCACACAACAAGCTGGCCTTTTCTCTGGAAGCGCTGCCTGGCCAAAAGAGCTGGCATCTGCAGCCATCTGTTTTTTTTCTGAAGGCTGAGGATGTTTTTTGTGCTTGATCAGGCTCCAATACCAGAGCGATTCTTCTGATTTCTAAAAATCTGGATTCAGTTTTTAGAAAAGAGGTTACCCTTTGCCTGGGCAAGGAAAGCAAAGCATGAGCGTCTCCTTGGTCTGCTCTGACTCCTGTCTCAGATGTGTATGGGTTACTTTTCACTTCTGAGTGCACCAGCCCCTCCCCAAATGTGTTTTAATCCTTGTTTTCAAGTCACTCTCTGCACAAGTATCACAGAGAGCCTCCACAGCCCAGACCAGCTGCAGCACACATCCCATGCACTTGTGCTTCAGCAATTTTAAGTGTGCAGAGTTCTCTTTAAAAAAGTTGTGAGATCTTACAGAGGAAAAAAATAATCACTTTGCCCAAGAAGACTGCTCCTATTCCAGTATAAACTGCCTCCAAACGTGGAACAGTGGCATGCCATGTTGCTGCACGGGCCAGCAGTGCTGAATGAATTGGCAGATGCTGTGCTGCTGTGTGATCTCTGGGAGTTGGGCTGTGAGAACGCTGCTCCTCTACTCACAGTTTCGGTTCGAAGGCGAAAGAGTTGGTTTGCCAAAAAAGTGCCCCTTGCCCAAGCCCCGATGGGATAAATGGAGCCTCGTGCTGCCAAGGCTTGCTGGGTGCATTCACCTTACCCTCGGTGGGTGCTGACAGCCTCCGCTCTTCCCAGAGCTGGCAGTTGGACACGGAATGTATAGACTGATGATGAGGTAGGGAATTTCTCACCACTGCCTGCTGTTACTGGCGCTCTGGATGTTCATACTGCTGGCTCCAGGGAAATCAAGCCTTTCTGGGAAGTGGCTACTCCCTATCCTCTTTATACAGAAAATGTATTGTTATTATTTGAAAGCACTTTTGTATTGCCCTTAGACTACAAGCATGGCGATTGTTCCATTAGAAGACATCATGGTGCATAGCAGTGAAATACGACGTACAGTACCATGCAGTATGTATTTTCCAGATAAACTGGGAAAATAGTGAAATGGATCTGCAAAGTGGGGGTACAATAGCTGCTTTGCATTCCTCCACATGTGTGGAATTTATGTGCACCACAGAGTGACTCTGTTTCGCTTCCATGTGTTTGTGATGGTCGGATGATCAGTTGTGTTTCTCGCCGGTTTCGTTTTCTCAGTTGCACTTGTGGGCCAAGCACAAAGTTGCAGCAACTTCAGATTGAATTAGTGCTGGCTAAACCCTCCCACCATTTATTTCCACTGCCACAGCGAGGGGGAACAGACTGAGCAGCTGAAAAACATAAGAGGTGGTTTCTCCTCCTCAACCAGGGGCAGCTCAAGCAGTTTGCCAGATAAAAGTAGTTGGTTGCGCTTGCAGACTCTGGGTTATTCGATTGAGACTTCCCAGCCTGGAGGTGCATCTCCTGCACACCCCACCCTGGCTGGGGAGCTGAGCAGGGAGATGTGTCACTGTTCACAGTGACTCTGGAAATTGCTGCCGGAGGAGAATCTGCATCTCTCAGAGCCAGATCTTGCAGAGATGGACAAGCCCTGGACTTGGCCCTGTCAGGAGGAAGGAGTCATGCCCCTGCACATGGTTCATGTGGCTCTTGGCGAGGCTTAAGTTGTCTGGGAAAGCAACAGAGCTGCTCCCCACCCTGGAAAGCCTTTAAGTCACTGCTTAAGGCCACCGCAAGCACCATGAGCTCTGCTCCATGGGCCAAATTCCCATGAGATGGCAGGATGGTTCATATCCTTGACACATATCCAGTAAAGCATCACACCCTCTCCTATTGCCTTGCATTTCTGGCTCTTAGCCCAGGATTTAGCTTTTAGAGAATAACAGGATTAGCCAAGGAGGTCTTTTTAAACCTTGGGTTTGCAGAGGGCAGGAGAAGGTACCAAAACGGGCAGAGGTTCCCGAGGAACATGAGAACAGCCCAACAAAGGCACCCTTGTGCAAGCGGGAAGATGCAGCAGAACCTGTGTCCGGATGAAAGCAGCCCTATCAAAATAGCCATAAACAAACCCGCCTCCTCTGCTACAGAAAAGCTGTTGTGCCAGGAGCATATTAAATTGTATATGCTTTTTCTCAAGGCAAAAGAATTGCAGCAGTGATGGCAGCTGTGTGTGCTGGAGCCGAGCCACCGTATTCAACTCGTGAAGGCCTTGCTGAGGACGGGGTGGGGGAAGGACTGTGGATGAATGTATTATTCAGAGGGACCCACACTGAAATGATCTACCGGCGCTGGGGATGTGTGAAAGGGGAAAAAAGCGACAGCCCTGACACCAAAAGCTGGTGGATCTGCCGGGGGCAGCACAGGTGATGGGCCAGGTCCCCTCCCAGACTGGGAGCCGTGGTCCTGCCAGTGTTGCTGTTTATGGGATGAGTCAAGGTGTATTTTGCCTTCCCTGGGTTTCCCTGGGGAGGTTCTGGGTCTCGACCTTCAGAAGCAGAGCTGGGCTGCAGCCACTGCTCTGACCAGGAAGGAGGAGAAGGTTGCAGGCAGGGGGGTGCCCAGCCTGCTGAGTGAGGAGCAGGGAGCTGCAGCCAACCCCATCCTGCACGTCAGTGGGCTCCGATGACAACCACCTGGCTGGTCCCATGGTGTGGTGGGTAAATGGGAAATAAAGTGGCCTCATACCCACAGGATGGATTGTTTCAGCCTGCTTTTCTCCTGGCAGGGCTGTTCCATGCCTGGTGCCTGCCTATGTCCTGGAGAGACAGGGTGCAGTGGGCTCAGAACTTGCCCATGCTGCAGCCAGAACCTTGTATCAGTGAGGCCACCTCAGTATGCATGTCCCCATACCCGGGACAAGGGCTTGGAGGGATCCCTCTGCAACCTCTGAATGTTGGTGCACTGTGAACAGCCACAGAATGGGATTTCATCACCATCCACACCATCTCTGCCATGTGTGAGCTGAGCCTCCCAGCCAAGCTCATTGCTCAGTTGGTTGGAGGAAGATCTCTGAGTTTGCTGCCCAGTCTTTGCCCTTCACTCCTCGGGCTGTTAGAGATCCAAGCTTGGACCTTGCAGCCCAGAGGAGACACACCTGTCCCATGGATGCCCACAGAGACCTTCTGTGAAGCACAGGGAGTATCTAAAATATTTTTCCACCTTAAGCTGCAACTCCCTTGTGAGAAAAGTTGAGTTGTGACTAAAGGATACAGGACAATTTCCCATTCCTCCCACAATTTAGAAACATTGAGAAAACTAGCAGGATGCTAGGTAGAGGCACCTCCTGTAGATCTCCTTAGGAGGGAGCGAAATAGAATAAATTCAGAAAGGATGACTTCTGTGCAGACACCTTGCAGGTGCCTCATCAAAGATCAGTTTATCTCCAGGCAATACAGTTCAAACACTGCAGCAAGGAAATGGGAGAGAAGATCCTGACACCCATCTCAGCTTAAATTCAGTCACTGCAGCTGTCCCCTTCTTTAAGGCAGAAGAGGAAATTTATGGTTTCCTGCAATGCAAGCAATGCTGTGAGCACCCACAAGGTAAATGCCCCTTTGTGCCCAAATCCCTTCCCTATCTGAAGTCACTGCATACAGAGTGCTAACATGATTCAGTGAGAGAAAACCCATTTTGGTTGCTTTCTAAGCAGATTACAGCAGATTAGCTGACTAATCTATATGGAATCCTCTCTCCAACAATTTCAAACTGTAAACAAATCCAGCCACTTTTGCATTGCGCATAAATATTTACTGTGGATTATATGAAGATTAACTTCAAATGATACTTGCAACAAAGGTTTTATTTTGTAACTTGCTACCTTTAGTAATGTAAAACCTTTGGAAAGATATATACCTTCCACAAAGCATGGATTTAAGGCCCATCAACTGCACAATAGCATCCACCAGAGCGTACACACAAGCAGAAACGGAATATAGTATCACCCACAGATGAAGGAAACCAATAATAAAAGCTACTGGTACCAAATAAAAGTGGCTAGGATTATCATAACATGGAATTAAGATCTTTCCTAGAAGATCTAACCTGGTGTTAGTAGCTGACACCTCACTACTACTCACAATTGGTTCTTCACCTGCAGAAAAAAGCTGTGCAAGGTTTGCAAGCAAAGGATGTTGTTTAGTGCCCTGAGACATCGCCCTTCTCGGTGGGCAGTGGAGGGGACCTGGCCCTGCTCACTGTCCAGGGGGCTGGTGAGAAATGAGGCAGCCGTTGTGATGAAGCAGTTCCTCTTCCTGCAGATCTGGAGTTCTCATCAGATCTCCTTCATCTTATCTCCAGTCATATAGGGGAACCTCAGAGCCACCAGCTCAATGCTTCAGAGGCTGCTGCTCACCCTGGTGAGGTTCCCACAAACATATTGGCTCTGATTCCCAAATTTAAAATGCCCCTAGGGAAGGGAGGGGTGGGAATCACTGTCTGTATCACACAGCTTGCAGAGGAGGGAACCAAATGATTGCAGACTGACTGATCTTGCTTGATCACATCACCTGTAGCTGAATCTCAGCACACACCCCACTCCAGGACAGTGAGGGAGCGAGAAGGGGGTTCTCAGAACACCTTTTTCTTCCAAAGAACAACAGGCCGGAGGCCACTGCCGAGGAACCCCACACAAAAGCCAGAACTGTGTTTGCCAGCATGTCATGCTCCAACTAGGATGTTTTAGGGGCAGCCAGCACCAGCCTGCCTGCACTGCTGACTCCTGTGGGGCTGTGCCTGTGGGTGTCTAGGCTGGACAGATCTGGTACTGCTGCTCCACAGGGAGAAAAGCAGGCCTTGCACAGCATTTGGTTTGGACATGGGGAATGTTGTGTCTACCAGAACAGTGAAGGAATGCTCAGTTTACAAGGCAATGGCTTTTTAGGAAGCCAGAAAAAGTTAAACAGCCTTCCCAGATGGAAGAGCGTCCTTTTCCACCCTTTGTATAATTAGGGCAGCTCCATTCTCCTATAAAGAGATGATCTGTTTAATACAAGAGATTTCCAAAGTCTTAGTAAATGAGTATCTGAGAACTGGCTTCTGATGTGGTTTATGTTCTTTTTGATAGATTTAGGTTATGGGAATGTTCGTTACAGAGGCAGTGAGTGATTCATCCTGAAACCATCCGGGTGCCATCTGACCCATGCTGTCCATTTGAAGGTAGAGGGAGGCTGCAGCCTGCTCTGTGTTAGTGCCTGCAGTTTGAGCTGTTCAGTGTAAGTTATAATTGCAGAAAAAATTACTGCAGCAGAGAAGAAGAAAGGGCTGCATTTTGCAGAGAGATGTAATCCTCACCAGAGCAACATTTCCATAGCAAGCTGGGGTCTGACAGCAATGCCTCAGGACCTCAGACTGCTGTGCTCCGTGTAAGGAGCTGTACTGGCACCTTAGGAAAAGAAGGTTTCCCTGGAGAGTCTCTGGCTGCTGCTTGTCGAGCACAAAGCAACACAGACAGGAGCCAATTGCTCTGTGCTACTGCCCACCTTGGAGCGGTCTTGGAAGACATCATTTCCCCACCGGCTGCAGTTTTCTCTCAGTAGTACAGCAGGATCAAGCCCTTGATGAGAGAAAGAAGTGTGGGGGAGAAGCAGCATTCTCCTCTATGTTTTTTTCCTATAGTCAAGCATTTGGAAATCCTGTATCCATCTGAAGAACATCAAAGCAAGTAAAAGAACAGAGGGTGGGCTCTGAAAAACCTCAAAGGGGAGCTGCCCTACACAGGACTGAGGCCCTCCAGCCTTGATATGCTCCCTGGAGCCCATGTCCCATCACAGGACCCTTTTTGCCAGGCTGGGGCTGGGCTGCCCAGGCTGCCAGCTGAAAAGCCACTCCCAGGTAAATCTCAGCACCACATCAGGAGAGTGGGCACTGAGCGTGGAAAACTGGGTGGACAAAGGCATGGGATGCACTGTTGGGCAGCACTATCATCCAGCTGCCTTGCAGCACATCTCTGTGCTCACTCCTGTCACAAAGGCAAGAACGATGGGAAGCAGGGATACTCCTCATTAAAATTCATAGATTCCCATTGGACCTGCATAACTTCTCCAGGACTTGTGTGAGAGCAGGGCGAGGCCACAAGCCAAGAGCTTTGCAGCATCACATACCTTTGTTGCCATGTAATAAGCAGAAGACTCGAGCATACTATATTTGTTTGCAGGTTTTCCCCCTCTATTGCTCGCATTTCAGCTGTACATAAATCCAGAAGGAAACTTTGGAACATTTTTTTCACCTACCAGATTTGTAGGTGAACTATGGGGGTTCCTTGACCACTTACTCTCAGTAATGTTAAAATTCAGAATCCCTAGGATTAGCCCCAAGAATCCCACCATGTGCCTGAGTGTGTTGTCCAAGCGCTTCTTGAGCTCTGGAAACCTTGGTGCTGTGACCACTTCCTTGGGGAGCCTGTTCCAGTGCCCAACCACCCTCTGGGTGAAGAACCTTTTCCTAATATCCACCCCAAACCTCCCCTGACAGCTTCATGCCATTTTGCAGTGTTTTGCTGACCATGCGTCTGCAGGGTTAGTTCGCAAACCCCAATTCACTGCAGCTGCTTCTCTCTGTGACTGGGAGGGACAACAGCTGCAGCAGGAGGAGGGACAGGTATCTCTCCTCACTCAGCATCCCTGTTCTATTGCAGGCTGGTGGCCTTGGCTGAAGGCCGACCCTCCAGATAACCGGGCACCGACGAAGCCTCCCCGGGCTGGCGGAACACTGGCCAAAGAGTAGCGCTGGCAGCTCCTGCCCGAGATAAGGCAGTGTGCTTTCAGGATTTATTGCCTTTATCCCCATTTACTGCCAGCCTGAATGTTTCAATTATCTTTTTTTTTTTTTCTGTGGTGGCATTTCCCTAACAAGCAGCGTTATTTTGTTGCTGCTGTTTCGGCCGGGACAGACGGGGCCTTGTTTTCCAAACATGACACACATACATTGAAAAGCAAGCGGGCGATGGCAAAGCATATTTGGTCTGCCTTGGTGGTTTGAAAGGTTATTATCTGACCTCTCGCTCATCACCTCAGCCCCATAAATCTAGCAAAGGGGCCATTCTTAGCCCTTTAGAAATGCATCCTGTTTCCTCTGCAATGGACTCATGATTTAATTGCTGACCTTACCAAGTAATACCCCTAATTCATTCACTCTGAGTTTCTTAGAAGTTAATCCACTTCCCAGCTTGACTCTCTTGAGGCAAATTCAGCCTTGGGGCAACTTTACCCATAGCTGGGATTAACATTAGCACCAACTTTAGCCCATGGATCCTGCTTTTTGGTTCAGGCAGCATCTCAAATTGCTTATTGGCATCGGATGGTTGTTTTTGAGATCTCACATAGCTCCAAGTCCTCGTCTCCGATGCTGCATGTGCTGATAACGAGCTGTGTTAGCTAATCCCCCATCAAGATTCATAATGTCAGAAGAAAAACCTGGTAGGAAAAATGTTCATCACAGTTTGTTCTGCAGTACAAAAGGTCGTTCTGGCTGAATAGTTTGTCAGAAGATTTCCATTTGGTGTGAAAGTTTTTCAGAGAAAATTGTGAGTTTCTCCTCCGCGATAATCAGAATATTTCAGTTTTCAATAGCTGCCAACTATCCCCTGTACCAAAGCGCAGGGCGAGATGCAAACATAAAAGGTCAGTCTCTCCACAAGTGCTCATGAAAAGTGTCTCCAGCAGCCCTTCCTGTGACCCTGAGCTATCCATTACCTGCTGAAACCCCTCCAGACAGTCTCTAGACCAGCACAGCACCCCCATCTCTCCAGCTCCCACAGGCAGCACACAGATTTCCATAGGGCACAACCAAGGTGGTGTTAACTGGAGGGGGATTATCTGTATCTGGATTCCACACACTGATGTATAAAATTAGATTGTTAAAGGGAAGAAAAGCAGAAATATAAACTGATGAGAGCTTGCCTTATGTAGCTGCCAAACATGATCCTTTGGCATTAGCAGATTAACCTAAAAAAATTCTGGCCTCTGGTTTTTAATCCGTTTCACATCCCACCCATCATTACAGGCGAGGCTGTTGGCAGACCTGGACGTGTGTCTGAGGGGATGGGACCAGTGAATGTCCTCAGCAGGGGATGTGTGTGTCACATGGGGTCCTGGAAAAACTCCATCACCCTTCCACTGAGCAGGGTGTGATGGAGACAGGGTGCTGGGATGACAGCAGATGGATCTGAGCTCTGATTTCAGCCCAGGCAGCAGGTGGGGAAAGAGAAATAATTGATACAAGGCAGGAGGCTGCTGCAGCACCACGCCCAGCAAGGACATTTGATGTGCTTCAGTCCAAGCAAAGCCACAGGCTGCCAATCACCCAGGATGTGTGAGAGCATCGCAATGGAATCCCAGGAGAGACCTGTCTGTCTACCACGCAACACACACCCCTGAACACAGCCTTGCAACAGCCTCTGGGAGCCAACATGCTTCATTTTACCAACAGAAAAACACTTGCAACCTCAGTTCCCAGGAGGGAATGATTGAAGGAATGTCTTTTGGCCAAAGGATGGAAATGGATCAAACCTGCACATCTGCCCACAGCAGTGCAGGTCTGCTGGGTGCTGGGCAGGTGAGGGGAGGGAGGGCTCTCTGTGGAACAGGGTTCGCCTGGAGCTGCTGCTGAACTCAGTTTTTAATGCAGTATTTTCGATTATTTCCTATTCACTTGATACGCCACCAAAAGAGATCCAGTTCTCCCCTGTTTTAGCCTCTGCTAAAACCCTCAGACCACATCTTCTCCTATAACAAAAAGTATGTGGAATTGGCTAAAAAAGAAACATTCCTGTTCTCACAACACTTAAAAAAAAAAAAATCCACTTCTTTCCTAAAGAAAAAATAGCACTTATAAGACTTTATAAAACTGCTTCTGTCCAGAAGGCTCCTGCGTCATCTCAGCTTCGTCCCTTTAACCATTGCTGTGCCAAGCCTCGCTATGAATTATTAATCAGCCCAAAATAGCTGCTGAAAAAAGAAGCAAAAGGGAAGGTTCGATAACAGCAATGCATATGGCATAATTTATTTTCATCTTACTGAAAGTCTTTAAGAAAATCTTTGAGAGCTCGGGGCAGGACAAGGGAATGATGAAGCCGCAGGGATGCAGGCAGGAGCCCACGGCCTGCCAGGGAGAACGAGGGATGCCTTCCTGGACTTGGGGAGTAGTTGTGAAAGGGAGAAGGAGAGAGAGGGGAAACCGAGCAGCGAGCTGAACTTGCAAATGTTTTTGGCATGAAATCATGAGGGCAAATGCAGAGCTATCCGCCCACCAGCACATGTGTGGAGCTACCACTTTATGGGGACAGTCCTATATATATGCATATGTGTGTATGTGTCTGTATGTGTAAGGCAGCGAATGAACTGGAGAGGTGCTGTCAAGGGCTCCTCACCCAGAGGAGAAGGCTCGTGGCCCTGCTGCACAATCCCAGTGCTGTGCAACAGTCTTGGCACGAAAGCTGGGTAAAACCACTGTTTGGCAGCAATGTGGTGACTCCAGGAAGGTGCCCTGCCCCTATAGGTGGGGATGGTTTGTGGTGTTTTGTGCCCAGCCATGGGGTGACCCTTTCCCTGCAGTGAAGGTGCTTTGAGCTCAGCAGTGGGGTGACCCTGTCACCAGCAGTGCCGGTGGGATCAGAGCAGAACAGACTCTGTGCCTCAGTTGTGGGGAAGTGTTGGGAAAACCGCACCCAAGCAGAGCTGCTGGAGAGAGAAGGACATTTTGTTGTGAAGGGGTTTTTCTTCTTCTTCTTAAGATTTTTTTTTTTCCAAGCTGCATTTCTTTGAGAGGCTTTGTGGACAGTGTGGGCAGAGCCAAGTGGAAGGAATTTAAAGGGAGAAGCCAGTTCAGGGTCACGGCCTGATATGCGAATGTAAACCAAACAGTTGTGGATGGTACGAAGCAGCTCCCCAGGGCCGACGCAGGGCTGTGGACATGCGCTGTAGGACTGGCTCTGGGGGCTGTGGAGAGCAGTGTGCTGGCTGGCCATGGGCATCCCACAGCCAGGAGCACTGGGGGGTGTGTGGGAAAACAAGGACCATGGCACAAGAAGGACCTGCACAGGGTGACAAGGCATGGCAGGAACCCACACAGCAAAGAGTCCCTTTGAAGCACAAGTCTGATGAGGAGCGGCTGAGGGAGCTGGGGGTGTTCAGCCTGAAGAAAAGGAGGCTCAGTTGGGACGTTCTCATCTCGCTCCCTACAACTCCCTAGAAGGAGGGTGTAGCCAGGTGGGGGTCAGTCTCTTCTTCTCCAGGGTAACAAGTGATAGGACAAGAGAAAATGGCCTCAAGTTGTGCCAGGGGAGTTTTAGATTGAATATTGGGAAACATTTCTTCACCAAAAGGGTTGTCAAACACTGGAATAGGCTGCCCAGGGAAGTGGTAGAGTCACTGTCCCTGGAGGGATTTACAAGTGGGACATGGTTTAGTGGCCTTGACAGTGTTGGGTTAATAGTTAAACTCGATGGTCTTAGAGGTCTTTTCCAACCTTAGTGATTCAACGATTCTAACAAGCCGGACTGGGCTGATTTTGGTCTTGGCCCTTAAGCTGGGGAGGGAGTTCCTGGGCAACTTTCCAGCGGGGGCAAGGGGAATCTGGGAGAGAGCAGCTGAGTGAACATGGGCTGAGGAAAGACAACATCCACGCCAAGAAGCCTTGCAGGAAAAAAAACAGTTGTTTGCTCTGTTGGCTTCACATACAGTTGAAGACTTTACCAGTAAGGGGTCTGATGCTCTATCAGGCTATTATGGCTTTAGCAAATGAAACCTGGAAGGCTGGATTGCTCTTCTCTTGCTCTGTGTGTAATGACCTTAGTGCCATTTCAGAGTAACCTCTTCTCTGGCACCTGCTTCTTTCCAATTCCTGCACAGCGAGGTTAGAAAATAACCATCAGCAGGAAGGAAGGCTGTACCGCAAGAAATTGTAGCTTAGTTTAGTAAGGCTTTTGGATCCTGTGTGCATGACCAGATTTTGTTCTCACACTGTTTTAATCTTAGGGACACTTCAGACACAAATTCCTTACTTGCTTTTTACTCTTTCTTCTGACACTTTGGCAAAGTGTCTCTCACCTCCAAGGAGTCTCTCACCAGGTACACGTGGGATCAGTCAGACCTCTGGGACTGCAGAGTTCGAGTTTTCATGAGACTTAGCAACGATGCAATTTTAAAAATGGCTTGAAAGGTAATTTGGGAGAGAAGGAAATGTTTTCCCTGCAGAAGCTGGCCAGGTGGGCAGTGCTGCAATTAGAATTTCCCTTGCCACAGATAGTGCAGGAGTACTGCTAGAGACTGCAGCACCCTGTGCAGCAGGGGACACTTCCCTCTGGTTTGAGGGACCCCCACATACCTCTTCAGACCTCCCAGCCAAAGCAGAGGGTGTTTATAGGGGAAGTTTTTCTGGCATACATACACTAGGAATTGGACTGAGCCCACGAAGTTCACTGTGGATCAGAGCTGCATTTTGGAGCATTGATGTCGAGGTTACAGACTCCACTGCTGATTCCCAATCTCTTGAGCCATCTGGCTCCCTAGCAGTATTTTATCTTTCTCAAGTGCTATCAATGCAGAGGCCCTGCTCTGGTGTGATGGCATTTTGAAATAAATTGTCAGCCAATTCGGGTTATGCAACCACGAAACAAAGAAACAAAAGTCCCTCCCAGCAAAAGGTGTCTGATGACGATGACATTTATGGGAGTAGGTGGCCCAGGGCCTTCAGGGGAAATTCCCGATGGATGGGAAAGTAGCAGTGATACAGCAAACCCCTACAGAGGGTGGGACCATGGGCACATGGTGAACCACCAGAGGAGCTGTGGTTATGAGATCAGATGGACGGCCTGGGGAAAGTCAGCAGAGATGTGTGGAAAGCCTGTGGGCTGCTCCCAGTGTGATGCCGAGATAAGCAAGAGATGGGAAGGGTGTGGTAAGGCAAACTCCAAAAGACTAAATACTTGCTTAATGCCAAGAAAAGAAGCAGGTCCATCCTAATGATGACGTCAAGAGAGTACTCCGTGCCCTGGGTTAGTCATGCTCCTTAGTGCTGGGTTGAATCTGGGCTGTGTTTGACCCTGCCGCTCCATCCCTCAGGAAGCCAGGATTGAGCAAGACCACACATCACCAGCACACCTCCGGAGGGAAGTGATTAAGCCATGAATAAGAGATCCACCAGCTGTTGTGCTTTGTGTGTGTGCACACACCATGGAACTACTGCAAAAAGCTAAGCCTAGGGCCAAGAGAGCCTGGGACCAAAGGTGAGACCTCCATGAAGGACCATGACAATAACTACACGACTAAAAGCATGAGCAATGGAAACAGACACCATGCTAGCGTGGATGTTTGAATTTGGCATCTTAATTTTAAACAAAGGAGGATAGAAGAGTATTTTTCAAATCCTTCTCATTAAGTAATGCCCCCAGCTCCCATTTCAGCGGGAGTTGAACACGCACAAATCTTTGATGCCCTTGGAAATTTTGACCTAACTTTAGTATCAGCCCTACAAAGACAGCTGGGTTTGTTTTGGTTTTTTTTTTTTTGTAGAAGTCTATCATAGCTGGCTTCAGATTCAGCCCTTCCTTGTTTCTGAACAGCTTTCGTGTCTGGCCACAACACCATTTAAAGTCATTGACAATTACAATAGAAGACTAATCCCCAAAGACTTCTACCACTGGCTTCTGTAAAAACAGGCTTTTACACTGGGTGTTGCTAAGGGCACATATTTTCCCCAGTGGCTTTGGACTTGGACTTGCTGTCCACATTCAGAGTAGAAGTGGAGTAGGCACTCAAATAGCATCAGACTCTGATCTGGCCTTTTTCACTTCCACAGCAGCCACTATGAGCATCCAGAGTTGAAATGATGGCATTCCCATCCAGCAGCCCTCATGGCACTGCCCCCAGACTCCAGACATGCACTGGTTGGAGGAGCATCCGACTGCTCTGGGGCTGTTGGAGCATGCTGGAGCAGTTGGGCTGGCTGGCTGCAGCTTTCATCCTCCCTGGCATCCACAGAAACTGAAATGACACAGGAAAGATACGGCAGAAGATGGAGAAAATAAAGAGGTGGAGGCAATCTGGAAATCACAAACTAGGGAAAGGCTGGGCAGGAACAAGGGAAAAATGCAGGGAGAAAAGAAAGAAAAAGTCACAGCAAAGGAACCGCAGTAGTAGCCCCTGTGATACAAACAGAAGCAGTTTAAGGTTTGTGTGCATTGTGGCTGGGCTGTTGCCCGTGGTATTTAACTTCACAAACTAACCAAGCCATTATGCACCGGGGGATCGTTAATGCAGCAGATGCAGCCAGACAAACGTAGGAGTGTGTTAATATAAGGCCTGATGTAAAAAACACCTGCCAGTTTGGCAGGGTGTCTCAGGAAAGATACATGTGGCTCGTGTGAGGGTGCAGTATTTACGAAGGTATCTGCTGCTTTCCCATCACACCATGTGTAATTCCCATTTGCCTTAACAGGAGCTTCACACAGTGACCGTGTAACAGAGACACCGGACTGAAGTTGGATGGATCTGGTCCCGTTTACACCAGCAGGGAAGCTGACGTCTTAAATGTTCTTCTTATTTTTCCTTTTTTTTCTTTTTTTTTTTTTTCCATCCAAAATATCTAGGACATGGAAAGAAATTCTCTCCTACAATACCTAGGCTCCAAGGCTGCTGTGTTTACAAATAGCTTAAGCTTTTATAAGCCTGAAGGAATTGCACTGATGCCATGAAGTTACAAGGGGAAGAGGTACTTTTAGAAGATTATAACAATGTGGCTGCGTTATCCTAATTCCGGATGTCACACCACTGAAGTGGATGTGTGACACTACCAAAGTCTTAGAGGGGCTGGCACATTCTCCCAGTATAAGATTCTCTTACAAACTGAAGTCTGGGCTGGTACTGGGCAATTAGGCAGCAGTGCTGAGCCAGGCTACTTCCAGGAGCATCCCAGGGATGGAGGGCTCTGGCTTACATGTAAATAGCAAAGAGCAGACAGCTGCATTGGTTTAAGATGTTACCCCACAGCTGTCTGGCTGGGTTCTTGGTGGGAGGCTGCCCGTGAGCAGGGGTGACCAAATGGGAGGGATGCCTGGGTCTCAGCTGTCCCAGCTCAGGGCCCAGGGGATGCATGGAGAGGGTAAATGGAGAACTGGAGCTGCTGCAGCGTGGGCACTGATGGCTCCAACACAAACCGGGGCACCACTGGCACTGGTGCAAAGTGTGGTGAAGGGAATGCCACAGACCATCCCAGGAAAACTAATCAGAGCTCATTTGCTAGGACCCTCAGCAAACAGGTTTATTCTCTGCTTCCCCATTGCTCCATGGGATTTCTTTCCCATGCTTTGCTCACTTTTGCCTCTCTCCTTGCCCAGCTATCCTTACTGGAGCTCTGGCACATCCCACTTCCTACCTCTCTGCAAGATGCACGCACAGGAGAAAGCCTCTGGCACAGGTAGTCACACCATGGGAGCTGGTGGTGGACAGCCAGCACCACAGCCAGCCTCAGCAGTGAGCCGAGACACAAAGCAGGGATGCAGGGAAAGCTGTTCTTTTATGTCCTGGCTTTTGCCCTTCTTCTTGGTGTTTTAAACCTTTTCTGCTCATCTTGCTCTTTTCAGATTTTCTTCCAGCCCAAGATAACTGCAGCAACAGAACCCACTGCCTTGCATTTCATTTTCAGCCTCTCAGTCACCACTTTATTTTGCCTTTTCATGAAAGAACGCAGTCGCATGAATAACAGGATTATTTATCATCCTCTCCCTTCCCTTCCAGGATGACTTGCTGTTTATGGAAAGCACTCGAGTGCAGGAGAGATCGTGCTACAGTTAAACAGACAATGCTTAAAGGGCCATTGCCTGCTCGGTTTTTACCCTGTACTCCTCACTGGTTTGCAAGAAAGAAGGAGTTCTGTATCCTGACTGATGGGTACAGCTTCTCAAACCACCACTGAAAGGTAAAGAAATGCTATGTTCAGTAGGATGGAGAAGATGATTGGACTCGATGATTTTAGAGGTCTTTTCCAACTTCAATGATTCTACAATTCTACGGTTCTGCACCTTTTTGCAAGAACCAAAAAATTCATTTCTGGTGTAAATGTGGTTACGTGTTCCCTTTCCAGCCCAGCAGCATATCAAGAACACATTCTTAGTGACCATGCAATGGTGTCTAGCAGGTGACAGATCAAGCTAAGACATCTCCATGTGATTCAGCCAAATGATGTGACCACTGTGTGCTTCTCAGGTCTGTTGGACCTGGAACATAGCAGGGCAATGATAAAACCTGTCCTGAGGTGGTGGGTGGCTGTGAGAAAAGGGCTCTGGCAATGGTTGCTCCCAGCTTCTCACCTGCAGCTTGGCCACAGCCCCATGGCAGGTTCATTGTGTTCTCTCTGCATTTCTGATCACTGATGCACCTTGTGGCTACAGGGCATCATTATTAGCTTTCTGTAAGAAATTGCTTAAGTACAAAGTGTTGAGAAGAAACAGCTGGAAAGGACTGAATTCCCTCGTAATTTCTGCTGAGGAACAGATGCCACAACATGGGTTGCCTGCTCTGGTCTGGCAACAATTATTAGTGGGTCTGTGGGTAACAGTGTGCCTCAAAAGAATGGAAGTGCTCAGGGAGGATCAGCTTTGGAGACTGAGTATGGGCCCCATGAAACCCTTCTGGAAAGATACTGCACTGGCTGGGGACTTCAGGCATGATCCTTTGAATAATGTGTAGCCACTGAGACCATGTGAGGACTAGGGTGCTGCGATGCAGGAAAATGAAAAGAAAAAGGTACATCACTCTACACCGGAGTTTCTGTAAAAAAAAAAAAGGCAAAGCAATCACCAATCCTATTTGCTCTTCTCCTTCCCCTATATTAACTGGGTTTCTGTGACAAAAAGGGTCAGAAATTCAATTAGGAAACTTCACAGCCATTACAAACATCTGCAGTTCAAAATAAATTAGCAGTTTCACTATAGCAGCCTCCATATCTCCTGCGTCCTTTTGGTACTGCTGGATCCTGCAGTCTCTGGTGTGCACAGAGTTGAAAATGTGTGTATCATTCTCGTGAGTTTTTATTGTAAGGGAGGGAATCTCACAGGACAAATGTGTAATGTTGTAAGAACAACAAGGTTGCATAGATACAAGAACACAAACGGGGCGGCTTGCACTTTGAGAACGAATACGAATTCTTCAGGAAGAACAACTATCTCACTGTGTTTGGATGGAGCTTAATAAAACTGACTGCTCCAAGCTAGGCCTCTACAGGCCTCCAAGCTACAAACAATGAAGAATAATATCAAAATTTTATGGTACTTAGCATGGCTGAGTTACATCCTGGATGGTCTCCACAGAATCGCTGCAACTGGCTTTGATTTGAGTCAGAAGAGCTTTACACCCACATTGCCAAGGAGACATGAGCACACCACACATGGGACCCCAGGGGCTGAGCCCTGTGTGTATTGCTCTCATTTACAATGTGTATCAGCATACCTTAAGCTGGGTTGGTACTTTTACAGTCATTCAGCTGGATGAACTACGTATTCCTGACAAAACACAGCCCATTTTTATTAGCTTTATCCACCAGGCAGAGGATATCCCGCACTCACAGCAGCTCCGTTGTCCCACAGGGGTGGGGAGCAGGGATCAACTTCATACACCCACCAAAATAGCGGCCAGTGCTGGTATGCAAGTGCCCTAGTTTAATGCCTAAACATGGTATCTTGCTACCCAGGCTGGCAGGGCTGCCAGTTTGTGCTCCAGCCCTGAAGGTGAACTGTGTCACTCAGCAGTGGCTCCAGCAGCAGGGAAGGTCAAACAGCCCCTTGCTTTCTGCTGTGCTGCTGAACCTCCTGGGTAAGAAGCAGGTGGGGAGGGGGGAGAAAAGAGCACATTAACAAGAGCATTACTAACTGTCTTTCTCAGCTATTAGACCAAACCATTTCTCCGGGGAAAGTTGGGTCTAACCCCCTCTGAAGTCAAAAGGGCAGTTTTGGGTGGAGGATCAGCTCTAGAGGGATCCTGCCCCATTCACTGTAGGGCAAAGCATCTTAAGAAATATTGTGGCTTTAAGAGTAAACCCACGTAGGTGGATGTTGGCCATGGCCACCCTCTGCGTTCAGGGAAAGGACATCATAAATCTTTTCCACACCACTTCTGATCACTCCATTTAGCTGAAACCTTGTAGCAGATTTGCATCTCATGACTATTTAAGAAATTATCAACCGTGAAAGCATCTGGAAAGCTGCACCAACAAAAGTTTCAAAGACAACAAAGCTCAGCCAGAAGGACAGAGCCAGTGCAAGGATCCAAAAGGAAGAGTTGAGAAAGAAGGAAATCATGTTTGTAGGTGTACCAGCTGGAATAGTAACTGCCTTGCTTGTTCTTCTTGCAGTTTTCCTTGTTGCTCTTTATGGGCTAAGATTCAGGAAAGGGAATGGCGTCTGCCATCAGTGCTTTCTGCATTTGTAATTCCTTGCCTGTACGTCACCTGCACCTCTGCCAGCTTCGTGCCTGTTAATGCAGGTAGGCAGGAATTGAGCTGCAGAGTGGGAAAACAACCTCCCCCCACCATGGCCACATGCCCCTCTGAAGCTACATGCCAAAGAAATGTTCAAAACCAGAGAGGAACTACCCAAAGTGGGTCAGATTCCTGTCCAGCTGGATTTTATGTTCTGAACTTTTATCCTTCATTATACACTGTGTGGCACTGACACAGAACAGTGCAGGTCCAAATCTGAGACCTGAGACCTGGTCCCTTTCCAGAGCCAGGACACTCTTGGCTCCTGGCCCTTTCTCAGCTCTTGTGGTGGGATATATCCTGTAGAACATACTGAGCTGCTTTGGCCAGCCCCAAACACTACAATAAAAACAGTTCACCCTTCCAACAAAACCCCTTACCCACATTCATTGTTCTGTTAATTTTAACTGGACTATCTATGAGGCAAAATCCCCACTAAAATCAAGTCTGAAAAACACTCAGACAGGTTTCCCAAGACTCCCTCAGCAGGAATGTCATGAAATGCAACGAAATGATTCCTCTTGCAACCTCAAGACTTATCAGGGGGGACAAGCAAGTGTCGTTTCAGCCTGACATCTGAAATAGAAGCCAAAGGCTGAAGGTACCATTTTGGAGCCAGCTCAGTGCCCCCCATGGTACTTGACTCCAAGTACCGCAGTGCCCACCTTGCTGCCCATCCCTGCACTGCACTTCTCCCAGTGACCTTTCCACAGCCGGGCTGCCCCTGTGCATGGCAGCCTGGCACATGTCTGTGAAACATGACTTGGCCCTGCTACATGAGCTTGACCTGTGTTTCTAACAACTGAGCCAGCAGAGATTTAAATGAGCTCTGTAGTGGGTGCTGGAAGCCTGATTTGGGGCACCCTGGCTTCAGGTGACACCGTTCGCAGAAAGCACTGGTGACACTGAAGTGGTTTCATTTTGTGTCAAAGAGCTTCTGCATCCCTTCCCCCATGCCAAGTGCTTTGCAAACCCTGGGAATCCTCCCTCTCAATGCTCTGTCATGGTGTAATTCTATTATAATTCCTCACATTTGAGGGACTTCTAACAGTACATGCTTTAAATTAGACAAGGCAATATCTTGCTCGCTGCTCTCAGATAAATAAAAAAGGGCAAAACCTAATTTTCTGGTGCTCTGTTCTTCGTACTGATTTTCTTTTAAACCTACAACTACCATCCTGTCACTCTTTCCTCATGTGTGGCTTGTAGGTGTTACATAAAAGATGCTGCTTCATGTCTGGTGCACACGTGTGTGATAGATGTGCAGACTGCAGGAAGGTGCCATGCTGAAGCAAACACGCACTGGTGTGATGTTTTTCACTCAGCCGTACCTTTGCGTGCTTGTAAGGACTTACAGGGCACAAACACATTTTTAGATCAAACAACAGACAAGGACAAAATGTGTTTTGTAAGCAAACACACAACTCAAGTATAAAGTTGTTTGCAGAATCTGTGTGAATTTTATTTACGTTCCCTGGCCTCTGCTCTCTCCTGGGATCTTACATATTTTGCATTATTATCAAATATTTGCAATGATCCCCATAAACAGTCTAATGCTAAAAGCTACTCCAAGTGTAACTTGACCCAGAGGAAAGATGCTTATCTGAGCTCCACAATGACAGATTTAAAAAAGATGCTGATGCAGTAGTCTCCTGTAAAATGAGAGAAAGGTAAGAAAAATCAAAACCGAATAGATTTTTTTTTTAATCAATAGATAAAGCAGGAGTTATCTCTGTTGGTTTTCACAGTGGAATACCACTTGCAAGAGCTACAAATACCCAGCACTTCTGATCCCAAACACTCTAGGCAACCAAGGAAGAAAGGAGAGGAGTAAATGCTCAGCCAGCCTGTACTGTCAGAATATATTTCACTGTTTGGTAATTATTTTTTTTTATTACTATGACAACACAGAGCATAAGAATTGTTTCTTTAACCCCAGCAAATGATAAGTGCAGATGAGACTTTTTTTTTAACTGAAGTCATCACTTTTTACTTCTGCCATGTAAGAAAGTGATGGCACTATGAGAGTGCCCTGCCCCGCTCTGCCTCCTCCTGCCCTGCATGGATGGCTCTGCTGCAGTGTCAGTGTGGCACTCGGGTCATTTTTTTTATATCAGGAGGCATTTGAGAATGGCTCCACACTGGCTCAGCATTTTCTATCTCGAAAAAAAAAAAAAAGTAGCAGCAGTCTGCTTTTTAAAGTGCTTCCAAATCTTTTACATCTCTTTTCCTTTTCTCTCTTTTCAACCCCCACCTTTTTTTTCCCCCCTTGTGGTCCTGGAGACCACCCTGTAAGCCTACATGACATCATGAGAGAGAATTAAATGTACTTGAAAGGCCACTTCTGTTTTGGTGGGAACTTCTATGCAATTGCAAAGTGCCCATTAAAGCACAGGTTGTTTCCTAGAAGCATGTCCAAGCCAGTAGCGTGCAAACCCCTTCAGGGCTTCTAGAAAGCATTCGCTTTTGAAATGCTGAAGGAAATTCAGAGATGAAAGGATAAGTCTCCCTGGCTGTGCATTTACAGTCTATTGTCTTCCGTGAAGGATAGTATCACTCCTCAGTTGTGTTATTGCAGTTAATCCACTTAAATGCTATTGGATTTTCAGATGAGCTGAATTCTTTGCATCTGCTATTAAGAAGCTTTGTTTAGATGAGAAAGGCCTGTTATTTAAATCACAATGAGTTCAGGGAGATGTCAGGGTGCAGCAGGCACCTTGTGCCAATCTGCGCCGGGGAGCAGGGGGCAGTTTTCTCGCCGGGGCAGCGGGGAGGCAGGATGGGAAGGGAACGCCAACGGAGCGGCGGGGCCGGACTGGGGCCGGCTGCGGGGTTCGGAGACAGCTTGGTGAGGGTGCGGGGTGCCGGTGCGGTTGCGGGGGGTGGGTCCGGCTGCGGCGGAGCCCCGGGGCGCCGCGTCCCCGCGGCCGCGGCGGGGAGCCCCGCGCCCGCGCTTGCCGCAGCCGGATGCCGCAGGGCGGAGGGCGCCGCTGCCCCCGCTCCCCCCTCCCCGCCTTCGTTCTTTTTGGGGGTGATTTTGTGTTCCTTAAGGGGGGTGTGTGTCTCCGTGTGTGCGTGTTCTCCTTCGCAGTGAAGGCTGCGCTGCAACAGCAACGTTAAAACCCCCACACCACAACCCTCCGCCGCTCTGCTGCCCCTCCCCTTCTGCAAAAGGAAAGCCCCCTCACAGCCCCCCCCGCTAAAAAATAATAACAACAGTAAGAAAGCGCGCACACACACGCGCACACACACACACACACGATCGCTCCGTGGCCATGGCGATCCGCTGTGCCTTATGTAAAGGCAGGGCACACGGCCGATCCCGCCAGGTTACACGCCGGCTGCTGCGCAGCAGCGCCCGCCCCCCCGCCCGGTGCCGCAGAGGGCCGGCGGCGGGGGCTGCCCTGCTCCCCCCGGCCCCTGCCCGCCGCCGGCTCCTTATTTTCCCCTCGCAGTGGGCAGAGCCCCCTCGCCCTCGAGCAGGCGCCGCAGCTGCCGGCACCCCCACGACTTGTTGTTGGTGGGTCTGGTGCCGGAGCACCCGGGAGGAGGGGCGGGGGCGGCGCACGGCGGGGCGGGAGCGGTATATGCTGCTCCTCGCCGGGGCCACCCTCCAGACCGGCCACTGCTCCGGAGCGAGCCCGGAGCTTCCCTCCGCCTGGAGTTGCAGTTCGTCTCCGATCCCCTTGGGATTTAAACCTTCTTGCATATATATATATAATTTTTTTTTCCCCTTCCTCCTCCTCCTCCTCTCTTTTTCTCCCGTGCAAAGTGGAGCAGGAACTGCACCAAGGCAGCCCGCGAGATCCTGCAACACTGCTCCGATTTAATTCCCTGCTATTATTCCTAATTAATTATTATTTTTGACCTCGCCCCCCCACCCCTCCGCAGGGGGGAGGGAAGCGGGACCATTCTCGGCAAGAGAAACATTTCGCTCCGTATCTATAATAAAGATTTTTGATTTTTCCCCTTCCCGAGGAGGGGCCGGGTGGAGGGCAGGCACGGCAGGGGGGGCCGGCCCTCGGTGGAGAGCGCAGCCCCGCGGTCCCGGCGCGGAGCGCGGCCGCGGCGGCGGGGGGAGGCGGCCCCAGCGCCGCCCGCGAGAGGGGGGCAGCCGCCCCAGACAGGTGATGGGCGTTTCGGCTGCGCTCCGGATCGACTCCTTGGGTTTCACTTTGGTCTGATCTAAGCAAATATGCAGAAGTACCGGCTGGTCTAGTCCTAAGAGCCAAGAGGAGCGAGCGAGAGCGGCAGAAGGGAGAGCAGCCACGCTCCCGTAGCGAGGGGAACGTACAAACAGCGGCCGCGCCGTCATTAAGCTACCGCCGCCCCGGGCAGCCCCGACCCATCCCTGGATGCGGAGGACCCCCGAGCCACCCCGCTGCCTTTCCCCTGAGGGATGGTACTGAATTTCTGCGCGGCAGGAGCCGGCCTGCAGCTCCTCTCCATCAGCGTTGCCTTCCCTCCGTGTCTAAAGTGCACTAGACCGCGATGAGGACCTGGGCTTGCGTTTTGCTGATAGGTTTTGGCTACCTGTCCTTTACCTTCTCCGAGGTAGGTGAGAGCGGCTCCCTGCGCTCCCGCTCCCCGGGGCACGGCCGCAGCCGGGGGTCGGGGCGAGCCGGGGCGGAGGGCAGCGGGGAGGGAGCGGGCTGCCCACCTGGGCTCCGCGGGCATCCCTGCGCCCCGGCCCCGCCGGCAGCGCTGCCCTGCCCCGGGCCCTGCGCGGCCGAGGCTTGGGAGCAAGTTGCCATTTCACGCATGGCAGAGGCGAAGGGGAATGACCGTGCATTCCGCTCCCAGGCTGCTGGCTGCCCTTAACAATTTATATATATGTATATAATATATATATTACGTATATTATAAATGCATGGTAAAATATCCACGCCCCGCGGCTGCCAGCGAGCTGCGGCTATGTGGGAGCCGAGGGTGCGCGGAGCCGCCCGGGCCGGCGCGGCCGCCCCCGCGGCGCCCGGCGCTGCACCGCGGGCACCGCCAGTGCCGCGGGCAGAAGTTGGGCGAATCCCCCCCCCCCGCCCCAAAACGCCCCTCCCCGATTTGTGAAGCTCCCCCGGAGCAGCCGAGAGCCAGCCAGCCCGCCCGCCCGCTGGGGACGGAGGGGGCGCGGAGCCGCGTCCTGGGGCTGCTACAGGTGGCCGCGGTCGGGGCGGGCGCGGTGCTCGGCGCTGCACGGCGGCTGTAACTTTTCTCGGGACCGGGTCTGCTTGGCACTGGGAGCCGCGACGTGGGCGCTGGTAGGATGGCGGCGGCCCCGTGGGACGCGGTCCTCCTCCTCCTTCTCCTCCTCCCCGGGTCGGGGGAGCCCGCGCCCGCGGGGGACTTGGCACCCGCTCGGGCGAACTTCGGCAGGCGCTGCCCGGGGTGGGCTCCAGCCGCCGAGCGGGGCGCGGGGGCACATCGCTGCCGGGCACACGCTGCCCCGGCCGGGCCGTGCGGGATCGAGCCGTGGCGCAGTCGGGCGCGCAGGCGGGGGCGGCGGGAGCGCTCCGTGGAGCGGGGGTGGGTGTGTATGTGCGTGGGTTTTTCTCCTGCTTAGTCCAAACGCGTCCCGCGAACACCCCGCGCCCTCCCTGCACCCCCAGAGCCCCGCCACGCCGAGCGCCCGGCGGTGCGGGCGCGCCTGGCGGGGACTGCGCGGTGACCCGCGGTGTGTGTGTGTCTTTGAAGGAGGCCGAGATCCCGCAGGAGCTCATCGAGCGGCTGGCGCACAGCGAGATCCACAGCATCCGCGACTTGCAGCGCCTCCTGGAGATTGACTCCGTAGGTAAATTAGTCCCGTCCTCCTTCCTTCCGCGCCGTCGGCCGCCGCCGCCCCGGGGGGAGGCACCGCGGGCGGCCCCGCGCCCCGCTCCGGCCCCCGCGCCTCGGGGGCGAGACCCGTGCGGGGACCCGGCCTCGGTGCTGGGCTTCTTGTCAGAAGGGAGGCGGCGGCCAAGGGGCCGATCGGGAATTAAAACTTCGGGGAGTTCAGGGTGGAGAGGGACCCAGTGACCCCCCGTGTTTTCAGACCTCTCCGTCTCTCAAGCGGAGAGAGGAATTTCCCTGAGGTTTGTTGTTGGGTCTTGTAATGCTCTGTTATCTTTAAACTACTGTCCTAGAGGTATTTAAAATATTTGAAACAATATTTATGAATGAAGTAATGTCTCTTCAAGCACTGGGCTTTATTAAAAGGAAAATAAACCGTCCGCGCTGATTTTAAACAGGAACCTGCATATGAAGCTTACCCTGAAAAATACACTTTTTTTTTTCTCCAAAAGAAAATAGTGCAGGGTTATTTTCTGCATCATTAGGCATGCAAATGGGTGTAGTGAGAACGTGCAGTTAAACAGATCGTTGCAGCAGTAAATCAGATCTAGAAGCACTGTATTGCTGGGTTTCTTATCATTTGGTTTCACTTGATGCACTTTGTTCCTGATGATTTCTTCCCTCAGTTGAGAGAGAAACCCGGCACTTTTGATATGCCCAAGGGAAACCTGCATCTTGCTGAAGCACAAACATGGAGAAAAATGAATGAGTTCTTGCTTGCACTGGTACTGGGCCATCCCCCTTTAAACCATATGCTGTGTATTTTTGTAAAGTCTGTGCCAGGTTCAATCACCTTCATTCAGTGTTGCAGGATCCTTCTAGAGTTTTAACTCACTGCTTTTTGTACAGTGCTCTATTAATGAGCAGGAATGCATTATTTTGCAGGCATAGCTTTCAATTTTCATGTGATTAGGGAGCAAACGGTTTCCCATTACACCGAAAATGGGAATATTTCTCTCGTGACACTTTACCATAGAGGCTAATTACTACTTACCAGATTGGCATCGGTTTAGTATTTTTGGAGAGTGGTGCTTCATCATTGTTGTTTATCACTGCAATTAAAGAAACTTTCACAACAGGGAAGGGGTATGCAGTACGTATTTCCCCAGTGAAGGCTGTTTTGGACAGACAAGTGCACTGCTGCTAAAATCTTTTTCCCAGTGAACTCGGTAGAGTTGGCTGCTGTTGCAGAAGGGCTGGATCTGAGTGCTCACATTTTAAAATAATGCATGCTGCTTCTGCCTTTGAGTCAGGTTCTGTAGCTACCAGAATACGTTATTTTTTCAAATACCTCAGTGTAAGAAGCACATGCTTCATTTTTAAATACCACTTAGAAGGAGAGCAAAAGTTCACGTGGCTCCATTGCAAGAGAATCAAGCAGACAAGTGGAGCAATGGCAGGAGATGAACAAATTGGTAGATGGAGCAGAGAAATTTATTTTGGAACATAATTATTTACCTCGTGGCGAATATTAACCAGGGGATACAAGACCAAAAATGGAAGAGGTCAGCCACGAGTTTACCATTTCATTTTGCTGTTTTCTTGCAATTTGTCAGTTTAGAAACCATTAGAGAAACAAGACACATAAATATTTTACTATTTCAACATGAAACAGTAATTCCTTAAGACATGAACTCAAACAATATTAAAAAATAAAACGAAAATATTCAGCCTTTCACCCGGTTCTTGCTTATGTGAGTGCTCCCTTTGCCCGTGTGCTGAGCTGTACTCTGAGCTACACAGGCACGATTGGGTCTTTTCAGAGTAACCTGTCTTTACTACCAGCATTTGCATTTTCTGGGCACAGTCCCACGGGCTTTACTGTCATGAGTAATTCTTACTAAGGGCTTATCAGAGTGACTAATCAAACATTGAAATTGCCATGCTTTCTTCAGTAAACAGGATCAGGCCTGTTTACTATATTTAGTATTAGCTTCAATTAGCAAATCAAATGTCTTCTGGTTGTCCCTGATAAATTGATATTTATGAAATGCATTTCCCTAGGGCTGCAATTGCCTTTAGGGAAGGGCTAGTTCAGTGAGGGCTTGTACAGTAGGTATATTCCTCTTTTATAGCATATACTCATTTTAAACTGAGGCTCAGAGCAAAATCACTCCAGTGACTGTTCTCTCCCTCATTTTAGTGTATGGTATTGCCAGTCCTTCTGCATGTGAGTAGCCCTGTTTAAACTCTGTGGGTGGACTTGAGAATTAAGAATGATCTTGTAGGCTAAGAGTTTGCAGGATCAGGCATGCATGCAGAAAATGTCTGATATTCCTGAGTAACAAGGCGGAATCTGTGGAAAATGAGGGAAGAACAGTCATTTTCTCTCCTGCAGTGCAAAATATATATTTTTAATTGGAAAAGTAAGTTCTGTAAGTCAGAGTGGGCAGGTTTTTCTTCTATTCTGACAGATTTGGTCTCTATATTGTAGCGCAGAGATGACTGATAACCCCCTTCATAAAATTAGAAACCACACCCCCAGACCATCTGGCATATTACTTAAAGAAAAACACTACCCAACATTGTATTCAAAAAAGAAAATCCAGGCCAGTTTGTCAGAGCCCAGTGCTGCATGTCCGAAAAGGCAACGTGAAAATTCTCTCTTAACATCAGAAAATAGGGGTCTTGTATTAATTTGCTGTGGTTGGGACCCGTCGGCAGTGGCAGAATTGCCTTGGCATGAGGGAGAGCAGAATCTGACCCTGTTGGAAGCAGAAAGCATGCCCAGCCCCAGGAAGTAGGCAGCTCTAGTGTGCAGAGTACAGTTTTACTACGAGCAGACTAAACCACCGAAACGGGGGCATTTCCTATATTCTGCCTGTGAAGTTCTCTTCGGCTTAGCAGGGTGGTTTTTCTCCTCGCGCTTCACCTCTCCCGTCTGTCCTGTGGGAGGTAGGGTTCATTTCATCACCTATTATGTTTGCCTCCCGCTGGGAACAGATTTTCCCCCAGTCATCTCCCTGCGTGGGGAAAGGCAGGGCTGAGTGTGCTTCTTTGCATGGTTTAAGGGCATCCACCGCAGGGTCCCCTTAGGCCATGTGAATTTAACGGCCTGTGATTAAGAACCAGCAGAGCAGCTTTTGTTAAGTGGAGAAATGTTCTAAATTAGCAGTAATACTTTCATGAAGAAGTGTTAGATTGCTGCAGAGCTCAATCTATTGGAAAATCTGCTGTTGACTTTGTGGCTTTTGGTGTGGTGCTCAGATGGAGGATGTTACAGTGTTGGCTTTCCTTGCACCTCTTAGACATGATGAGAGGAGGGCATCTGCCATGTGTGTCCTGTGTTTTTCCTGAGACAGATGAGGGAATACTCCTCCTCCTTTACAGATGGTTGATCACATCTAGGTAAAAGAAAAAAAAAAAAGCTAAACAAAACAGGATCTTGCAGGCTGTTACTTATATTTCCTTCAATAGATCAAAGTTGAAAACTTAATGACATCTATCTCTGCAGTTGGATGTCAGAAGGGCGTATTTTGAATCAGCCAAAAAGATCAAACAAACAGTCTGATGTTGCCTTGGGCTTTCTGGCTCTAGGACCGATTTGTAAGACAGACCATTTCTGTTTATTGTACCTTACATTGAATTCCTGAAAAAAAAAGAGATGATGAGAATTTCCTAAACTGCTGCTGTTGGTACTAGAAGTCTTGGATCTGTACTTTCTGGATGCACATCAAAGTGACGTCTAGGAGGGTTTGTGTTGAGACTGCATGTATTGGGAGTTGTACCTCACATAAAGCAGTTTGGAAGGAAAATGGTAATGCAGAAGTATAAATTGATAAATATAAAATAGCAGTAATCTTAGGATGCTTTCCACATGCTTCTTCAGGGAGAAGAGTAATCACGTATTGGCAGTGTCACAGAAACTCTGTGATTTATACTCCATGACCCAGTGGAAAATTGCCAATCTGACAAAAAAGAACAATTTCAGCTACACTAATGGATTGACCAAGGCTAATTGCAAGAGTTTTTATGCCCATCATTGATATGTTGTCAGTACATAAAAGATTACAGAGAAATTTCTTGATCGGCTGCCACGAAAACATTTTTTTATTATTAAAACGTTAAAAGAGAACTGCATTAATCTGGCTCTGTGCAGCATCCTCCATCTTCACTTGGTGACAAGCAGTGTTCGATTTCTAAACTAAGAACCACCCGTTTCTAGGCTTTCTGCTCTGAGCCTCATTTTGTGAGGCGCTAAGCACCCATAAACTCCCATTTCCTTTGCTAAGAGCTCATCCTTATCCTGCAACTAAATCAGTACATTAGGGGGAAAAACTGATGCAAATTAGGTATCAGCCTTCCTTAAGTCAAACTAGAGAGTGCTATTTGTAGCATTGTAGTTTAGGTGAAATAAAAGTAAGTCTTCTGGCCATACATCCACGGTCCAGTGTGAGTTTCAAGGCTGACTGGGTGATTTTTCAGTCCTGCTTGGGCAAGACTCCTGTTGACTTAGAGATTGCTTGAAGTGCAATGATTTTCCCATTGACTTCACTGGGAAATGGAATTTCTTCCAAATGCCTGTGGGGATCAGGGGGATGCCAAATGCCTTTAGCATTTTAGTGTCTTCTGGCTCCAGCCATGTGCTCTGTAATTCTGTTTATTAAGAAAAACCCAACATGGATGCTGTGTCGATAGAAATAATACAATTTCTGTTGCATAATGCACTGAGGTTTGACTGGAACTTGTTTTGCAGTCTGCTGTGCTGGCTTTGTAGATCTCTTTTTTTAAGCCTCACAGAAGAGACACGAACTTAGGAAATGATATACATGTTTAAGATATGTAGTGAGACAGTGAGATACAGTATGAGCCAGGGGCCTTCTTCACCTTAAAAATCATCTTATAAGCAACACATGCTCCTCGACGTGTCATTTTGCTTTGTAAACATGACGATGGAACGTGGCTAATTGCAGCTGAGTCGAGCAGTTATATATAAGCACATGGCTTAACATATTGGTTAGCTGATCATACTAGTCCTTTAGTCTAACCAGTTTCTTTAAACAAGACAGCAAGAAATCCATCATGGTAGAAGGGAGCTATGCCAGTGTGTTGAGTGTGGGATTAGGGCCTGTGGCCCAGCTGGCAGCATCCACAGTTTCTCTTTTCAGCAAGGATGCATGTGCCCACCAAGCAGTTCAGATTAGAGGTATTAGTTTTGTGTTTAATCTCTTTTTAAACACTGTTTGCTTGTGGACAGAGATGCTTCTTGCTCTGAGCCTAGCTTGGATCTTAGGCCGAGCAGAATTCATGCTGCTTTCTTTTGAGTATCACTTCATTGCCTCAGATTGAGGGAGAGGTTATGACAACTCGAAGCTGCCAAAAAGGAGGTCAGTATGAAGGTGTTGGGTGGCTGAGTGCTAGGAAACAGAAGAGGGCTGGAGACACATCAGAACGGATCCTCATTTTGCATAACACCATTTGGGATCAGGTGGATGGCCTGGTGCCATTGGAATGGGATGTGGGAGACCTGGCTTCACTCCCCAGCTCAGTTGCAAACTTCCTGTGGGATCTCTGGCAAGCCATTTTGTTTATCCCACTGATGAGTTTTCTGGAGTATGGGGTACAATAAAAGCAGGAATAAAATCCATTAGTCATTGCTGTGTTACATGACAGGACTGGGACTGCAGATAAGGCCCAATACCAGATAATTGGTCAGGTTCCAAAATTTCCCATCAAAATCTATGAGAAACAAGCGCCCTACATAGGAAGCAGGAGCCAGTTTATTTGGGTAAATTGAGACTGGATTTCACAATGACTTATTTCATACAAGGATCTGTTCAGCTGATAAGGAGAATAGGCAGGAGCGGTGGGTGATCCTGGCACTGTCTCTTGGACCTCCCATTATATCTTCTCTTAGCTACCTAAGTGGAAATATAGTATTTTCCAAGAAGTGATGATAAACCCTGAGGCACAGAGCTCTTTCTAAGGTGCTGAAGATACTGCTGTCTTCACATCTTACCTGGCTCTGCAGGTGATTTCACAAGCTCCATGTTCCTTAGGGCACGGTTTCTTGGAGGGAGGAGGAAAGGAGTTGGTTGGTTTGTAGACCAGAGGCTTATCATGTGTGTTCTTAGTAAAGCTGAGAATAAAGCAAGTTCCAGACTCAGAGTCAACTGAGTATAGAAAAGGAACTGGAAGCAAGGAGTGTGACAGTGCAGAAGATGGGAGTATAGGATTTTGGTAGCTCACAGAGAGGGTAATTGAGTCCTGTGTAATATCCATTTACATTTTTTAGTGCACATCACAGTTTTCTTTGGAGCCAGCAGTGAAACCTTGGAACTCTCCAGTGATGTTACAGAGGACACTCCAAGCAGCAGAGTGCTAAAATCCTTAGTTTTGGTGTACTGGAATCTGTGTGCAGTCCTCTGTTTGCTTACATCTTCCTGATCCCCTGTTTGCAGATTGTGCTCGTCATTTTCAGAACCCCACTGCATGGGACACGACCTGAACTGCTTCACTTAACAAAACCAAATAGTTGGAGCAGTTATTTTGTTGTTTTTTATGATGAATGAAATGCCAAGTTTTCCATCTTTGCTTTTTCTCATGGCCCTTTAACCCATGTGGTAGGCTTATTTAGGGAACAAGACAAGCCTGGATGCAGTCCCAGAGTCTGCAGTAGCTTCAGATGCCCCTCCAAAGGTTAGGATACTTCACAGGGGATTTGTTCTGCAACAGAGAGGCTAAAAGGAAACCCATGCTAGTTACTTTTTGCTTTTGATTCTGTCCTAGTGCTGCCCTGAAAACCAAGCAAGAGAAAATTTACAGAGGCAGCATTGTTGCTGTTGGGTCTATAATACCATATTTTCTACTGTAGCCTCATACAAGAACTTCAAAATGCTTGTTAGAAACATTTCACATGCAGTATTATTGTTCCTATTTCTACACCTTTCCAGTAAGAAAAGCTGTATTATGCCTTTCACATAAAAATGCAACTGTTTAACTTTAGATATGGTTCTCTGCCACAGTGTGTGCACTGTTTCAGTGTAAAATGGATATTAGAATTAAATTGTGCATGCTTATACATGACATTTAACTATGTCTGTGTCTTTCCTGCCTTTTGCCCTTGCAATTGCATTAGCAGGGAGTATATTAGACTAGTTGCAGCAGGATTTGGTCTTGTGCATATGAACGGCACAGATTTATATGTATGGAACAGCACTGTAGAGACATTGATGCAAATAACATACCTGAGATTTAATATTTTGTTTCCTGTCCTAGGATATGATGATGTTTCAGAAACAAACTTGAGATCCTATAGTGTTCATTCTGCTAAACATGTGCAAGAGAATCGTCCTGTGCCCATTCGCAGAAAAAGAAGCATTGGTAAGAAACAAGCTGTTTGTACTTTGGGAGTGAAAGCAGAGGGGGTGCTTTTGGTCAGCCAAGCAGGACATTTCACTGGAAAAATGTGACATACACAAAGGGAAAAAAGGGCATTTCTAGTTTCTGCCTTTCTTTTTGCACAAAACGAGCCATTGCCTGAGAAGCTGTCTTCTGGAGGATGTCCATAGGAGACAGACAAGCACAAATTCTTTACATTCACTTTCTTGTTGCAGCATGTTCGAAAGCTAGACCTCGGTTAGAAAATGCTGTGATATTCAATGTATAATTCATAGTGTGGGGAACAACTACAGCAGTGTGCTTTAAAAAACATCAACAGTTGGTAGAGTTTTCAGTACAGAAGCTCCACAAAAGGAAACAGCTTGACTCTTTATTCACAAGAAAAATACAGTTTATCCTAAAAATTAAAAGCCATTGATGGAAACGCTGGGACATTGATTTCCATCATTGCATAGGGCACCGGGCATGTTTACAGGGGATTTTATTCTTATTAAGCGACGATGACGGTGACCCGACAACACCCGAATATAAATTTAAAGAGATGCTAGCACAGGGTTTGTATGCAGTGCTTGTTCATCTGATTAGGCCTGAGTGTTCTGCCGTTCCCATTTGAGTGTGGAAAACATCCATGATCTTATCTGGGATGGGTAGTTCAGAGTCAGTCTATTTGTGCTTTCAGCTGTGGTGGTACGCAGAGATAGCGCAGCATGCTGTCAGCGTGGATTGCAGTGTGAATTGGCAGGCGCGCTCGTCACATTGAATGCCTCTAGAGAACAGCGGTTCTGAAACAGTCTGCTACACTTGGCACCTTACCCTGCAAGGTGTTGAATGCCTCCCCATAAAAGTCAGTGGGAACTGGATATGCTCAATAACTTGTGGGAGTTGCCAGCTATCTTGCAGTATTGGATCCGTTAATTTTCTTGAGTTCACAGCACCGGGGATTGAGAAAAAGAATTTTCACTCTATTTAGTCCATTGAAACGCATCTCTTTCAAAACTGAGCCTAGATTTTCATGTTACAGGCACAGGCCAGGCCTGAACTTCTTGTACTTCAGAAGTAACTGAAGAAGTGCAGGCAGTGTTCCAGTTCCTTGACACATCTAACCCAAAGCTATCACTGCTTCCACTGTAAGGCAAAAAAAAAAAATCCAAGCTGTCTTTGGAGAACTTATCGTCAAACAACTTGTCCCTGTGATTGCTATTTTTTGCTGGACCATTTTGAAATATCAGCTTGACTTCTTAGGCAGTCCCTAGGATGAGAATGATAACATGGTTTGGATTGTGACCGCATTACACAGTAGTACAGAGCTATATAATATGGCTGAAGCTGTGATTTGCAGGCTCACCTTACCTAAGGCCCAGCAGGATTTGGTTTAGATGCAGATTTTTTGGTCATGCTGCTCTTGTGGGTTTGCCTCATTCACGAAATAATAAATTAAATAAAACCCACCATGTACAAAGCTTTGATAACTTCAGTAAAAATTGCAATTGCCCTTTGGAATGGTGGATGGACCAGACTCCCTGATGTGGGGATGTTAAGGTTTTGGAAGTGGAAACCCAAGTCTCGAAAGGTTCAAGCTGGTGCAGGTTTTCTCCCAGCTGAAGCAGTTTGGGTATGACTCAGATATCCTCAGTGGAACCGCTGAGGTGGTATTTGCCAGGTGCTGCATGTTTGTGTGATACCATGTGTGTGCAGGGATTGCCACAGTGCTGGAAAACAGCAGCCGCTGTTACGCAGTCGCTATGAGGCTGTAGTAGAGGGTCATCAAATCTAGAGGAGCCCCTGGCTTGCTGTCACTTCTAAAGGGCCAGGATTGTCTTATCTAATGGTATGTGCTCCGAGCTATGTCGGGAGCCAGGCCATTGTAAACCCTCGTTTCTGGGCTGGGCTTTTGGGAGTGAGTCAAGCTTCTCCCTCGAGTAGCACACACACAGTTTAGTGGCAGGCAAACAATGCTCAGCACCGACTTGTCAGTAACCAGTGGGAGCTCAGAACAGGAGCTCAGAACACCGTCTCAGCTCACAGCTCAGGGGTGCCGCTTACGGAGGGTGTAAAATGTCTGCGTGCTGTGGGGTGAGAGCAGCTGCTCACCTGGAAGTGTGAATTTCTTGTGCCCGCAGAGGAAGCGATCCCGGCTGTCTGCAAGACACGGACGGTCATCTACGAGATACCTCGGAGTCAGATCGATCCCACCTCGGCCAACTTCCTGATATGGCCGCCCTGCGTGGAGGTGAAGCGCTGCACTGGCTGCTGCAACACCAGCAGTGTGAAATGCCAGCCGTCCCGGATACACCACAGAAGTGTCAAGGTGAGCACATCCTGGCTGCAGAGCCCTCCGAGGGTCCTCTTCGGTCCGAAAACTCCGTATATTCTCATGGCTGTGCCGTATGACCTGGATCTTCATTATCCATCCTCCTGGCCACAGGATCGGATAGAATGCTCCTCTCCGTTTTGAGTGAGCAGATGGCCTTTTCAAGTTATGTGATCATTGGGAAATCTCGGGTTTGGATTTGATTTTCGCAGGATTCCCTTTAGGTTTTCTTCTTTTGTAATGAAAATAAAGTTGATTGTGTCTTTCCCATGATCTCGCACAGTACAGATCTTAAAGTTAAGAAGATAAAATGACTCAAGGGGCATTGGGCTTAAAAAAATAAATAAATCACAGTATGGAATGCTGTTTTCTTAATTAAATATTATGCAGCCTAAATTGGGCTTTTATATTTGACAACATAACACTTTTGATCTGAAAAAATGTGTTTCAAATTATCTTACCCCAGGGATAGAAGACTCAACAGCTTCATGCTGTATTTACTCATTAGGCAAAATCCCTATTGCAGCTTTCCAGTAAATATTACGTGAAATATTTATGTTCATTTGGCTTCACTGTGTTCTAGTTTTTATCAGTATTTAAACAAGTACTGTTGATCTACATCTGTGTGTAGGAGATTAGACTTACACTTAGCATTTATATTGTGAAGACTCTAAGTTCTTGTTGTTCTTGTTGCCCTGAGTATTTTAAGAGCAGAGTTTAAAAAAAAAGAAACCATCACACTCTTGAACATAAAATTGCCCAGCACAACACACTAATCAGTGTACTTGCAATGGGTTTCTTATTTAGAAAAGTGCTGTTCACGTAGTGCTGTATATCCTAGACAGAAAATTTAGGCACCAAAGCCATTTCATTGTTTTTCATACGTGCAGACATGACTCTGAGCAGGATTTCTTTTTCTTTTCTCTTTCTGAATATCTGAATAATAAGCTGGAGAAACATCTGAGCAGATTCCCTCAGTGTTTCCAAAAATAATCATACTTTACACTTGCTTACTGCCTTTCCATTGTGGGATATGCTTTGCAGAAACAATTAAAAATGAGTTAAAAATTGGGATCAGTAATTATTTGATGGTTGAGAACAAACTGAGCAAGTTGAATGACTGCAATTGTAAGCCTTTCCAAATAGGAGCTAAACAGTAGAGTTTAGTGCCTCAGGGTTTAGTGCTGTTGCCTTTGGGTTTGATGAAGCTTCCAGTTAGTTTTGTGTAGCAACTAACACATACAAAGCAGCTGGAAGTGCCCAAGAAAGAGTTGAGATGTGTATTACAAACTTGCTGTTGGTACCTGTGTGTGATACTGCAACCTTGTGCTTCTTTTCCTACCCCTGCAGTGATGGGGGAGACAAAGATGAGAGAGAGGTTTGGCTGCCAAAGTCCCCCACTACTGGGGACACCAAGCGTCCCCTAGAAGCTGCAAACTCCCCAACTGGCAGCAGCTTTGCAGGATGTCATTGCTGGGGCTGCTTCCCTCATTCACTTTGCTGATATGGTTGTAGTGCTTTTAGATTTGCATTCATTTTAGTAGGGCACAAGCTAAAAGTAGGCTCAGCTGAGCAGCTGCTTTTCGTGGCTGTGTAAATATATTGCCACCAGCAATATCAATATACGTCAGCCAGCTTTGGAGGACATTTTTTTTTCCAAGCTCCAAGACTGCTCCAAACAGTCATTAAGTAGCAGGGAAAAAAAGGACAAGAGGTCAAGCAGGAACAGGATGTTCATTGTAAAGGTTGTAGGCTGACCCCACTGTCACACCAGAACTCTCAGAACACAATCCATATTTATGCCCTCCAGAGTCAGATCCTCTTGTAGCTTTGATGTAATTGATGGTTTTCTGAGCCTTTTGCCAATCCTGCGTTTAGAGCTGAATGTCTGCTCATGCCATTAAGTAGCTGGCCCAGAGTGAGGGTCGCTGGAAAGGTAGGGGGAGCGGTTTTGGAGAGCCTTCTCAGCTGTTCTGCGGTGCAATTGGAAAGCCGACTTGTGTTTTCCCCTGATGTCAGACTGCATAAAAGCTCTCTTTTGATTGAACATTGAAAAGGCTTTCCCCGCTTCCTCCTCATTGACAAGGTAGTGAGATCATAGCTGGCCCATTCACACTAGAAAAATGTTCATCCAGAAAGGTCAGCAAGTAGGTTTGCATCATCCAACAGGCGAAAGCAAAGGGTGTTTTCTTTGTCTTACTGAGGGCCACTGTAGTCAAGTTTAAGAGATGACTGTGGCAGTGTGGGAGGAGCAGTGGAGGTGCTTGCCTTGGGCATTCCGTTCTTGGGACATGAGTCAGGGGCTGGAGGGTTGGGGGATGTCCTTACTTTGCCTTCACTGAGCTCTGGTCAGTGAAGCACCATTAATGGGCTTGTGGAATTGGAGCTGTAGGGAGGCTCCAGGCCAGGGGTGTGGGTGGCAGAGCTTCCCTGAAATGAGCCTTCTAAGATTTCCCTTTCGTGGGGTGGGTTAGTGAAAGGTAGGTTTGCCTTGCACCGTAACAGAGTGAACCCATGAGAGCACAGCCTCCTGGCCCTAAAGACATCTCTGTATAGCAAGCTGCACCTGCAGAGCACTGCAGAAATCAGACTGAAATGAAGAGGCTGGTTGGGAGTTGCTCTTTGATAGGAAGGAAAGGATTGCATTTCTCTCCTGGTAGAGTAATGGTGACAAGAATGGGTGAGTTAGGGGTGTTGGTGTCAGTTACAGAGAGATTTCCTCCTCTGTCTGCAAAAGCATTTCAGTAACATCTGCAGATTAGTTGCTTCTGCCCAGAGAGATCAAGTACTTACCAAGTACCAGACTTGATTTTTTTTTGGAGGAGTTCTGAACAGAGTCTTTTGAAGAGGCTTTTTTTTAGTGTTGAGCATGATGGTGTTCTTGGTGGTTTTGGTCACAGCAGCATAAAATAGTTAATCTTACAGAGCAAATCTTGACTATACCGCTAATTTTAAATAGCCAAGCTGAACATTATGGTTGTTTGCTCATTTTCAAACTAAGAAACAAGAGCTAAATGACTCCATCTACCTCAGGTTGGCCTTCAGCCATAGCCCTGCCAGCTTCAGCCATTTCTGCATATTCAGTGTTGAACTAATCTGGGGAAATTTAAGCTGGTACATTCTTACAGTACAGTAATAGGAGAGAAAGATGCAGAGAAAGGACCTGGAAGGGAGGGAATGCAGGAGCAGCTCCTCAGCTGTCATCGGGGAGTTGTTCAGAGGTTCGAAGAGAGATGGAAAAAAATGCAGGAATTCAGAGTGAGTTGTTCAGCAGAGCTACCCAGCCTCTGAGGAGGTTAAAAAGGCCTTGCAGAACAAATGGGACATGTAGGTAAAATGGCTGTATGTCATGTTTGCAGGTTTAAGAACATTTTTCTTCAGTGACTTTCTGTCAGTAGGATAAACAGCAGTTTGATTTAGCTGTGGCTTAACTGGCGATTACAGCCAGCACTCGGTGGGACCTGCAGGCAGGACTTGGTATCAAAGGTCAGTTTAGGAATGGGAGAAACAAAGGAAACCCTGATACAGGTGAAGGCGGAAAAGCAGCGATGTGCCCTCAGAGCGTGAGGAGCCCTGGCAGAGGGCAGGGTCTGGCTGCTCTGCTCAGGGACGTGGCACACAGAGACCCCACATCAGCCATTCCCTCTGGCAAGGGGGTGACGAGTTTGCTTCAGCTGCCCCTGGACCTTGAGGCTTTTCTGAGGCAAGGATTTTGGCAGAGTAGTGACCTGTAAATGTGTTTTTAGGGTGGGTGGGTGCCAGGCTCTGAGGTGCTGGGCAGGCGCAGCTGGCACAGTGTGCCCTGGAAGGCACCATTCCAGTCCTGCCTTCCTGTCCCAGGAGCGGTGACTTGCCAGGCCCCCCAGCATCCCTGATGCCTCCCCAGTACTTTATTCCCTGTTGATTTATGTCTTCCTTGTAGACAGGTGTTCCCTCCATCCTATCAGCATGCATAATACGGAGGCAATATATTCCAAAAGGTATCCTCATTCAGTTGCTTTTAGGGTTTATTTCTCAACCAGTATTTAGCTGTCAACCACATGAGTTCTGCTGTTATGAGGAACTTTCTGTGCCTTGCAAGTTCCTGCCCATGATAAGGTTTGGCTTTGTGCTAGAGGTATTTTGGACATTTCTGCTTGCAGTCTAGTTTTTTTCCTGCTGTTAGTCCCTGATTTCAGCTCTCCCAGAGCAGCTTTAAAAAATGTGTTCCCAAGATGTTTCCATTAGGCCATATATTTTTATCAGATTTTATTTTCATTTTTACGTAGCCACCACACTGTATTGTAGGATGTAGACCTAGAGTCTACACTGATGCAAGGATGGTGCCACTGATTATACACCATTTAAGTTAGTCAGTCATTTCTCTGCCTTTCTCTTGAAAAGTTTTTACGTAGTGACATTTTGTGGGTCTGGAGGATCTGAGGATTTTTATTTTTGTTGCATTAGAGACAAGTCAAAGAAGCTTGTTGATTTGTGGAGGACTGACCACCTCAAGGCATTGGGTAATACACTTGAGACTAACTGTACAAGATAAACACTGGGGAGAAAAATACAAAGAAGAAAAAAAGATCTGTAGACAAGGCCAGCTCTCATGCTGTTCACAGCTATCCCTGTTTATGCCCACTGAAAATCTGACCTGCAGCCTTCCTCATTGTAGATCAGCGTTGTGTGTGGCAGCAGCACCGTGTGTGTTAACAGGTGACACAAACACTGCAGCTTGTTTGGTTTGTGCTGCTTCAGTTTGAATATTTGCAACGTCTTACAAAATGACATTGCTTTAACTTGTGTAGCATGAAGGAGGACAGTGGAACGTGTTCTGGATTGTATTTTAACTGCAGTAGTAAAAAACAGCTTTAAATTGCTGCGTAAATTAATTATGATCCTCTTCAAAGTATTATCTTTTTTTTCTAACTGGTGTTTAATACCAAATAGCCACAGGAACTCCATGTATCTTTCAGTTTGGAAAACGAAGCAAAACAAGGGTAGACTTTTAAAAGCTTGATTACAGTTTATTTTTGTTGCGTGTAATTTTCAATGAGACTGGTTTATTCTAACAGCTGTAATAAGCATGGCAGATCTGAAAGCTGTTTCATGATTGCTGGGTCTCCTTCTTTGTCTCTGATGATGGAGGTGTCTTAATTACTGTTTGTTTTCATAAATTTTAAGGATTAGTCATCCTTTGATGCCGCATGACTCAGTTGTACCATACATTTTCAAATCTTTGTGTTCAAAGGCTGGATGTAGTTGGGTTCTGATAGGAGATTTTGAAACATACTGCTTCAACCCATAGCTAGTCTTTCAGCTGAAGCGTTGTATGTCATGGCTAGCTGCTGATCTGTTTATATGGAGATCTGACAGTTTTGGAATGCACCTTTTAGTGTGGATACTTTATTATTGCATCTGTCTCTGTAACTTTTGTTTGCTGGGTAAATGAAAATCATCTCCAGATCCTGTTGACACAGGCAGTGACTAGAACGTGGATCTGAATTCCTTGTTCCATGAAGGAAAAGGCAGATCTCCCATTGGCTTTAAGAAGGCCAGGGTTTTGCTCTAGCTTCTGTCACTGTCGGTCAGAGGTCCTTGATAGTTGTGTCCAGAGAGCCAGAAGAGTGTTTCTGGGAGCTTGGAATGTGATGGGTTTTTCCAGCCACCGCTCCCATTTTGTGACACTATTCCAATTTTGGAAGGGCAAGGGAGTGATTTTCATAGTGTGAAGGTTGATTTGGAGCATTAGATCCCCATCAAACACACAAGTAAACCATGACTGGGAGAGTCTAGTGTAATTGTGGATGCTTTATTTGGTAGCGACAGGAGCTTTTGGCTGAACCAGCCTTTATGGCTTTGTCATGTAACTTTTGTAGAGACAACCAGCCTCTCCTGTCCTTCTTCTCTCTTATTTATGCATCCATGTGATATGTTGTCTTCTTGTTTGTTGGGACAGCCACATTGCAGTGCCCTTTTGTCAAAGGATGAATAGGACTGAGAAGCCATGATTTCGTTTCAGTGATTTCCATTTCAAGCAGCTGATTATCACTTAATCTGCAGTGTTCAACACAAAACTACACATTGGACCCCGTACAAACTCTCTAGGACTCTCTTTACCCAGATAATGCCATATTCCCTTGCACAGCCATAATCATCACACCCATTACACTTTGCACAAGTCAGTGCCCAGCATCCCACAAGCCATTTCAGCACCCCAGAACATGAGTGTTCCTGCCCTCTGTGCCATTCCTCCTCTCCTGGCTGCCGACCTCTTGGTGAGGATGTCCTAAGGTTTGGCGTTCCCCCAACCAGTGTCCTTCTGTTCTGCACTGGTTCCCTTCAGATGAGAGACCTGTGTGTAGCCAGAGCTGCTCCAGCAGCACGCTCCTTCCTCCAACCTCACTTTGCCCTCCAGGATTTTTTGTTGTAAGGATCCCATAAATGGAGCAGTGCACTTGGAAGCAGTTGGAAGGACTGGGGAGGAATAGTGTACCTGCCAGCAATCCACAGTAAGGCCAAAGGCTGTATCCAGTTTGCAAGTGGTAGTTCCCTTAGACCTAAAAACTATTCATGGGAGCTCCTGTAAACAAGTTCTAGGTTGTTGCAGGAAGTGAGAAGGAATGGGATTGCTGCTTTCTGAGGTGATGCTCAGGTCCTGGCTATGTAGAGTTGAGCACTTTACATTCAGAAGGCTCCGAGACACCAATTTGTAAATAATAAAATGAATTACAAGCCAGTCTAATGCTTTCACTGTCAGCCTTTAATAACATGTACAGAAGATTGTGCTAAAAGTGGCAGTTTACAAGAACAACCACTGATTTGAATCCATATGGAAGTTTATTGTGATATGTGTGAAAACTGAGTTGCTTAAAACTTCAAACCAAAATGAATGGGAAATTGTTTTATCTCTTGGGGGAAAAGCAAATGGTTTCAAACTGCTGAACTTGAGTAAACAAATAGTCTGTGCAATAAATAGTTACACGATGCACAATTAAGATAAAGGATGATTAGTATGCTAACGTTTTGTATGGGTTTGGCTACATTAAAAACAGAGGTATATAGTTATGTGTCTTCAGTTCTGAACTATAACCATGTAAATGTGTCTCAGTACGTACCTCATCGTATTTTATAGGTGGCAAAAGTGGAATATGTTAGAAAAAAGCCAAAATTAAAAGAAGTTCTGGTGAGATTAGAAGAGCATATGGAATGCACCTGTACATCATCAAATACTAATTCAGATTATAGAGAAGAAGAAACTGGTATGTTTTCCTTTTATTTTTGCATTAATGCTGATTTCATATGGACCTTATATTTTTATTAGTAAAGAATGCAAAGCAAATGTTGCTTCCAGTGAACTCAGTAGAGAAGCTCCCAGCTACTTCTCTGTGTGTTGAGGATGCAAAATTAGGGTCAGTTTGTGCTATATAAGGAGTTTGGATTTCAAGTTTAAAGTGTATCAGTTCTCTTTAGGTTAGACTTTAAATAAATGTAAATGCCCAGTAGTATTCAGGTCTTGCTTCACTAAGTTAAAGGTTGTCATGTTGCAGCTTATTGGAGAGCTCTGTTGCCTAATTTCTTTAGACTTTGTGGAGACAGGGCTAAGTCTGAGATTTACTTGACCTTGGGGAAAATATTAATGAAATTAATGTAAAGCACTTCAGAATAAATTCAGTGTTCAAGGGTAAGGAGTTAGTTTTGTAACAGCATTGCCCATTCCTGTTGTTTTCTTATGTATGTATGGTCAAGAATTTGTCAGTTGTCACATTAAACCTAAATTTGCCTCATTGAGACAACATTTAAGTTACAATGGGGAAAGATTAATGGGGAAAATGCTTTTTCAATCTGGCTTTCATAAAATCACTCTAAATTGATCTAAAATCATAATCTAAAATCATAGCTCAGGTCTTCTTACTAGGGTGCAATCAATGCACAGCTTGACACATGTATTAAGGAACCCCACTACAGTAGAAAGGACATCTCCCTTTCTTCTGATACTGATTGAAGGCGAACTGAAAAGTTTGTTTTGCACCTCTGCAGGAAATTTAAGGGTGCAGTAGATCCAGCCCAAAATTAACAGTCAGTGAGGAGCAGGTAAATATAGGAGGAAAGCTGCCCAAAGGTGAATTTTGTGGGTGGCTGGGTAAGGAAGGGCTTTTTGTACTGTCTCCCTCCAGCATGGAGACATAAAACTGGTCCCAGCAAATGTAAACTTCAGTTGCTATGAACAGAGCAGAAGAATTAGAATTTGTATAAAAGCAGATCTAGACCTCTGCTGTGATTTTATTGGACATCAATTTATAATCTGAGCTGAGTGTTTAGCTGAAAATATGTGGAGTTATGAGTAGATAAAACCACATTTGAAGTGGTTTTTTTGGATGTCTGTATGGTTTGATATATTTTATGTGTCTTCTATTTGGAAAAAAAAGTTTCTTTTGATCAGTTGCACTTTTCCAAATTGTCTTTAACTGCCAAAGACTAAGCAGTTAAGATTTTAAGATGAAAATTTTTCTTTCTGATATGTGTAAAAAATGGGGTAGAATTGTCATGGAAAAATATAGATTTCTAGGATTTAATTACTGATGGGAACAAAACTTGCACCAGCAAGTGCATGGTGAGCTGAAAATAGCTTAACTCCAGAGCTGAAAGCAAATGTTGAGTACTGCATGGTAACAGTAATTATAGCTGGATCTTGGAAATGACGTATGCAATGCCAACTTCATTTATTATTTCTTTACTTTTGTATAATTACTTTGTAAACCGAATGTCAAATCAGACGTTATAAAGTTATTACTTTAATGCAAAGGATAATGAGATTTCTCTGAAATGTAAACGGTTTGAGTATTTATTACTTCAGTGTTCAACGAAATGCATTACCTTAGGGCTTTTTACCAGCCCTGCCCTTATGTTAACAGGAAGGCCTAGGGAATCAGGTAAAAAACGGAAACGAAAAAAGTTAAAACCAACATAAAACCTACTGGAACTATTTGATATTCAGGTAGGACCTATATGCTGAACACCCTAATAGCACAAGTACTGGAAAACTTAATCAAATGCCATCACTTCAACTTAATCACTGTTCAAAATCTTGACACTTGCTACCTCAAGGCTGCAAAGAGATTAGATTTGATTGGCTTTGATAATTCTACCTGCTGGTATTTTCCCTTTAAGCTCCACATCACCATCAGCATCTTACATTCTTTAGCTACTTCCTTTTCTTGCCTTTTTCATTTCTTTTTTATTGGAGGGTGCTAATACTTCAGCTTCTGAAATCTCAAGTTCCATTGCCTCTGCTTGTGTTTCATTATTATTGATTTCTGAGGTCAAAGCATCACATAATAATGCATGAATGAATTACCAGGTTACAAATTGTTGTGTTCCCAGTCCTTGGCTGTAAAACATTGAGTGTACATACAGCAAATACTATTATATGTGTGACCATCAAACCCGTGTTCTGGCACGAACTGGGATTGATTGTTCATGCATCTGATAATCTGCCTACCTGGCAAGGAAGATGCTTAGAAATACCACTTTTTGTGTTGCAGGTCCCTGTGTTATTTACACTAGAAAATTAAGATCTTTTTTATTTTTTTTGGTCTGTGCAGTCTCAGTAGGATGATGACAGTCAGTCATCAAAATTCATGAGGTTTTCAGTGTAGTGAAAAACTAACACCCTCTCAGTGCAAAACTGACTGAAATCCTTTGGCCAACATATTAGCAGTGTATGATGATGGCGATACACATTCCAAATTAAATATGGAATTTCCATTTCTAAATGACTCGAAAGTATGTAAACTGCAGCACTTGCAACTGATTCTAGTATTTGGAGTGGGAATGATTTGGATTTTGCAGTGTATGTGCCTAACGCCTGGATGATGGTGAATTTAATTTCAAGCCCCTGTTTTTGCACGTAAACTCCCAATGGCAGTTTTCATTTATACTGATGTACCGTTTCTGAAGAATGCTAAACTTGATATCCTGTTTCAGATTAACAGGTATTTATTGGGAGTAGTATGATAGAAGCAAAGATTTTCTAAAATTCAACTTTAAAAGTGAGCATGTAAACTCAATCAAAACAGCATTTAGAACTTCTTGTCCCAGGTTAGTGACTCTTCATGCAGAACAGTTTTTTTTTAAGTCATCTGCTTGGAGGACAGGACCTTTGATTCTAATCATAGAGTTATTGTATCTTTTTTCTCTCCTACAGATGTAAGGTGAAAATAAGCTAGAAAAAAAAACTTCTCTCTGGGACATGGATGTACATGGTTTGTTACATTCCTGAACCTACTATGTATGGTGCTTATTGACTGTATACTTTATTTGTTCTCCCGTGTGAAAAAACTGGCTCAAAAGAACACTTAATGAGAACAAAGAGACAATGTACATTTGTTTAATGTGACATCAAAGCAAGTATTGTAGCACTCTGTGAAACAATAGGAAGCTTCCCTGTCCAAAAAAGAAAAAAAAAATGAAAGAAAGAAAAACAGAAAAGAAAAAAAGACAGTTGAATGAATGGAGGATACCAAAAGTACTCAAAAACATGACAAAAATCTAAGTGAATAGTGGATTTCTGTCAGAGCAGTCAACGGCGCTTTACGTCAAGAAATGTGCCTGCGTTCTTGATGAAGATGGATGGACACTGGTGGACTTCAGGCACAAAAAAAGCAGGAATGTACGAAATGATCAAATGCCACGCAAACACTATAGAACAATACATCCTTGCTTGGTGGTGTTTTAAAAGTCTATACAAAAAAACCTTCTGGGGAGCCTTAAGTGGATTTTTTTTTTTACACCATAAAGTGATTATTAAGTTTTCTTTTTACTCTTTGCCTAGCTTTTTATTATCTCTCGGACTACATTTGCCAATAACACATATAAAAGACTGGTATAACAATAAGCAGAACACAAAACATTATGGTATTTCTCCTAGTGGGATGCAAACTAATGAGATGTATTAAAATAAAAATGGTATACCTATGCATAATTTTCTAGACGTTTCTTGGTTTATGTTCCCCAACCTCCCCCGTAATTTAAAGCATTACATAAAAGAAAAAAAAAAGAGAAAAAAAAGAGAGATGTGCGTAAACAAATCATAGGCTATCCATGCAAAAATCTTCCTTCTTTTTTTCCTTTAAGACTTATGCCAGTTGCCTACTAGTGATATTGTGTTAGCAATTGTCATTCTTATCAGTATACAGATACTTTTATTTCACATGTTGGAGCTGTGTGAAATGTACAAATTCTTGTATCTGCATTGTATAATGTCATGGTGGCATGGGAACTACCTTGCTGCAAATATTTGAACAAAACCTAAAATTCTTTATTTTTGGTAAAATGTTATGCTTTATGTGTATTCAACAGAAATATGTGTTTTTGTAAAGGTGAAGTTTGTATTTTTATCTAAAAATTAACAGTTTTATATACCTGAGAAAGCCTGCTATGTTTTCTTGAACCAAAAAAAAAAAAAAAGAAAAAAGAAAAAAAAAAGCATTTTGTGGTCATATTTTTGTAGTAGAATAGCCCAAATAACATCAAAATCTATTTTAATTATAGCAGGGCAGATAAAATACTCTGGCAGCAGCTCCTGTTTTTTCAAAGTGCCAAAGGATTAAATGTTCAGTTCCCCTCGGATTGCGGTGGGAGCCACATGGCTAAATCCTTCTGTATTGCTTTGGAAATTTAGGGCTGTGCCAGATATGACATGGCTACTCACTTGGCCAAAATCACTGCCCCACCCCAGTAGTTTGGATTATGTACCCTTTGTTTTATTTGGATTATCACACTGGATATGTAAAATGAACTACTGGATTCTTTTATTGTGAAACATCTACAAAGAGATGAAAGAGTTTTCTTAGTTTGGAACAACAAAAAAGTTTGTCTTGAAGACAGTTTTTCCACTCAAAAATATCTTCAAATGTGAATGAACTGCAGAACCTTAAAACAACAAAAGAGAGCAAGATTTTTAACCTTTCCACTTCTCTAAATATAGTTCAAACATTCCCCTCCTGTTCCTGTAGCTATGTCGAATTTCAACCAAACAAAGCAATGTTAGCTAACAGGCATTATTGGCTTCAGATGCTAATGCAGAGATAGAGTTAGTCACCGTTCTATTTTGTGATCATTTTCCCAGTGTATTTGTTGAGCACCAAAACTGGAAATACATTTAACTAAGATTGTCTGTGCTTGTTTTCCACTAAGTGTACTGTTCACAATGTTATGCACATGAATGTATGTGTCTGCGTTTAAAAAAGTGTATAAAATGTAATTTATATATTTATGTTTCAGTGGGATGCCAGTAATGTTGCTCCGTTCCTTTTTTTTTTGTCTAAAAGATATCTAATGAAAAAAAAAACCAAACATATATCCATTAAAATCATGTAAATGAAAAGCATTATGTGACCCACTCAGACACTGTGCAGGTGATGAAAGGATGTCAAAGTCACTTAAGTGGAATAATTTGAAAAACAACTCTTTGAGAGTCCTGCACTGGCATAAGAAGGTTGTATTGGGATCTGTGGGCCAGCTCCCCTGGAATGACTCCACGGAGCATCCTGCAGCTCTGCTGATTTGCATCACGAGGGAGTCTGGCCTTAGAGTAAAGTCTTGAAAACAAAGCCAACCGAGGGGCACGTGTTTTGTTGGTGCCAGCAAATAAATGTGTTATGCCAAATTCAGCAAACCAGGGGAGAATGAAGACTGAATGGAATCCTTTCCAGTAGTCATTTGTTTGAGACTTGTGGTCTCGAGTTAATTTTGTTACGGGGAATGAAATGCACACGAGTCTTTGTTCTCAAGCACAGTGTTCATGTGGCATGCGGCAGAAAACACAGAAATCTCAGGGCTACATTCTCAGCTACTATAAATTGGCAAACGTTTCTGACTTCAGCTGCCCCCAAGCTAATTTACATCAGATGAGGATCCAGTCCATGCTTTTTAAATTACGAGGAGTAGTGTCATGACATGAGCATCACTTCCTCTAGTCCAGCTGAGATCTTACCCGCCACCCTATCCAACGTTGCAGGCTGTGGGGTTAGTCCTTCAGAGTGGCAGATACAACCAGAAGGAAGAATGACACTAAAGTTTGTGACACGGGAGACATTAATTCAAAGTTAAGTTGGACATTTCAAGGGCCATGTCCTCAGCTGGTGTAAATCACCATCACTCCATTGCCTGCAATGGAGCTGTAGCAGCTTACACCACTTGAGGGGCTGGTCCCTCATTCTTGCTCATCTCTTCCACTCCTCGGTCCCGCAGGGATCCCAGGTTGTCGTGTACGGTCAATGTAATCCTGTGTTCTCTAATACTTAAGCACAATAAGTGAATATAAGAATGAGTGTCAGACTTAACTTTGAATGTCCAAGCTCTGAAATGGTTTGTTTCACCATTGTGGCTGTAAATTAAACAGTTCTCTGTGCATTTGTGAATGCCGTGTCCTATCTTCTTCTGCTGTCTGCTGGAGGTGGACTCCCTCTGGACTTGTAATGTGCTGCATTTGGAGTGTTACAGGGAAGGGTGTGAGCAGTTGGAGCCACAAGGTTTCTGACTGACAGCTCTGTGGGGTGGGGGGCTAGTAGGGGGCTTAATGGAGCTGAGGATGATAGTTGTCATGAGTCGCGCTTCCATGCGATGCTGTAACACCCTGTTGGTTTTGTCCTTCCACATTGTAGGTAGTGATTTTTCTGTTTCACATTCTGCAACCACTTCCTCTGTCCAGGGATTCAGAACTTGTTGATCTGATTATATTGGTTTTTTGAGGTCTTGTCTGAACAGAAAATATAGAGAGAGAGGACTACCCCAAACCAACCTCAGTTGTTAAAATATGGTGCATGATCACTGATTCTCCAGTCAATTCATTATGTTTAATTCTGTGCTTCATCTTTCCAGACCTTTCAGTTGCTTTTGTTGAGTGAAATCAAGGATAATGTGCCAGTTTGCTTTCCCTTTTTCCTCTCCTCTGCCCTCCTTGGCATCTGCTTTATTGGACAGTGCAGAGTAACTACAGGCAGTTGCTCCTCTCCAGCCCTGGAGGTTCCTAGGCAGCTCCACCACTTTGTCTTTGGGCTTAGGCTTTTTAACCTGCTTGGAACAGCATCTGTGGGTCTCCTCCCTCCAATGGGTTTCAGCATTCCAGCTGTGAGGTTCTCTTGCCTGTCCTTCTCAGGTCCATGTTTTCTTTCTGTGGTCTCTTTTCCAGCTATTCTCTGCCTGACTTTCCCATCCCTCTGTTTCTGTCTCTCAGAAATTATTTTACCTTCCTAAGATGTGTCTCATCTCTCTTTTCTCCTGCCTGACAGAACAACCTTTGATCTGTTTGTCTCCAGTTCAGCTGCTTTATCTGTGTGCCCCGAGATCCTGCATCCCAAACCTATAGGCACATAACTGACCCACCCCCATAGACATGAAAGACAAATGCTGTTGTATAGATGTGTTTTTGTGGAGAGAAAAAGATTCAGCTTTGCATTTGGAAAAATACCCATTACTGAAGACTCTTTGCTAAAGCTCTGTCCAATCCCAGCAACATTGTGACTCTGGAAGAATGGCAATGAAGCTATTCCAGAGATCTGACAGTTTAATTAAGATCAGTGGCCTCATTTATGATTTAATTTGAAAGTTTCAAATTTTATTTTGAAGTTTCAAAGCTACCTCAGATTTGCAAGCTCACATTTTACTGTAAATTGAAGGAAATCATGTTTGTAGGCCCCTTCCATAGCTTTGAAAATCTTACTGAGAATGGTTATCTGACCCTGTCTTGAGCTGGAAATTACAGTTGTTTTAAATCAGACACTATGTGAGGTTTTCAATGAAGTAATTTTCTTGGTGTTTCTAATACACAGCTTCTGGTACTAGCAGATCTCAGGTGAACTCATAAAAATCCCATTAAATTTCCTTTAATTTCAAGTAACAGAGAAAGGCCTATCAGTGCTGCATTCCTCAAAAATCAGCCTATGTTTTGTATTTATTATTCAATTTAATTACTGTCTGTGTTCCCACATTTTAATAGCAAGGCATTATTCCATGTCTGAGCTTTTCTATGCTGCTCTTTGCTGTAGCATCTCTGCGGCACAGCCTTGAGCTGGTTTGTATTCATATCTCTGAAATAAAGAACTATTGTTGTCCCATTTTAGGCGAGACCGAGGCATGGAGAAAAGACTGTGCAAGGTCATACAGCAAGGCTGTGGCAGAACCAGGGATAGGACTCAGATCTGAGTGCTCATCCAGTGCCCTAAATCACACGACCATCTTCCCTTTCCAAGAATGAATCCTTGCACCCTTAGAGCTAAATACTGAAAAGATTGAGGGTAAGTCATTTTGCCTAATTACTGTGCATCGGATACATGATCAAAAGCCGCTGCTGTATCATCAGAGAACGTAGTGACTGATGAAAATCCATCTTTCTGCCCATGCAATTAAGGAGCCTTTTATCCTCTCATGAGCTGGTCATTTCCTTCTCAAAGGAGTCAGCCTTTCGTGACTTACACTGAAAATTATGCACGTAGAACAAGACTCAGATTTTATGGGAATTTACAAAAATTCAGTAGACAATTTTCATTCCTTCCTTTTATGGTGTGGGTAACATTTCCTAAGGGAACTGTTTTTATCATGGGCCCAATCTTAAATTTTTTTTTCCCAGACGCTAACGTGGAAAAGCACTTTAGGAGATGCCTCTGTTTGCTCTTCAAACTAAGCATGCTCCTAGCTTTGGACAAACATCCCGCTGACCTCAGGCAAATGGAGCAGAGTTGATGCTTTCTTATTTTTTTAAGTAGGGTGTGCCCTCCTGACACAGGCTCCTAGGTGTGGGATGGGGGTCTTCATGCTCGTAGAGGGTTGAAGTATGTTTTAAACAACCTTAAAGATGAAGTATCCAGACTAGTATATACAACTAGGAAGACAGCTGGGAGAGTTCCACTCTCTTCTGCTCCCATGGAGGCTGCCATTTTGAAATACATGTTTGTTCTTTTTGGGGAAAATACTTTCTTGGCATGGGTGGATTCAGGACTGCAGTCACTAATGCCAGTGAGCCCATTTAAGATTATCTGTTTGGGTACCTCAGAGAATATAATCGAAAAACTCACAGTTGTACTGATAACAGACAAATCTGAGATGGGAAAAAATTAATGAGAGCAAATCTCATGTGAAATTTGGCAACTTTTAGTTTAGGGAAAAAAAATGAATGAGAAGGTAGAACAAACAAGATCAAAAGCCCGATCATTCTTTTTGTAGTTGTGGCATGTCACCTGTCCCTTTAGTCATTCTAAATATTTGCTGCATCAGGCTAAAGTATGTGCTGAAGTAGCTCAGAATCACTACAACATGTAAAAAGTTATGGCTGGTTCTTGTTGAACTGCTGCCTATTATCATGGCATATGACTGTGAGGTGGGGCCTGCAATCACAGTTGTAAATCAAAGAACAAGTCATAGGTTAGGTTCTGTTTTCCTTAGATATTGTCTCTAAGTTTGTTTTCTGTATGTTAGTCTCGAGTGACGTTTGGTGAGCTTTCCAAATAGGTGTAAAGTCACGAATACCCAGTTCCCAACCTGAAAGTAAGGAAGTGCCAACTCTTGGTCATGTTCACAATCAATAGATGAAATTCTGGCAACTTCTTAGTGGTAGAATTTCTGTCACTAAAAGTTTCAGTGTCACATTTTTCCAGTGTCAACTTCTTCCCTTAGAGGGGAATGCAATCACTATTATATTTGACTCATTAGCAGGCCATCAAATCTGACTTGGTTTGAGTTTTGAGTAACTCAGAATTTCCATTTGGACTGATACCTGTGCATGCTGGTTGTCTTCCAGGAACTTAGATAAAAATACACAAAGAAAGGCTCACTTGTGTACTTCAAAAGAAAAGAAATTCACATATGAAGGCTGGAGTGGTCCCTCAAACCAGGAAATAAGGAGCCAAGTTTTATAACAAGTGTTACATACTCATCTGCAGATCAGACTTGGTGTTTTGGCCTCTATGTACTATCTTTGATCTTGCATAATGAAGGCAAGTGGTTCTACTGTCCATCTTTGAAACTGAGGGTAGGTGATAAGATCAGGGGTGCCAAAAAGCAGAAGCACCCAGTGATGCAGTTGAGCTCTTAGTGCTTGAAATCCCCTGGGGATTTTGAAAACTTCCTGATTCTGGAAAGCAATCACAAATAAGTAGATTTTGAAAACTTCCTGATTCTGGAAAGCAATCACAAATAAATAGAAGAAAGGCATTTTAAACACTGCTGAAAATCCCATCCTGGATTATTTGGCAGGTGAAAAAAGAATCCAAAAAAGAGACTACTTATAATGATCATTCAGTGACAAAGTAGATATTCATGGAGAATGCTCGTGCTTAAATCTCTCAGCGGTTAATTATCATCTTTACAGACCATAATACTGGAATACTTCACTTATCATCAATACATCAGGGCTTGGATGAACTTTGAGACGCATGAAAATGAGACACTCCTTGGACTCATGGTAGCTCTGTGTTCTAGTAACTGATCAACCCATTACATAATTGGTCAGATCACTAACTTGCATAAATAGATATAACTCCGTTGACTTCACTGGAGGTGACAGTTACCTGAGAATTGACCCGAAACTCTTGCCACAAAGCAGATAATGGTTTCATATTTTGCTGTTTAGTGTTGTAAAAATAGACTCATTTCCTGGAGCAGTTAAAACAAGAAAATAGGGAAAAGCAATTTCCCACAGAGACTCATCCACACTGGAATTCACCGAAGTCCCCGGATGTGAACATGTGCTGTTAGAAAACATAAAACAGCAACTTTGTTTAGGGAAGCCTCTGACCTGTCAAAAATGCAGAGCATTTCTTACCAGACTTTTCCTTGGCAATTAGTGGGTAGAATTACTCATAGAAATTGTTTTGTTTGCTCACAATGGGAAAAGCAAGACATAAATTCAAGATAGCCCCCGTTTGACCACAAGAAAAAAGACTGTTCACAGAGGGCCTGTGGGTGAAGTGCTGAGTGGCTTCAGCTCCCTTTGGGGATGAACTCAAATTTTTAGACCTCAGTGAAGTATGAAGAGCCCTTCCAGACTTACTGAGCATCCCTAGCTGTGATTTTTTTCAACAGTTTAAGGGCTTTGGCATCCAGTTTTAATTAATTTTTTATGTGACTTTCAAGAAACCCTTTTTGCCTTCAGAATGTCTCTGTTCTGAAGAGAGACTAATTTCGACCCAATGATGTGATCATGCCTTCCATCTCTAGATAGCAGCACTCAAACCTTAGGTTTGTTTTTTGTTTGGTGTGTTTCCCAGCAGTGAATTTTCAAGTGCCCCATTCCCTGCTGGAACAGCCTGACAGTTCAGGTGTGGAGTTCCCCCCACTCCAGCCACGCATCACCTTTTCCTTAGCACTTGGGCTTTACATGTGTTTTCTGTATAAAGGTGGTGCTGGTTTAACCTGAAGACCAGGGAAGTTTCAAGTGGTCAGATTTTGTGCTATGGGCCCTGTTCTGCTGCTGCTGAGTCTGTTGCCCAGCTGTGTCAGCTCTGTGGGGCCAGAGAAGGAGGGAGAGATGCTCCAGCACTTCGAGGAACTGGGCTGAGGGCTCTATGCTCACACACTTGGAAGTGAAGGCATTTCTTGGTCCAAACTCACCCACAGTAAAATAACCTGCTCAGAGGTCTCCTTGGAGTCAGGAAGCTACTCAAAAACTTGTTCAAGATCTGAATTCCCCTTGACTGCAATGGGTTTCCCCAGCAAAAATGAGAGAAGCAATTTGTCCCAGATAGAGTGGTTTCTTCAACAGGAGTTGATTGCCCCAAATACTGCTTTTAAATCAAATTTGAACTGTTTTTTCTGGAAGATGTTTCTCATAGATGTGCTTCAGAAGAGCTTGCCTAACAGCTTGTATCCATTTGTTGAGAAGAGCCTGCTGGCCCATCCAGAATGGTTAGCCTATGCCTGCGTGGCTAATAGGGATTTTGGGACCTTGAAGCTGGGGTTAGCAAGTGCAAATGTTTCCCATTAGCTCCCTGCATACCCTAAGTTGTGATTCATCAAGAGAGACGGTGGAAGGCTGAACTTGAGGCATGAGATGTTTCTTTGGAGTTACTCGTGCCTAAAGTTAGACATGATCTGAGCTGGCTTCCTAAGCTGAGCCCCTAATGAGCCCACTGTGCTAACACAGTGTAGTTTAGTCTTTTCCTCCTATGCATTGACCAAAGTGATGCTGTTTCAGAAGGGTCTGGAACCTTTCAGAAAACCATTCCATAGTAACAAGGGAAAACTTGAACTATTCAGTGGCTTTCTACCAGCAAGCTCAGCTACACTAGAGAGCCCAAAGCAATGCTTGCCCTCTCTGGGCCTCTTAAGGTATTTTCCTTCCTTATTTTCTTTAGCATGTTTCTTTTTTAAGTGAGAAAACTATCTTAAAATGGTACCGCAAAAAGGTGGGAAATTAGGTAGATCATATCATCTTGATTCCTTTATCTCACTTAATTAAGGAGAAGTTTGCCCATAGTGATCTGGTATTTCCTAAAACAAGCATACATGAAGAACACTTTGAGGAACTTCAAAAGAATTTTCAGGCTAGATCAGGAAAAGATAAAACCAGAAGTGGAAACTTCTAATACACTTTATAGCTCATTACTTACAGGAAGTACATTGTTACATAGGATACTAATGAGTTCTGCAGGATGAGGTTTCCAAAAGAAAAATAAAATGGCACCTTCTCTATCTTAGAGGAAAGGTCTGAGGGCTTTTGCAATTATGACAGATATGCAGTGGATATGTATGGTCATATCACCTGGATAGAGTCTATCTCTGGGAAAAGGCTATTTAGAGTTTCAAGTGTGTACACTATTGAATTTCTGCAGCAACTTCCTGGTCTAGCTGTTAAAAGTGATAAAGGGAATGGTAAAAGTCTATCTTGTTTTCAGGTGCTCTGTTCTACACCCCAGAGGGCAGAAGTGCTACCCTGTGTATAGCTGGCTGTGAGCAGGGTGGCAGGAACACAAATTTGGGTGACTGAGGATGAACATGTAAAGTTGATGCTGATGTTCCCAATCAGGTAGTGAGGCCAGCAAAGTGGAAACAGCAAAATGGATACTCAGATTTTCCAGTGAAAATGGAAAATTATTATTTGACAGAGTCTTAATTAACTGAAATGAACAAGTAATTATAAAATCCTGATTTTGGAATCCCAAACTACTGGATTTACTGTTAGTGAGTTAATGCTGTCAGAAGTGTTGTGGTACAGGAATATTTCACATCTGTAAAGCACACAGAAGTCCTAAGGATAACAGGTAACAGTTTTCTACTGTCTGAAGAGTTCCCTGGTGTAAGGAGGCCCCTCGATGGTGCCTCAAGAGCTGAGGGGTTGTGCCCCAGGCTCAGCTCATGGTTTCAAGTCCAGACGTGCTGTCCCCAAGTCAGCAGCACCTGGAGCTGGGTGCACCTCTGTCACATGCAGTTACTGCACACATGCCTGTTACCTTGTGTTCTCCACCATGGGGGAAATGTCACCTGCCAGCTCCTGTATTTCACTCAGATTGTGAGGATAGCTTTGCTTTATGTATGAACATATTTTAGGTGGCAAAGCATTCCCATCAGGACTGAAGCACATGGGCAGTGAAGCTTGAACATTTTTTCCCTGTGTACAGGCAAGATATTTAAATATGGGATTAGTTGCTCTTTGTATCTTCCAGGGCCCAGATACTTCTAAACCTGTGGTCACTGGAAGGCTGTCTTGCTGAAAATCCAGAGGCCTTTGCACTTGTGAAAATTTCTACTCTTGCTTGAAAGTGCGATTTGGACTCCTGAGTCTCAAAGATGCTTTTGCAAGTGTTGTATCTGTCTTTCTGCTTTTCTATAAATCAACTTGCTTGGCCTGAACTGAATGTTTAAATAATAAACAGCTGAAGGACAGTCTGATCGCCTCTTTCTGAGCGTTTCCCATGGGGAGTGCTTGGGGTCACATGGCATCTGCTCTGACCTTAAGGACCTGCTTTCTGGAGGCTTTTTTACGATGCTGACAAACCTCACATTTTAACTAGCTGTTAAATAAGCCAGTCAGTGGTAACTATTCAGGACAGGGATTAGAAGAGTATTCTTGCTAGGATACAAGATGGCTCTGTCCATGTGCTGGCCAGGGATGAAGGGCTGGAAAACTGTGTGGTGGAAGAGACTATTGTGATTTTCCACAACTTTCCTTGCAGCTGCATTTTTGAGAGGAGAGAGAGAGATGGCTAGGCTTGCAGTAACATGTTGTGCCGTCATAAATGCTACAGCCACCATCTGTTTCCAGCCCACGACTTGAAAGAAAACTGAGCAGTAATCTCATAATTCACATGAGCGTTTTACACTTCTGAACCCTTCCCAACCTTTGTCTAATAATGAGGGGAGTGTGTGGTGCTAAGTTTTATGTTTTTTCCTGCACTTATTAGTGTTTATTTGTATGTCTCTTTCTCTTTTGTTGTTTCTGTTTTGTTTTTTTTCCATAAAAAAAATTTCACTGGGAGGAAAATCAGACCAGTTCCACAGACAAAAGAAACATAATGAAGGCAAAATCCCAATTCCATTGATCTTGCTGACAGAATTCTCCAAGAGGAGGTGCATTTAATATTCCTCACTGTGTCTGCCTTATTTACTTGTTGATTAAAAGAAGGACAGTAGAAAGTGAAGAGGCAGGTTGCTGAACTGCCCTTTCCCTGCAGAAACAGAGCTGCTAGAATAGCTGGACATGCGCATTTTAAACCCAAATCTCAGAGAGGATGGTAATGGTAGGTTGGATTTTAATGAAAACAAATTCTTCTGCTAATCTTCGCTTGGGGCTGGCCCTCCACAGGATTAAGGATACCACCTGCTGTGCCAAAGACATGCTCAGGTTTGAGGCTGCTGGTGGGTGGGAAGAACACAAACATCTGAGAGCGACCACGGTCTGTCCTGTTGTAGTGCCCTCAGGGAAGCCAAAGAGTTGAGATCATTTAGTTGATGGAAATACTGCTCCCCTCCAGCCTGCAAAGCAAGGATAGCATCATTAAGGATTTCTTTTTGGCTGTTCTGCAAAACCAAGGGCTGCTGTTTCTCTAGGCCTCCTCTCGTCCTTGGACCCAGTTTGCACATCTCCTCCAACCACAGCCAGACCGGCTGAATGAACTCCTGCTCTCCTCTGGCCTTAGGAACAATGGCTTTCATCATCCCCACCAGACTGCAGAGCACTTTAAGGATGAAAGGGCTTCTCATTTCATATATCCCACTGCTGCTAGAACTATAAATCATCAATGGACTGAATTTATAGCCAACTGCTACTGCAAGTGAGTGAAATTTATTTTGTGTTGTCATATGTATGGTCAAACTGTCCAAGAAGTTGCCAAACAAAGAACTGAGCTGCTGATGGGCAACCCACTCAATCTACTCTCATTTTATTTAAAAATAATAAATAACTATCAATCAGAAGAACTTATTTTGACATGTGCTACCTGTTGGGTGATCCTGAGTATGTCTGAGATGTGTCCATAAATGGAAGAAAACTGCCAGCTGTTGCCAGGTCCAGCAGATATTACGTGGATTTCCACCAAGAAAAGGTTTGTGGGCTCACTAGGGTTGGGGACAGGTTAAGGGCCATCTCCGTTTTTAGCACTACTTGCTGTTCTGAGAGTGTTTGCTCAGGTAGCAGGTGTGCACAGGGGCCACATCCAGCCACGCTGACCTCTGCTTGAATCAATGACAAATCTGCATTGACCTGTATACAGCAGTGGTCCTTCTTCTGTCTCACAGTTTGATGACAGGTGGATTTTTTGTGGATCTTTGGGGTCTGGAAAGCTGACCTGTGTCTATTTTGGTGCCTTGTGATGGTGACGAGCTAAAAAGGAGATCGTAGAAACTCTTCAAGTTGCAGAGGTCTGAATCATGCATTTCTGTGTGATTTTCTTACAGAGCGAACAAGCTTGAAAGGTCATTTTTGTGTTTTACCCAGGCTCATTAATTATAGCTGGAGGTGTTGGGAGCTGCCTTTCCCTGCTTGCTCCTGTTGTCCTGCCCGATTCGATCCCTGCAGCCTCCCACCCCCTTGTCTGCGGTTTATGGCCACATCTGGAGTGTCTCCCTGCACACGTGCTGGTAGGAGCCTCCACCCTGCCAGCACACACATTGTGGCTCTTTGGTGTTCGTGGAGTTCTAGGCATCTTTCCCCACACTTGTTTTTGCGTGAGAGGGAAAGAGAGAAGGGGCACGGGAAGGGCAGTGGCAGAGAAGGCCTCTGACATGAAATTCCCAGGAACAGGATTTGCACATTTTATGACCGTTCAGATGGAAATGCAACGGAGCTGAATTATTCCTCCTTAATCCTGCTTTCTCACTTTTCTCCCAGCAGCCTCTTCCCCTCCAGTTTAGGTAATACAGAAGCTTATAAACAAATCCCCCCGCGTGAAAAATAGCAAAGCCGGGGAAAAAAAGGACCTGGGTTAGGGCTGTGATGGATAGACAGGTGGAAGGCAGGCACCAGAAGGGAGGATGAATGGTAAAAGCCTTTGATGGAAACACTAAAGAGCTATTGAAAATCCAAGGGGTAGGGGGAGGGAGGAGAAAGAATAGCAGGAGGAGGGAAAGCAAGGCAGCCGTGCCCCCGTCCCCCCGCCCTCTTTCTCAGGATGTTGAAAGTATTTGTCCTTCGTTACAAAATGATTGAACTGCCGCCAGGCCAGGCCACCCTTCCAGCCATTGCACTGGGAAACTGGCACTTCTGAAAGCCTCGTCGCCTCTCAAATTTTATAGCTTTCCCTTTTTGTGGGAGTTTTTGTGTTGTGCTGTTTGCAGGATTGTTTTCAGATTTGCCGCATATCAAAGAAACTATATTTTGTTGCTGTGACAAACACAGAACCCAGGTAATGAAAAGAAGAATTAAAAAATAAAGGCCCATTTTTATCAGAATACCCAGCTGTCTGCCTTTCATTGAGTCAGAATTTCATACATTTGGTATTCAGTGTGTGAATTTGGTTTACCTCTGGTGCTTTTTGAAGGAGGAATTTCATGCTGTAAGTAAAGCTTCTACTTTACTAATGTCTCTATTTGCACAAAAGTGATGCCTATTCTTCATGGTCAGAGTAGTGAGTATGATCTTGTTGTATCATGATTAAAATAGTTTTTGCCTCAGGTACACATAGACAACAGTGGAAAAAAATAATAATTTCCCTTTTCAGAATGGTCCCTGAAGTTCTACAATGTCTTTATCCTGCAGGATCTACAGATGGGAATAACTATTGAAGATCTGCGTACGAGACTGTTCCTGCTGCCAGAGGCTGTATTTTTATCATGTATTTATATGTGTATGTATTTATATAAGCCTGATGCTTGGAAAGGACTTCAGCCATGTGTTTTCTCAAGAATTAGATTTGGGTGTCTGTAGATGCAGCCTCCACCCAGGCTCTTGTTAACCAGAGGACGACCCAGGGCCATGGTGTGTCCCTGATGACAGTCACAGGCCATCCCTGTCAGAGAGGTTGAGGAGCTTGTGGTGCCCTGGCCAGGTGGATGATCAGGGCTGTCCCTGGGCAGGTGCCTGCTCTGCGTGTGGGGTGGGCACCTCGCCCCCACCACAGCCCCAAAGGTGCTTCTCCGAGTACACTGTGCAGACAGTCATCTGTCTGTTGCCTCCAAGATTAGATCCTGGGATTAAGTCTCTGATGAGCTGGTCGTGACATATAATTAAAATAGTCCTAGAAGAGCAGAGAGGCAATATGCCACCCCTACACAGCTGAGTACTAGGGGGCTGTGCTTCCTCACAGACCTGCTGCAGCTGAAAACAAATCTCTCCTCTACCATAATTTACAATAGCAATTTCCACCTAAACATCTCCAGTGGCTGGTTATGTTTGTTATTGTTTGCAGAGAGAGGGGTAACACTGCCTTTATCCCCACTTCCAAAAGAGGAGAAAGGGTAAGTGGTTCGCTCAAGGTTAGATGGGGAGTCACTGGAGATGGTGCTCCAGTTTCCTGCCTTCAAAGGAATTTGCTGCAGTGACCAAAGCAAACAGTCCCTGCTGTTACTACGCCGGACTGTGGCGTGTCATTCGCACTTTGTATCTGAGATGCTGTGTCTGGGTAGGTATCACTGTCCTTGTGAACTAACTTTTAGTTCTGGAGCGTGGGTGAACACTTGTCATCATGCCAGGATGACACAAAGTCTAGAAATTATGATGGCAATTCAGGTCATGGGATAACAGGGGAAAAATGCTGTCTCAGAAGTGTCCCTGTCTGGTGTCACCGCTGGCAATTATTTAAGCTGCAGGACATGGCTGTGGCAAAGATCAGGTTGTATCTGATATGAATCATGCCTTGAAATAACACTTTCCTTCTTACATTGTGAAAATTACAGCAGTATGGGAAGTGAGGGAAAATGGGATTTCCCTGGAGGTTAAAGATTTTCCTTTAATCAGCTTTCATAATGTTAATTAAACGTTTGGAACAATGGCTCAGTCCTGGGATCCGCCCGCTCTTGCATAACTATCTCACAATACCGTTTTCACTTTCATGTTTATTTGCCAGCATGATTCAAAGTGAGAGCTGAGCAAGATCGCCTCACCAAGGAGCTATTTGGGATTTGGGAAAACTCACCTCCCTCTCTTCCCTCACCTAGAGAGAGAAGACCCCAACTCTGCCCTCCAAAGGAGGAGCAGCCCAGGGGGATCGGAGCACTTTGTCTGTCATCATCACCCCATCTGCAAAGGGGGCTAATAAAAACTTACTGGTATTTTGAGGCTGGTACATATAAATATATACCCACCCATATGGAGAAAAGGGTGTGTTTATAGAGATCAGTACATGGATAGATCTATTCCGGGTAGGTAAGATAGATTACAGTGCCACTTGTTCCCTGAATTTTTCACTCTCTCTGTAGCGTAGTTGCTATGTGCCCATGGGACCCATCGTCTCTGGTCCTTTGAGCAGTGGGCTTAATATAACCCAGTCTCATATCACACACACATGGAGCATTCTGGGGAAGATATAATTTGGGGAGTGGTTCACCGGCAGGGGATGACACTGATTACCCCAGGGACCACACACCATGGGAATGGGAGTTGTGCCGGGCACATTTCCTGGGCCTCTTGGTGTCAGACTGGGACGTCTCTCCTGGTGGTCTGAGATGTGTCAGTGTGTCCCAGAGCTGGTCTAGCGATGTGCTCGGAGCACCCACCAGCCACGCACGTGCAGGGGGTGCACGTGCATCCAGAGCCACAGCCTGGCCACTTTGTTCTTCAAGTTAGAAAAGACCTTTTTCAAAAATAAGGTATTAAAAGGTACAAATGTCAGACACTATCAGAAAAGAAAAAACGAACCTTTTATATTTTAGGTCAAAGTGTTATCTAGCTCAAGATTTCTAAATATGTGCAAAATGCAATTTCTGCAGAAGGACCATTAATCAGTCCCTGGAAGAACTGCCTTTTCTGCCTTTTTTTAAGCTGCAAAGATGAAAACAGAATGCAGTGAGTGCCGGGGCAGCTCCATTTTCCCATTGTGCGGACGGCGGGTCTTGGAGCAGGAGGGCACCTTTATCCATGAGGGCTCCTGCTTCCCTAGCAACGTGTTAACATCTCTGCAAAAGCTGTTTAAATACACTGAGCTGCTTGCCATGCAAGCTCTACATGGCAGTTTCCCTGTTGACACATGCTTTTGTCTGCTCAGAGGAGGTGCTCTGTAAACACCAGCGTTAGACGGTTTTTATGTTACTTATTTCTGATTCATTGGTTCTAAATTAGTAGCTCAGAGGCACATACCTTTTGTACAGGCAGGGAAAGGGATTGCCTCTTCTCCCCACCTTTGGAAACTTTGACCTGCTAAGATCACAAACTGTAGGAAATCTCAGAGGCGAAGTCCCAGGTACCACCAGCAGTAAAAGCTTGGAGTAAACAGATTAGGTGTGTTTGAAAAACGCTTTAAGGGAGCTTGGACTGGCTCAGTTTCCATATACCACAAGCAAGATTAATTTCAAGACTGATTTTGATGGTATGAAGCCTTCCTCCTTAATATAGAAATTGGCTGTGTAATTTATATATATATATATATTTATCTTTTTTCCTGTTCGGCAGTGCAGGACACGAGGAATCGAAACTTCTTCTCCACACCCCTTTGATTAGCACAGGAGTGGCAGGAGGAATTTTTTTTCTCTTAGTCATTCTGGGCAACCTTTGAGCCCAGGTTTTCCACCCTGTTCCCATTAGGAAGCGGCAGAGGCCACGCGAGTTCCTGGCCAGCTGGGAGCCGTCAGCTGCCTTCAAAGCCTTGGCCAGCCCTTCTGTGATAAATCTATGGCAAGGTGTGTATGGTATCAGCCCTGTATCCCACATAGTTCCTGTCCCAACAGTGATGAAATTTTTAAAAAAATTAGAGTACAGAAGGGGTAAACCTATTTCTTGAACTTATAAGTCAGTTTATGGAGCAGTCAAGGGTATTAGGGTTGGGTCTTACTCATGTTCAACTGAGGGCTGCTGGCTGTAGGTTTTACCACCCTTTCACAGGAGTGCAGTGGCAAAACCCTGGAAGCTGAGCTGGTCCCTCCCTAATCCTCCCTTGCAGATGGCAAAGGACATTGTTAATCTACACAAAAAAGAAATACAGAATTCTGTCTATATATTTTGGCCTGAGAAAAATGAAAATTTTGTTGTCAGTCTGGCTTGGCATCACCTTTCCAATTCTCTTTTGTTTGGTCTCTCTGTGATTCATCTCTCCATTTCACTTCTCTTTTGTTTGCTCCATAATTGCTGGCTTAACCTGGAGGCATGAGGCTTCCTTGTGGAAACATCACCAGGCTGTCAGTCAGCCACGGAGAGGTGGTACAGCTGGTACAGTCCATCCTCCCTCTCAGGAGTGAGTGAATCATCCCTTGAATATGCAATATCATCCAGGACAGGAGCCAGGATTCTCAACAGGCACATGAATTCCAACATCTCTGGAAACATTATTTCCACATTTTGGGCAGACTAAGAGACAGTAAGTAAATAAGCAAGCTGTGGCATTTGCAATCTCTGTAGTTTTATTTAAAGTGACTGCCTGTGCTCTAAATGCTTGTGTGGGTATTAAAAATACAAAGAGAAAAGCGTGTATCCTTGATCTGATACTGCCCAAGGCAGCTTCACGGCATGGCCCATTTAATGCCATTGAGCAGTCCATTGAACAGTTAAGAACCCACCAGAAACAGTAACTGCCTGCTTTGCTCCTGAAAACTCACATGAACTGACACATCCCAAACCCTCTCTGTTGCAGGCCTCTGGATTTCTCCTTTGAAACAGTGTCTGTGCTGGCTCTTGGTCCTGCGTGGAGTTGTTTCCCATCACCCTCAGACAGAAGCAGTGAAGGGCACACAGGCTCCTTCCCTCAGCTGGGATCTTGTTCAAAGGTGTCTCCTCTCCAAGGAAAAGGCCAATTTCCCATGATCGCTCCTGGGTTGTGGGTGGAATGTATCTGGAGAATCAGGGAATATTCACTGCATCATCAGGTAGCCCATGACACAGCATTTTACAACGTCAACTGGTTTTCCTGAGCTCTCGTGTGTTCTGCTCGTGAATTCATTAAAGCTGCCCCAGAATGAATATACAATTAGATTTCACTGTTGAATGTGTGAGAGAGATACAATGGGAAAGGAACACTGCTCTGACTGAGCTGGAAAATACTGGTCAGAAGGGCTATGATATGGTTTTCTCTACTCTGTTATTATTACCAATAGCTAAGACTTTTTCTGCTTTGCTTTTGTGACAAGGTTATAGTTATGTGTTAACCTTCATCACTCCTTCCGACGATAACAGTGAAAGCAAAGTACCATTAAAATTATCTTCCTATATGTTTAAACCACTCTGGCACTTTTCCAAGCAGTATTTGTGCCCCTGTTTATGCCGCAGACCCTGGTGACCCTGGAATACTTTTATTTACGACAGCATAAGCATCATTTCCATGGCAACATGCTTTTCAAGCTGCAGATTGAGGATTGCAATTTCCTGAGCAATAGAAGAAGCAATGGTGGATTTTTTTTTTCCTAATCAGCTAGTAGCAACTTTCATGTGCAAAACGACCAGCCACGACAAATCATTTAAAAGCTACATTATCATCAAGGCAATTTGAAAGCTCAGCATGGTTAGCCTAAAAATAAAAGAGAGTTAGATCCAGTTGTTTAATGGAAATGAAGATCGTGCGATGATATCCTCGCTGCTACTCCAGTAAATTGGCTTCAATGTGCTCTGCAATGCTGCCTAATGAGGAGCAGAACAGTTCCCTTCGCTGGAATGACATGTTATTTACAGGAAGACTAGGACATGGTTATGATCCTATATGGTTTAAGACAATGCTTTCCCATATTGGAGGAGACGACAAAGCCTGTTTGAAAACAGCCCAAGCTATCAACAAAGGAATGTTATTAGCAAATATGCTGGTGAGTGGCTCATGTGAAGCTGCACTCAGTGCTTTCTGCCTTCAGAGAGCACCGGGGTGGAGCTGATCCTCGAGACGGAACGGCTGCCTGTGCACACACAGGTGCCAGCACAGCCCTGCCCGGTGCTGTGAACAGAAACACAGAGCTGAGTCTATGGGGAAGCATCATTTGGCAGTGCCACAGCATTGCTTCCCTCCCCCAGGTCAATTTTGAACAGTGGTTAAGCGTTGTCACTCCACAAACAGGGATGCTAAGGGGAAGAAAGATGCAATGATGTGCCCCAGTTTGCCCTGGCTGACACTCAAAGGTATTCCCTGGAGTCCCAGGACATCATCCTGTCTACCAGGGGCCATGATCCATCTATCAGAGTAGGGTGTTTGAAGGCTTGAGCTGTCCTCTGCTCAGCCAGCTTGATGCCCAGCACCACTGGGATCATCACCACTCGCTGGAGGACAGCACTTCTCACAGCTGCTCTTCTCACCATCTCTCACTGGCAGAAAATTTGCACTAAAAATAGTGCTTTAAGGAATTCAGAAAAAGGTGAGGATTTTCTTTCCTGTTAGATTGCCCTTGAGAGCATAGAAATCTTGCTTCATATCCAGGCAGGATTTGATGCTGACGAGCCTAAGCCCAGGGAACTGCTATGTGCCAGAATGGGTGGGCTTAGCAGCACTTATTCACACCTCTCTATTATCAGTTACTCGTCTCTGAGTTCCAAGTTACACTTAGTGGTGAGGGTATCACTTTAGAATTATCAGAGACAAATTTCCAAGTCATGGTAGAAATTTAAAAGAAAATAGGTTTTACTGCTGGGTTTCTTTTCCCCAGAATTATTTGGTGTGACAGGTAAAGAAACATTAAACTACATTCTGTTATGGTAGAGGTACACCTTACTTGATAAAAAACTGATTTGCTTTGGGCCTGCAGTAGTTTTGTGGCAAAACCTTCACTGGTTTTGAAAACATTAGAACAGGAGACGTGGCCTCCAGTTTTAGGGGGCCCTCACATCTTGCAAGGTACAGCTGGTCATTAACTCTCCTGGTGGAAGCTGAGGAGATGCTGCTGTTAAACACCAGGTTTTCCATGCCAGGGGCTGGGGAAGTTAGTGTTCTGGGGTGTTAGATATTGGACCAAGCACACCACAAAGCTCAACATCAAAAGCTTTCAGGAGACATCAAGAACTGCAACAAACCCTGGACTAGATGACCTTTAAAGGTCCCTTCTGATCCAAACCATTCTGTGATTTATGACTGAAGTCTCTGCATGCTAATGTGCAATGCCAGCTGTAGCATCCCAGCATCCTCCTCCCTTTGAGGTCACTTGTCAGACTTGATTTGGAGCCTGGGCACCTGGGATAGAAACTCAGGCAACCACTAAGTGTGTTCTGCCCTGGGGAGAGCGCTCACCCTCACGCTGGCTGGTGATGGAAGAGGAGGAAGGTTTTTCAGCCTGTTCTTATGGTTTAGACTTGAACTTGGAACTGTTTGTTTTTGCTACGCCACCCCTTCCGCCCTAGTTAATAGCCAACTTTGAAACCCAGCTTTATGTCCCATGTGTTTGATTTACATTTCAAATGCAGGGCCAGGAGGGCAGGCTGTCTAAATCACTTGTCAGCATAAGGGAAGGAGGTGACACAGTGGGAGGAAAAAAGTGAGATGCGGCTGTGGCCCAGTATAAACTCTCAGGCAGCTGGACAATGCTGTTATTGGGAGAGTCCCCAGCAAGTGACAAATGCTCACCTTGCTCAAAGGTTGGGGTATAACCCAGGCACCACACAGGGACCAGCTTGTCTCCTTTGATTTACACTCCATTCCTCCAACTCTACAACCCTGTATCCTGTTTTCCTTCTCCTCTGCAGCTGTATGTGGAGGTGAGAGCTCAAAAAGACCTAGTGAGAGGAGTTTCTTTTGAAACCAAAAATAGTCTGTCACGATTTTACCTTTTTTTTTTGGTCAGCATGTCTCAATCTTGAATTTATCATCAATCTGTAGCTGAATTGGCATACAGGAAGCCTCTCTAATCGCCAGTTGAAGGGCACAGGGCAGAGCGAGTTCACCGGCCACTCTTGAAAACAGTCTGGCTGGAAATATCATTTTCAGCTGCTCTTTGATGAGGTAACATCAAGGAGCAAAGCAGTTGCACACACTACCCGGGCCACTGCCAAATGGTTTGCAGGGCCAATCAATGCCACACTGAGGAAAAGGGAAACATTTGCAAAATCGGTCAAAAATGAATTAGATGTGTTTTAAAGCAATTACTTTCCAGACTGTTTACTCTGAATTACACAAATATGGTTGGCCTGTCCTTAGAGACTTTCTCAGGCTTGACCTGATGGATGTGGTGATGCCTAATCCTGCCCTGCTGATGCTGCCTGGAGGCGAGTTGGGCATGTCTCGACAGCTCATCAGCAGAGTCTTGCTGGCTGCCACACACTGCCCTGATGCGTTTTTACAACAGGACAACCTTTCCCTTTCATCTTTTTAAATTAAACACAAGATCCTCGGGCTGCAGAAGGAACAGTCCCTTGTGGAGGTGGCAGGTGGAGAAGACAGCGCAGAGCCACAGCCCAGCACCATCAGTGGTGTGAGCATCATGCCTCTCCAGCGAGCCACACCTGCTCCAGCTTCTCAAGATTTTACTGGAAATAGCTACCTCTGCTTCTTGCAAGCATGTTAAAAACTACCTGCCGGGTTCAGCCGATGTAAATCCCCATAAATTCATTCACCAGCCTTATTCCCTGAGAAGTGCTGCTTAACGCTCTGTTTCTTCATAGCTGCAATTTCTCTCAGTTTATTTTAACGTGGTGCCTTGCTCTCAGTTTCACCACACATGTCCTCTGTATTGCCAAAAAGGCACTGGTGAACATGAGCTGTCTTACCAGAAATCACATTCCTTGGCTCATTTCTCCCTCATTTCCCTTTACCTTCCTATTTTAAGACTGCATGCATGACATACCTGTCAGCTAGATCCACTCAAATATTTATCCAGTAATTTAATCAGTGAATTTCATGGTACATTGCTAACTACATTGATGATTTTTTCCCCATTCACATAGTTTGGGTTGCGGTGTGTTCGGGAGCCGGAAGGCTGCAGGTTCACGGGGATGTATGAACTCAATGAAGTTTATAAGCCACAAAGAATTTCTCCTTTTTTTTCTTGCAGCCCAGAGACCTGTGAGGAGCCTTGGCTGTGTGCTGTGCTGAGGGGAAGGGGAAAGTGCCAGAGCTTGCTGAGACTTGGACATTGATGTGACCCCTCATCAGCCTGAGCTGTGGGCCAACTGCCGGCACATGCCAAGGGAAAAGCAAACAGAAAAGGGGCAGAGTCCACTGAAACAGGGAGTGAGGGATTTTACCTTTAAATTTCAGAGGACACCCTTTCCCCCCTCCCCTCCCCGCCTAATCCCCAGTCATTCAGGAGAAAGAAACTAGTCTTTCATAGGAAACTATTCCCCACAAAGAAAACTCACTCTTAAGCCAATCCCAGCTTCCAGGCTAGAACAACTTTAGGGGATACACCAAACCTCCAGACTCTGCTCTTGAAGCCCACTATGACCCCAGGCTGGATCACTTGCAGCCTGCACGAGCTCCCCAGAGCCAGGGACCAAGCCTAAGCACCCCAAAGCCACCCTGCTGTGTGCTCCAGGGCTGGTTAACCCTGGGCTCTGGTGGTTTGGCCAGTCAGCCCTTTCCTCACCTCAAAAGAGGGCCTCAAAGAAAGGGAGGATGAGAATTAGCACCCTTTTATAGTGTGAGTAACTGCTCTGCAATATGTTCCCCCGGGGCAAGGTATGCTCCACAGCCATGATTTCAAAAGGTGTTTGAAAAAAAAAAACAACAAAGAAGGAATGAGGAACTAACTCAACACACCCTGTAGGTAGGTTCTGGCTTCCCAGGGGAGAATTAGAGTACAAACTTCCAAACAGTGTGCTTAAAATGTTATAAACAGTTTTTCCTTTTTCTTTTCCCCCCTCCCTGAAACCCTGTTTCTTCACAGGATAATGCTCTGCCTTGATGGGATGAGAGAGATGTTGCATATGTGTAGATACAGATACTTTATCATCCATTTCCATTAATAGCTATTAAGAATAGGGATAGAAGTTATAATCTCCCTCTGTTGCATCCTGTGCCCAGTCTCCAAGAATCCTGTTACTTAATGTTTGAAACATCCTTTGGAGGTAGATGAATATAATCGTCCCCCACTCATTCCTGGCTCTGGAAGCAGCAGCACACCCGGAGCTCACCACAAGCACTGGATTTGGCCACAGTGGTTCAGGCATTTGCTGAAGGGCTTTGCTGGGCTGGTGTGCTTGATATCTTGCAGGATAGGGTAGAAAGGCAGTGAGAGGATAAGGATTTTATCATGTTCCCAGGAAAGTTCAGTACAGAGTTTCTTTGATTTGTGTGGAAGAGGAGCTGACCCTAATAGTTGGCACGGCTGGGAAAGAGGCCTGGGACATCCCAGTGTCCCATCCTTTCCTCTAACCATTAGACCACACTTCTTGGAGAAATATGGGACATGGGGGGATTCACACTCTCTTGCAACCATGAAAGTTGCTCCAAAAAGAAGCAATATTTTTATAAAATAACTAATAGAAATCTATAATAATTACACAATCATGTATAATTGCATCAGTATAAGTACCAGGCTGGACACCATGCCTTTAAGAATATCTTGGCAGTTTTGCCAAAACAGCTGATAAGTGGAGATTGATACAACCTTGTCAGAAGTGTGGATTTTTTTCCTCCTGTAATACCTGCACTTAGCTGAAATTCCAGAGGTGATTGCATTTTACTCAAGTGTATCTCCTACAAAAGTGGCATGAGGTGTATTAGGAAATAACTTAAAACTTATTGAAATTCAAAGCATTTTCAGTGTACCAGTAACCTCAAACAGTTCTGGTTAATGGCTGAGGTAACACTGCCTGAATAGTGTTAGCTGATTTTAGCCAAGATCGGAATATGAAAATGTTCTAGGCTGGAACATCTTTTCTTAAGGCTCTTGTAGATGCAATCAGACTAGGTAGCTCAGCATGCCCTGGTTTTCTCAAAACTCTTTGAAAAACTTATAATAATAATTGCAGTATATTAGTTAGTCCTCAGGGATAGCTCCATTTTCCATGCATGTAACCTTTACTGCTTTGGGATGCAAGCTATTTGTTTTGGCAGCCTGAAACAACCCATAACTTCACCATGATAACCATTTTTAGTTTGGCCTGCAGATGTATTTTTTTCCCCCTTTTTCAAATCCATCTGTCCTGAGAAGTCAAATTCTTGATTTTATCTTGCACCACCCACCCTCTTCACTTACAAAGGAGACCTCTGAACAAACCCTCATCCTATTGCCTTGCTCTCTGGTTTTCCCTTGCCTCATTCTCAGAGAGATTCACGTTTCTGTTTCACTATGTCTGGATTAAATACTTCTGTCCCTGAAATTTCTGGACTCTGAGGTAGAGAGGTTTTGTGTTTATTACCTTGCAATAACATCTGAAATATTTTTGTTGACTTTACAGCTATGTTTAAGAAAAATAAAAGCAACTCAGAAATACTTTTCCTACCTTAACAAAGCTGTTGATGATGGGTGCATGCATGAGAAAAGAAACCAGCACTTCCCCCATCCTTTTCTATTTTTTTCAGAGGAAAAAACAGCAAAAACATCTCTGCTAGAAAAATCATTCGGTCTCATTGGCAGTGCTTTGCCATTCACCAGGTTCATTCAGGCTGTTTTCATGGGTGATTCTTTTTTCAGATGTCCAGCATCCAAATATAGCACATGTGGATGTTTTCTGTCTTTGAAAAGAGAAAAATAGTCATTTTGATGAAGACAGTGGGACTGATGCAAAGTGCAGACTGAGACCTGAGCGCCTGGTGAGAGCCCTCAGCTGATTTTGATCTTCACATCGTCCTGGGGACAGCTGTGGGGAGTCTGTAACTAATTCATAGCAGAACATGGGGCCATTCCACACTACCACAGGATCAAGTTCAGTCCAGAATCTTCACAAGGTAGGAGGGACACAGGTCTATCTTTGCCCTGTCCCTTGAGAGTGTGTCCCCCATGAGCTGTGCAGCCTTTGGACCAAGTGCTCTCAGTGCGCTCGTCAGCTGCCCAAGTGCAATTAGACCTGAGCAAACTCAGTGATGGAGGGGAGAATTATGCTGAAGAATTGTCTTAGGAGTGCTGTGAAAACGGCAGTGATTTGTGAGACACTGGCAAAAACGCCTCTGGTAAAACATGTACTTCTTCACCAGTATTTTAGGCGTAGGAACAAAATGATGTTGTGTTTCTTGCTTCCCACGAAGTGCAAAGCTGTTCCTTTAGGTTCATCCCAAATCATCCGAGTGACTAATTCCCTCTCGAAGTTAGCAGGGAGAGACACGTTGGTCTCTTACATGGAGTTAGAAGGGATTATTGGGTTTATCACCATCAGCCTTCCTACACCCCAGAGCCACTCTTATTCCCAGCCAGATGTTCAGAGGTGGGCCCAGCATCTGGGCGGTGCTTCACCAGATCCTCTGAGTCTTCACTGACGAATACCTGCAAAAATACTTTTTATCAGTTTGACTTGTCACAAGTCCACACAAAACAGCCCCACAGGCTGGATTCTGTTGCTTGGACTCCCACTTGATCATCTGTGGTGGGTAGTCAGGGACTTTTTTGGGTTTTGAGCCTCTGTTTGGGGAACTCATGTAATTGCCCATTTTGCTGACAATCAGAACTGCTCAACAAACTGCTGCTTTTTGGGAACCAATGCATAGATATTCTTCAGTAACATTAATGGGTTTACCTCTGTGCTTAGGAACAGATGAATCTTAAAGTAATTAGTATTAATATATTAGTATTAATATATGTAATATTTTAGTATATCAAGATACAAGTATTAATGAGTTAATGATAATTTCTGGCTAATTAGCATCAGGTTTCTTTGCTCAGTTGACAAGTGTACTGCTTCTGGAAGTTAGGTTTGATACAGTCTTGAAGGATCAAAACTTTTTTTTTAAATTGTAATTACTATTGTTTTCAAAATCCCAGTCTGAAGCGTATTGGACTGATTTCTCCTAGCCATAGCTGGAAGGTGTCCTGTGTCATTCCAAGGAAGGTTACTGGGTAAGTACAAACATGCCACATTTATTTAAATCTGTCATTTCCTTTCCCCATAGTTACTCCTAATTCAACACCATGAAGGATTTGCCTCCTTGATGATGTCAGGGAAAAGTCTTTGTTTAAACCTGCTCTGCCAACCCAGTGACATAACCCAAGCTCTCAGATATCTGTTTCCTTGCACACAGGTGTCATTTCTCTGGGTCTTTCCAGTTCTACTGCTAAACTGTATCCCATTTATTCTGGTTATCTAGAAATCCTCCCTTCCCCTCCAGCCCAGTCCACCTTTCATCCCAACCATCTGGAAGACTGCTGTTAGGCAATGCTATCTTGGTCTAATTTGCAAGAAATAATTGATTTATTACTGCTACATACCTTTCCTGATTTTCCTGGGCATGGCAGAAGTAACAGGCTGTTCTAGCCTTAAAGAACTTCATATAAATTGCATTCACACACAACATATCTCAGTGATAAGGGGACCTGAGCTCAAAGGAAGCCGCATCATATCTCAACTCTCTGGAGCTTTGAGAGGTTTATTTTAATAATATCCTGACTTTAGCATATACAATCCACGGTATTTGCCAAGCTTAAAACAACAGCCACAGGAGGATCCTGTCGTACGTTTTGCAACCGGTTCTCACATCAACAGAGTGCTGATCCTGCATGGAATTCATTCCACATTTTATTCATTATCTGAACGAGTTATCGAGACAGCTCTCTGCCTGGCTGGAGGTACCAACATAGTGCAGACAGATTTTTTCCCACAGAACTCTCTGAAGCGATACTGTCAGCATGGCTATATTTAATGGGCTCTACCCATGCAGTCAATCTCTCAGTGCAGAAGGAATAGTTTACAGTCTCTGAAACCCTACACTCCCCTCTGCCATGGAGCAGGAAAAAGTAACATCTACCGTCATTCCTTTTGCATGTCGCTGGATCCAGGGGGAAGGGAAAGCTAATAAGACAATGAGGACATTGAAAACAATATTTTAAGAGGCAGAGCAAGGCAAAAAAAAAAAAAGAAATCAGTAGTCAGCAGTCAGCATCTGCAAGCAATCTTTGACCACAGCTAAAGGCTGCCTTTAAATTCACATATGTCATGCCCTACTTACCTTAGCTTTAGGCTTAGTTTGGAAATAACCTGTGATCTTCTTTATATCATTGCTATTGCTGAGTAAAGAGTTAGGACAAAGACTGTTGCATGCAGAGTGGTTTCTCCCAAGTTAAATGACATTAGGCAGGAAATAACTGACATTTTGGGAAGATAACATAGGGCAGCATTATATGCCTCTGAGTTCTCCCTGCCATAGCCCTGCAGCAGTGCCTGACAGATCTGTGTGCCACACACATCCAGGTAAAGGTCATTTGTCCAAAAGTGATTTCCATGAAATAAAATTGCCTGTTTCCCACTTTCAAGGAAAGGTCTAGTTTGTGGATACGGCAGAGAAGTGTCATTAGGTGCTGATCAGGGGACTGGGGTAAGTGGCAGGGTAATGGTGTGACCTTCACTTCACATCTGAAATAAAAGCCTCTCGGGGTGTGGAAGAGGGGTTGGTGAGTGATGTCTGTGAAACCTGGGGCCAGGCTATGGGAAGGCTCCACTCTATGCATGACATAAGCACCATGGGGGGGAAAACGATCATTTTAGTGAGGTTTGGCAGGATTCAGCATCAGGACTATGATGCTGACAAAAAATAAAATGACCGGATGAGACAACACAGCTGGATGGCAGCGACAAGAGGGATGGAGAGCACTTCACCTGGGAATGAGCAGTGGCACAGCTGTGTCAGGCAGCTCATCGTGATTGAAAATGCAACACAGTTGTGGCAGGGAGAAGGCCAGGAACTTATATAAGACATCTTCTGTCTCTCTATGTCCAAAACCCTATTTCCAGGGTCTTATTGTTAGAAGTGTTACTGAGTTGGGAAGTGTGGAGGTCTTGAAATGTGAACATTTGAAAGCTACCTTATAGCTCAAAGCTTTGGGATTGATATTTGTCACTTCTTACCATGCTGTATGCAGTATGTGTGTAAAGCCCTTTTTCTACATCAATTTTAATTGCCCAGCTTAAGGTTTGCCCTTCTACAAGGCACAGGTATAAAGTTGACTGCTCTTATGACACAGTTTAATTCTCCAGTTAGACAGGAAAAGATCCAGAGTCTTTTTGCCCACTGTGTCCTCCTCCTCCCCCCGTTATAAAAAAAAATACCAAATGTGCAGGTTATAAATAACACAAGTTATCTAACATTTCACCATATAAGGAATGAGCAGAACTGGAAATGCTGATTTCTTTTTTGCCTTTAGCATTCAAATTAAATGGACAATGTGGCAAACTGAATATTCCCAGCAAAAATGGTTTATGGGTAGTTCTGGTGTTCTTGTGTCCTGTTCCAGCTTAGTTGGCCCATTTGCTGATGTTTCAACAGCCAAGAACCAGAAGTTTGACATTATATTCCTGAAACATATTGGTCTCTGAACAATTTGAAAGCAAGGGAAACAGGATTCTCCCGCTCTTGTGTTACATCCCATGTAAGGGTAGGGAACACATAGGAAGGGACTCTTTGTAACAGCTATTGGGATGTGTATGTACTTGCCAAAGACTATCATGAGCTCAGTAACATCAACTTCATTGCTGTCTTTAGCCAGAGAACTGATATTTTGAGGGCAAGTACAGACAGTTAGATCTGTTGTCATATAGATTAATCCTGAGGTAAGAACTGAAGCTAATCTAGGGCTAAAATTGCATCTGAAGTAACTGGTTGGTTTACACCATTTTTCCCCCCCTTATTAAATAGTAGATGTCCTTCCAGCCCCCCTTTTCCCTATGAACAGGAGCTGATTTGGTTCTGGGAAGCAGTTCCCTTCCCCTGTGCTTCTCCTCTGGAGCCTGCACTGGCCTCCACTTAATTCATATGGAATTAAGGAAGGGGATGAAGGTATGAAGCTGTTCTGAGCCTCTCTCTCTCTCATACAGGGAGATATCAGCTACTGAAAAACAGTTTTGTATCCCCTGGTAACACCAGGCTCAAGAAACATTTCACAAATAAAGAATCTGGCTACCTGGTTATTAACAGCCCAGTGCTCGCTTCCAGTTATCTCCTACCCTATTTGCTAACAACCAGGTATGAAAACATTTCTGCCAAAAAAATTAAAATAATGGGAAAATTCACTGATTTTGGAAACAAAGTGAGTTGAAGCAGTGAACCGCAGTACATGTTTTTTTATGCATGTACAGCAGCATAAGGAAACTGTGGGAAGCTAATTTGCAAGCCTGTTTACTGAATACCTGGAACAACTCCCATTTCCCATTTAAATTAGCTACAGGAAGCCAAGTGTCTAATTTGCTCCTCCAGTACCTGCTTGTTCCACTCATTTATGTCCTTACCCTCGTGCATTTTAGCAGAGCATCTCTCCTGGCATTTCAGATGTTTATTGCTGCATCTATAGTCTGTGGTAGCCTCTCCTGGGAAAAATAAACGCAGCCTGCTGCAGGCCGGGCTTGCTGGCTCTGTACCTGCCTTGCACTTCATGGGCACAAACAGCTATTTGGAGTCAGGAGAACAGCAGGTCAGGGTTACAACATCCAAAAAATCCCTGGGCCAAACACAGTATGCAGCTCTTGCACAGGCAGAGTGAGGAGCAGACTCCTCTTTGCGGTCAGCGCTAAACCTGTTCCGTATCCGGAGAGGTCTCGCTACCCAGTGTTAAAGCAAACGATACCCAAGCGGTGTAATAGTGGTATTTAAAGTAATCCTTTCCACACACAACAGCATCTCAAAGCTGCTTTTCAACCTTGTCTGCTCAGAGCCAGCCCAAGCTGTGAAGAAAGCCTCGTGTGTCGTCAGTTTTGTTGTCCCCTTGGAAAAGGAGGGGGCACGGCTTTGGCTGTGAGAATTGCTCATGGAAAACGTCCGGGGTTTAGTCCCTGTGCTCTGGTCTCCAGAGTCTGTGAGCTTGAAAGCTCAGCTGTGCGTCTCTAACCAATTATGGGCTGTGTTAGCATTGCAGCTTGCTTTTCCAGAGGCAGGCTTCTCACTGGAAAAATGTGAGAAGTGTCAATAGATACTGACAGTTTTGAGAGCACCGGGCCAAGGTTTTGCCTTGCCTATGGCCACAGTTATATAATGGTTCTTCATCATCTGTGGACTTTTCTTAACCAAAAATTGATCTGGAATATGGAGGTAATACAGGCAGTGGAAGGTAAATGCCTCTTGTTTAGCAGTTGAATGCTTTTGTTTACTCGGAGTAAGATTGAACTAGATATCTTTAAGGTCCCTTCCAACCCAAACCATTCAATGATTCTATGGTTTTTAATGGCATAAAGCATGTGGAGCAGCATTTTAAATGCCTTCTCCAACTGCTGGTCAGGTTCTTTCACCAGCCTGCCTCTCTGAGTAGAGGTCGACATTTCAATAGTACAGTAAATGCCATTTCATCCCCTTACATTTTCCACATTTGTTTGTTTGCTATTGACAAAGGAAGAAAATTCCTTTTTTCTTTTCTCTCCTCTCCCTCCAGAGAGGTCAGGATTTATCCCTGAATGATTACATGATCTGTTTCATGCTAATTAAATAGAAGGCAAGTAAGAACTATCATTTCTGGAGTCCTTAAGCCCAGAGGTCTTATTTTACATTTCAGAAGGAAATTGAAAACATTATTCCTTAGAGAACTGAGATATAAAAACACTGGGAAATATTCATGTAAGCAGAGCACACAGAAATATCTTTCATTTATGTTCCCATTTGTTAAAACAAAACGGTACTTTTTTAAGCAAATGATGAAAACTGAATACTTTCTTCACAGTAGGAATATCACTGGTATCAGTCTTGTAGCCAGAATGACCATCTCCCCCCCGGCCCTGGAAAACATCCTTTACAGTACAGTGGAGTCAGGATTTGTCCCAGTAGGTGACTTGTCTTGCTAAAGCTGTTGTAATTTGCACTGTGTTCTTCTTTAAAATATTCATTTAAAGAAGGGGTTGAAAAAAGAACTGTCATTCTCTGAGTATCAATGTTTGATTCACTGTTTTGACTCCTTTAAACACTTATCATTATGTCTTCCTCAAATGCCATACATAGTGAGTGAAATGCCTAACCTGTAGTTAAGAACAGCATATTTTTAAATCAATACTGAAGACTAGGTAGTTCAATGGAGTTCTAATAAAGAAAAACCAACCCAAGCCCCCAAAAGCTAACAACCTGCAACCTGCAGCTGCTTCTTTTACCTCCTCAGTGACTTAAGATTAATTTTACAGGCTTTATTACATTACATGATCTCACCCTTTTCTTTCTCCAGGTGGATGAAAACATGGTCATTGAAATGGTATTCCCATGAAACCACTGAACTCAGTTTGGTGGAGGAAGAATGGGGCATAGGTGGTAAATGTTTCTGGGACTAAATCACCTAAATTAAATTATGGTTCCTAGAGAACCTGTCTGGAGAGAACAATTTTAAAGCAAGGCTTATAGTAAGACAGGTAATCAGTGGAAGAAAACCTGGTGATCAATCAAAATAGTGCTGAAGAAGGTGAATTATGGAGGGACTTTGTATTTAATTGGCTTTGGATACAGTTATAGGTAAAATCCTCCCCCCTTACCTAAGGTCTTACTTGACATATATGAACAAGGGATTCAGTGGAAGGTGGATGGGGAAGGCAGCAGCAACCCATAAATGCTGCACAAAATAGCCAAAGCCATTTATCTTAGTGACAGTCATTAAGGAAGACTGGTAAGTTCCTTTCTCCAGTGGATGGTCTCAGTGAGCTTTGGGATGTCAGTGCAGCAACCCATATCACCCCTGCAGAGCAAACTGAGGGTGTTTTCAACAACAACACAGGGGCAAGTGAAGCCATTACTGCAATATTTCACAGAGTTTGGAAAACTAGACTGCGTGAACATCCTTCCTGCAAATGTGGGAAACACTAGCTCTGCCATACTATCCTCCATTGCACCTTCCTGAAGGATTGGGAATGTACCTATCAAAATCCCTTCGATTTCATGGTTTTTCACTGGCTACTGATACCAATGAAGGGCTTCAGGAATCCTTCCATGTCCAAAGCAGCTGTTTTGCACCTGGTTTTATGGGAAACTGTGAAATGAGATTTTCTCAAGATTTTTGGGGGGTTGAGGGTGGGACCTAAAGAATTTAAAACAATTATATGAACCTTCATTACTTACTGAAAATCATACATTCTGGAAGAATTCAGTATTAGAAATCTAATGAACTGTAAGGACCTCACATTTCATGTTTTGATCTTAAACTGATTTCTGATAAATATTTTCAATCATGAAGGCTGGCTATGGTGACTAATCTTGAAAAAGTATTTCATACTAAGAGAAAGCCACAAAAGATTTGGTTTCTGTACATAAATAACCCACAGAGAATAAGCATGATACTATAAACTGATTTTCAGTTATACAAAATACTGTGCTAAGGCTGCTGGAAATTTTTCCATCAAGATGGAAACTGTATTGTCAGTTGAACATTTTTATTAGTATTTGCTTTAGTTACATGTCCATTTTCAAGCAGAAAACTGATATTTTTTTGGCTGAAAGTTCTTCCCTCCTCCAGTTCCCAGTGCAAAAATGTCCAACCATTTTCTACTAAACAGGTTTTTGGCTTTCAGGTTTCCAAGAAACAAGGCAAATATATCCACCGTATCCCTTGTCTAAGCCACTTGATTTTACTACAGCACTGGGGAGGTTCACAGCTCAGTAGAACAACAGTGTGCTGTGTGTGCCAGCAGATATGCAGGAAAATCATGTCTCTGCCCCCACAGCTTGCGGTGTTCAGGGAAGAGAGGGAGAGGAAAGAGAAAGGGGAAAGATGTGCCTGAGCAGAGATTTAGCTGTATTTTACAAGCCCAGTCATTCTTTCCTTCCTAAGAGTTCCAGTGAGACCATATGCCTTGGGGTGAAATTTGGAAGAGGATGTTACGAGTGAGGTAGGAGGGAAGAATGATGGAAAAATAATAGTGGAAAGGAGAGAAAGAATGTGTGAAGTGGGAGAAAAGTGATATAGAGAGGGAAGAGATCAGAAAAGGGGGGAAAAACCCACAATGGAGGACAGTGGTGGTTGGTGGGGGACCTGAACAGATAGGAAGGAGCAGGACAGAGGGGACCCCACAGCCAGGGTCACTGCAGGTGAGGAGAGCAAAGCCTGGACTCTCAGAGCTGAGGAGGTGGCAGGGGCCCAGAGTGATGCATCTCCCCATGGCTGCTGCTCTTCTGTGTGTGGGTCGCCCAGTTCTGTGTCCTGGCCAGGGTCCTCTAGGAGGAGAAGGTAAGAACTAGAAACTTGTACAAGGGGTAATGGCTTTAAACTGTCAGAGGGCAGATTTAGATTAAATGTTAGGAAGAAATTCTTCCCTGTGGCCAACTTGGACAGGGCTCTGAGCAACCTGGTCTAGTGGCTCATGGCAGTGGGGTTAAAACTAGGTAACCTTTATGATCCCTTCCAGCCCAAACCATTCTGTGATTTTATGACTTCTCACCCTTCCCATCTGCTGCTGGGACAGTGTTGATCCCAGGGCTTTTGCCCCTGTGGCAGGTCAGCAATGGGGTGGCTGGGAGCTCTCTGTGGGGAGCAGAGCACAGTGTATGGTGTGATTAGAGTGGTGGTGGCTGCAGAAAGAGTATTTACCACAGTGGAAAAGGATACACACAGATGCATTTCATTCTTCTACTCTTGAATCGGTAACAGGCAGCACGGCTGAGCGAGCCAGGCGATCCTATTACATTTCAAAAGGTAGCCCTAAGAATTCATCTTCCCCACACTCTGTGCTCCCATATGTTGTGTGAAGGAGATGGCTTTACTGGAGCTACTATCTCCTGTTGGCACGATGGGTATATTCCAGGAAAGCTATTAAGTGAAACATCTAAGTCTGGTGCCGATGGTATTTTTCCTCCCCCCGAGCAAACTTTCTTTCTTATCTCTGGCTGTCTCATGTCTTAGCACACATGAAAATTTCACTGATATGAATTATATAAATCCACTGGAGAGGCTGCAGAACAGGGAGGCTCTATTGTAAAACCACAAAAAGCACCTCATGGGTGAATGAATATAACAGAACAAGAGAAAATCATTAACAGTCCACAGGCCAGCTAAGTGTGCTGACCATAATTTATTCGTATTTGCTTAGGTTTCTCTTCTGGTTCTGACTAGACATAAATTAGAAAACCTGTTCAACCATATCATGATCTCAGGGACAAGTGCACCTTAAAAACTGACGGCAGAAGTGCCTTCTTTTCAGCAATCCTCACAGCCTTCAGGAGGGTAACAGACATCTTTTGGTGAATTGCATCCAAGTAGTGTAAGATGTCACCACCTCCCTGGTAGCAGAAGATAACACTCAAGGTCAAGTAGTCCCCAAGCCTCCAGTGGCCTCTTTCATCACCTTGCTCCTCCGTATATGGTTTGGACATGTTGGAGCAGTGGAGTGAGGAAGAAAAGACAATGAGGGGAAGACCCTCACATTTCGCAGAATATTCTAAGTTGGATGGGACCCACAAGGATCATGCAGTCCAACTCTTAAGTGAATGGCCCATACAGGGACTGAACCCACAACCTTGGTGTTAATGGCACCATGCTCCAACCAACTGAGCTAATCTCAGAGCCATGGCAGCTCCCTGGGTGCTTTAGGTCTAGAGGTCAAGGCCCAAATCTTCTGCTGGCAGAGCACAGACAGCCTGAGAAGACCTGTCACAAGCAATGGTGGAGGAAAGCCTCATCCCAGGCAGGTGTTTGGACAGGGTGCTCTGGTGCTCCCAGCCTGCCGGAGGAAACAGAAATGGCAGGAATGTTCCTTGGAGCAGTGATGAGCAAAGTAGTGGAAACACCTGTTTTTAAGCCATCTCCCTGAAACAGTTTATGGAGAAAGAAGCAGCCCTGGCTCTCTCCAGTGCTACCTGGTAAGTTGTTGAATCTCTCCCTAAGTCATGTTCACTCAAACACCACTTAGAGACACCATTAAGATCTGTTCCTCAATAAACGTTTCCCTCTTTGGGAGGAGACAGAGCCCACCCAAGTTTGGCCAGACGGTGAAAATTTGCTCTGTGTTTGGCCATCTGAGTCAGAGACAAAAAAAAAAGTCATTGTGTGCATGAAACTCCTTTCTGTCTTGTGTATGGGGGTGGGGGACCCTACCAGCATTTTGATGATGTTTTCTGTTTCCTTGCTGAAGTTCTTATCTCTGTGCCCTGCTCTGTTGATAAACTGGGGACACTTCTGAGAAGCCTCACATGGAATCAGTCCCATTCACTTCCTGCAGCATGGCAAGGCACAAGGGAAGTCTTTGCAGAAGATCTCTTGGTCGCAAGGGATTTGAGATTTGGTTCCCAGTCTGGCTAAAACAACTAACACCAACACCTCTTCCACCAAAAGAGAGAGCAAAGGTGGCACTGGATCACAGAGCTCCACAGGGGAAGAAGGTGCATTTCATATTCATGGTCATTCCCCATGCAGGAGGACAGCTCTGACATTTGAGTGATAACCGTGTTGTCAGTTCTGGGTCATGAAAATCAAAATGCAAATCTACTTTCTCTGAATGAAGAGTGCCTTCCCAGGTTTTTTTTTTATATTCACTGGACATTTCAGTTAGTTGGGTAAGACCACTGAGGAGAACGTGGCTGGTATTTTAGGTGAAGATACTGCCATAAAATCCTTTGAAATTAACAAACCTATGGCATCTTCTAACTTTCTAACTGAGACTCCTTGATGCCGACTGAAGGAAACAAGAGGGGAAGGACAGAAGTGAAATCTGAACTAAGTTACAGAAGGGTTTCATGGCCATCTTCCCCTTGACTGAGGATATGAGTTCCTATAAATGTATTTGTAGTTATGCAGGTGGCTAGGTCAGCCTCCTTCTCTATCAGCAAACCAATAACAACAGAGGAACAGCAAACCTGAGGTGTTTTCAGAGCCACCTTCCGGAACAGGAGAGGGTTCCCCACAGGGTGCAGGTCAACAGCTGCCTCTGCAGCTGAGGCAGGATGAGACCAAGGCAAGGAAATAAGAGATGCTGCTGAGACAAAACTTGGAGGATGAGGTTGCTTTGGTGATCACTGGCATGTAGGGTCCTAATTGCTTTAGGTGCCTGATGACATGATTTGGAGTGGCACAGGTAGTCATCAGCCTGGTTCTCACGGACTTTGAAATCTGAGCCACGGCACAAAGCGTTGGGCTGTTCTCAGCTGCTGATTGTCTTGTCAGCAAGGCAGTCCTGATTTCCTCTTTTGAAACTAGGTCTTGAGAACTGAGATTAACATTTCCCAAGATATCTGAATAACTTAGGGGCCTATTATCTGGTATTAACATTTTTGAGCAACAATAGTTGTAGCTTGGATGAGAGATTATTTTTAATAATTAAGAAATTACCTAGGTAAGTCCTCCAAAATGCTGTGCAGCTACATCTGGGTTTCCAAGGGGTTCTGCTTCTTTATCTTCTGTGTGGGATCTGTGATTCTCCATCCCCAGGGAACAGGCAACCACACATCTTTTCTTGATGGCTACATGGATAAGGTCCCAAATTTTTCTCTCTTGAAGTATGGGATCATGGCAGAGAAGAGGTTGACAACCACTGGTCTATATTTATAATTTCCTATTTTGTGCCAATCCTGTTATCGTTCTCCTACTATACTGCACTTTTAATCTTCCCAGGGGTCTAGTTCCTTTGAAATATTTTCTTGGGTGTTTTTTTTTGTACTTCACGTTTTTGTACTGAGATCATCTGATTGAAAGTAAACTTTTTTATTTTGTTTTATATAGCACTGGCATTTTTGAAGAAAGATATTGCTAAATTTCCTAGGACTTTATTGTATTTATGTCTAATTGCTCTTTATTTAAAATCCGTGGCTAAACTCCTGTTGACCCAATAAAAGCAAGTTCTATAAAGAAAAAATATATTTATAGGATTATGAAAAGAATGGATTATTGCATAAGCTTTTCGTGAAAGCAGTAATTAACCAATTGAACTGTGTTTGTGTGGCCTATTGGTCTATCAGGTATTGTCAATGTTTCCATACATTTCCTTTATTAATTTCTAATTCCCTGCTGAGCCAGTAATATTTCCAAAAATACTTAGGCAGAGGGTGAATTCATGGCTACCCTATTAAATGGTAGCGTGTCTATATTTTTGTGATCCGGTCACAGCAGGAAGGTTAGCAATGTTTGGAAAAAAAAAAAATGCTGCAACCTATGTAATTGTTCTGCAATATCTGGGGCAGGGAGTGCAAATCACATGTTGCAGAAACCTCTCCTGGGAGAGGCAGGTGGAGGAGCAGGAATCCAAAGAGCAGCAGTGCTGTGCTGTGCCGATAATGGCAATCGCTGCGAGCACCTCTGACATCACCAGTCGCTCCCAAGCACGCAGTTAATAAATATCCATGATGGAATTATTGCTGAGTCACTGTAGGAATCCCCTTTGGCCTCACCAGGGCAAACAGGAGCCGATCTCTGCCACGCAGATGTTGGTCTAAACCAGTCTGCCATCAAGCAGGTTGCCACAAATGAGTTCACGGTGGAAGGGCACTCGGGGACAAATTTTGGCTTCAGTGACTGTGTCAGACATTAACTGTGTGGCTGTGGGTGCAGCCAGCTGGTTTGCTACCTGGTAACCAGAGCGGGATTAGAGGTAGTTAAAAAAAAAACCACTTTGGAAAATGTCTAGAGGGGCAATAAGTATCAATTTTCCATTACAGAATAATTAGTTAGGACACTGATAAATTCTTTCTCTCTCCCACTTTACTTGTCATTCAGGCTTGTTATTGGTGTGAAGAGCTGTCACCTCCAAGGCATGGGGGGTCCCTGCCTTTTGTGCCTGGTCTCTGCAAGCTGCCCTGACACAAGTAGTTAATAGTGAGGCCAGTGAGCAGACTTCAAATGGTTGCAGCCCAAAATACATCCCTTGCATCAGAGACCCTGTGTTGCAAAGGGGATACCACGTTGCTCAATGTCCTCAGTGACTGTCAGCTTTTAGAAAGCTGGAGCAATAATCTGTTTGGAGGCCTGGGCTCACAGCTGGACTGAGCTCTGATTTACCCTTCCCATGTGTGGGGATAGGTCTGCCTGTGTCTTTTGTTCTAAATTTCCATTTTTCTCCAATAATGTCAGCTACATTTGGATTGCCAGGACATAACATGATGGTGTAGCCCTGAGGACAGAGCTGCTTCTGACCCAGGGCTGAGCACTTCTGCTTTTGTTTTATTTTATCCAGGAACGATGCTGTAGGAAAGTAACATTAAGCAAAGTCATGTCACTGGTTCACTGCATTCTCAGCAAGTCCTGGGCTTTGTCAATTCCTCATGGAGGTGCTCACATACAGGATCATTAAGTTTTGAGATGCCAACACTGAATTTTTTCCCAAGCATCCTTTTGTTCTCCTCCCTTCTCCCACCCATCACCATTCCTTAAGCCTCCAGAGAAATGATGCAGTGAAAGTTTGCATGGAAAACAAGGAAGGAGCTGTAGACACTGCTTTCACCTGCTGTGATATGCACAATAGCTGGACGCTGAAAAGACCCTTTTCATTCTTCTAGGAGGAGAGTCTCATGTGAGCTCTCAAAATAGGACTTTAGCAAGCCAGAGCTGAATTTCATCCAGTCCCATTCTCTGCTGGAGAAGGAAAATCTTGATATTATTAACGTAAGAGGTGAGGTTAGCTCAGGAATCTGTGCCAGAAGAGGCTGAAATCCCTGCTGTACGTTTTGGAGAGCTGGAGTGTGATGGTTACAGGATGGGGTAGGTGCCCAGTTCTGTGGAGTTTCAGCTGGAACCGAATGGCTGATGTGCCCTTGAAAATCCCAGCCTGCAATTCCTCCCCACTGCAGTTACAACAGCACAAAGACAATGTGGTAATGTCTGCTGCGTTACAGAATCTCTTTATCTGGGGAAAAAAAAAGTCCTGTCAGACTAATCAGAGAATTAGCAGTATTACAAAAGTGCTCCTCACAAATGCTAAAATGCAGACATGACTCAGATTAATTTTCAGATCAGGAAACTTATCTTTCTAGTGTGCAGCACTGGCCTGTGTGAGTGGATTCTGGCTTTAATACGGATTTGTTTGGTGGCACTTGGCAGAGAAACAGAGAGCTTTTTTTTTTTTTTAAATTATTATTATTTCAAAATCTACTGGAAAGGATTTAGAAGCCTTTTGGAAACATTACATTTTCTCTATTTTGGGGAGATTTTTGACCTTTCCTAAAGACTTTAATTGTCCAGGATTGTCACATCTGATTTCTTTAAATACCCATAAGAGGAAAAACTCACAAAGCAAATGAAAGGTTAGTGAACTTTGCTTTATTTTGCTCACAATGCGAACTTTCAAACGATTGGAAAATAATTTCCTTCTATTTTGAATGATAGAAGTTAAAGATAGGATGACCTATTAGATCACTGCGAGCATTTCCTTGACAATGTGGTTCTGTTTCATTAACTGGAAGAGAAGAACACAAATTTCTAAAATCAGGGGCCAATAGTGGTGCGTGGAGACCCTCATCGTGAGGAAGACCTGAGCCAACTCAGCAGGGACCGGATGCCTTCACCACCCGGCTTCTGTTTGGTGGCCTTATGAAATGAATGAGTTGCGTCTGTCTGATGTGGAGTGACCGGGGATGAATAGCACAAAAAGCACAACTATGACTGCTCCATTTATTGGCCGTTTTGGCAGCATGGCTGAATAGCAAATGGATGTGGAAAACTGCTCAGAAACTCCCAAACAGGGACCCAGCTATGTGGAGGAACCTGCACTTCCTTCAACCTTTGACATTTTATTATTAACTACTAATTTTTCAATCCATAGCCCATTTGAAGGGCACGAAGAGAGGCAGCTTAGAACAACAATCATCTTGTTGGTTAAAAGCACCAGTCTGTGCTCCAATGCTCACATGACAAAATTTGTTTTCCACAATGTTTCCTGGGCACAGCTTAACTGCAGGGTAAGTTTTTATTGGGTTCTTTTTTTTTTCCTTTCTTTCCTTAAACCAGTATTACACTGGTCGAATGTGTTTCAGATGGCAGGAAAAGACTTGTTCTTGTCCGGTTTGGAAGTAATCATGGAAAAGCCTCTGAGTATATCTCAAATGGAACAAATTGTTTGGATCTCCTGCCCACTGGCTCTGCAGTAGCTCCTTGGGACAATCTTATTCAGTTCGAGGATTTTCCATGGCCAGTCTGCCCTGGAGTTTAAAGGTCCTTGAGCAGTGTCAGAGGGTTTTGCTTTCTCTACATCTCTACAGGGTGACAGACACAATTACTGCTGTTCCAGTTGAAATTTATCCTGAGCCTTCATGGCACTTTATTGACTTTGGCTGAGGCTGGCTCAGAGCTCCTGTGCAGCAGGATGATGGATAAGGCACGTATTGCAGGCTGTCAGTCCCGTGCACTCCTGAAGCTACAATGGCACCTCCCAGTAAGCTGAGAGCTAGATATTCAAACACTGTGATCTTCAGAAAGCTGATCTGTACCCCACCAGCAGAGACCTACCTCTTCTCATGAATGCAGAATAAAATCCTCCTTCTTTTAGGAGATGGGAGAGGAGTTGGATACTCTCCCAAGTGTGCTAAGGGTAGGGAGAATTTAGTGGTAGCCGAACTGTCATAATATCCTGGTTATAGCCAAAGGCAAGGGTTCCAGAAGCAGCTGTTTCATTATCAGAGACTTGAGTGTGATATGCAGAGTTTGGATATGTGATACAGCTGTAGAGGTTTGCATCTGGAATGGAGTTGGATCTGAAGAGACCGAGGTTGTTCGGGCGTCATTTTGTTGCTGAGAATGTCCTGTCAGGTTAAATCCAGACCTGTGGTCCACACTGCATCTCCAAGAACTGTGGAGTGAAATGGAAAAGAGGAGAAAGTCTGCTGAGGGATGGGCAAAGAGGAGAGTGGTTGTCCAACTGCAGGGCGGTGTCCTCATTCAAGTGGCCCACCAGACAGGACACAGACACGCTGGCTCCACACATCCCTCACATGGCCTCTGCCATGGGGCTTTCTCTTTTTAAAAGTGGTCTTTCCTTCGTAGCTGTCACTTTGGTCCTCTAAGTGGGGCAGTTCCCTGTGCTGTAGAAGATGCAGCTGGTGTAGAGCTTTTGCATGTCCCAGGTTGTCCTTCACGGAGGCCAAATCCAGGTCATAGCTGAAAGATGAAACAGATCCACATTTGCTGAGCCCTGTGAGAACTACAAAGCTACAGGAATTGAGAAACACAGTGCTGGGAAGTCCAGCCTCCTGCTCTCTCAGTTATCAGACCCAATAGTCCCCCACTGATTTTTGAAATTAGTTTCTCTCTGTCCCCTCTCTCTCTGTCCCTCTGGAGGGTGGCGCCAGAGAAATACACATAGATGCTGTTACAAGGCAGGGAGCTGAGCCCCTCTGAAGCTCCATGTCTTGTGGGGTGTCAGTCCAGATTTGTCCTGAGGCTGGGAAGACAAGTCCACATGTTACCTGGTGCACCTGACAGTCTTGTTGTGGGGTAAATGCCACACAGATGAAGATTTATTTCCATTTCTGTAATGCCTCCTTAAAAGACTGAGATGGAAGAAACAAACAGAATGGCAGAACAAACCCTGTTAATCTGTGTGTGCCCGTTTATGTGCCTGAATAGAAGTGCCCAGCGACTTTTGAGATGCCTTTGAAAACTTTGGCCAAACTCTTTCCTTATAAAGAACTCAGTTTGATTTGGTTTTCCCAGCATGGTCTCAGCTGCAGAGCATTTAATTCTCTTGAAATAGGTAGACTTTGTTTAGTCCTTCTGTATTTGTGGAATTTTGCATATCCTGGAGAAACCCCTTTATTTCCTACGTTTTGAGAACATTATTCTCTAATAGATTTGAACTATATTTATATCATCATTTATATTTTCTCCTTGTTATTCTTTGCCCTGACATAAATTGCTTTGGGGTGGATTGGCCCTTTGAGCTCTCTTGCTTTCCCTCTGTTTTCCAGTATTTCTTTTGAAATGATATACAAGAACACACATTTCACCTTGGCATTTGGCAGACCCTTCCCCTCTTATCTTGTATTCATGAGCTTTTAGAAATGTCCTGCAGTAGCCTTGCCTGACTGCTGGGTGTCTAAGGCTTTTAATAGTTCTGCTAAGTTTAATTGTACTTGATTTTGCTGCTTCGTTTTTATACGCATGCCAGACAGCTCATCCCCTCAAGAATGTCCTGAAGGCATCCTCTGCCATAATAAATAACAGAAGTGATAGTTAAAGTATACATATATAAATAAAGTTTGCTCTAGTGTGTGAGTTTGCCTAGCAAATATGAAAATGTGACCGAGGGCCTGCACCTCTGCATTCAAATCCTCGCTGTACAGTGAAATGAACTGGAATGTGCTACAGCGATTTTCTTTGATAATGTCTGGTTTATAATTTACTTTTGGCTGAAGCAATCAGTGAGGGAAATCCATTTGAATAGCTTTGTAAGAACGCTTTCTTTTTCTGGTGCTGCAGGCTGCAACTTTCACACTCTGAGACTAAATCCCTTTCGCATCGTCCAGGTCCTGGGGAGAGACATTTATTTAAAAGTAGCTGAAATGAAGCACAGAAACAAACTGTAAGTGATTTTTGGCATTACAAGTGCAGTGACTGTAAAGCAGTGGCTCGGCTCCATACTTTAATAGGCTTTAACGTATCAATTATAGTGCTGAGTAGCAATTAGGGCAATACAGCAAAATGCAGAGTGACCTCTAAACTGTTCCAAAGTTGTGGGAACTGGTGGGAAGGGGGATTTGGGAGCAGTCTGAATTCTGATAATCATACCACAGGGTACAAAAGAGAAAATGTGACTATTAATAGTTGAATTTGGTTTCAGCAACTCAGGCAAGCCTTGTGGGAAGAAGGTGAATCTTCCCAAAGCGTGGAGGTAAGTAATTGGGCTGAGCAGTGGATAACACTTCTGGGACCCCAAGCAACAGCGTGCTGGTCCTGCCAGCCTGCCCACTCCATCACATGAAATGTGTCTAAAAGCCCTGCACCACTCGACTGTGCTCAGCTGCTCGGGAGCCTCTCGGGAGAAGGTTGAAAGCTGAGAGCTGGGGAATTCTGCTTCTCGTTTCAGCATGGCCTAACGACACCCCCAAAAATTCCACGGTACCAAGGGATGCCGGGCCTCCAGATACTCTCCTTCCACCCCGCACTCAGCTGGTGAAAATGCACTCATCCTGGCTTAGAAAGGGTACTCCAAAAATTTTGGAGGACAGAGGCAATGCACCCCCTTCACGATAATAATAATAATAATGTTAAGAGTGATACAAACCACATAATTACAGGTTTTCTTCTCTTAATGGTTGTTTTCTGCTCAAATTGCCCTGGAGACAGAGTGAAATGTCCAGTGGTACTGTGTATGTTTAGTTGTGGGGATGACAACCTAAATCCATGTGTGCCCTGAAAGAGGCAAGACCCAAACTCTTGTTTTCAGGGTGGAGTCAAAGCCCTGAAACACTTCTCCAATGTTTGTAGCCAGTGATCAGTTCTAAGCTAAAGAAATATTTATTTTAAAGCGTAAACTGAGCAGTGTGATTTTTTTTTTTTTTGCCCAGGATATTCCTCTTGATGTTACTATTTTGATATGCCTAAGTTCATTGGTATAAATAGGGTGCAGTTGTCATCACATTTAACTATAAAAAGCCCTCCTCAGCTGACAGCATAGGTATCATAAAGTCACATCACCCCCTACTAAGCAATTTTCACTAGAGCCATATGCAAGCCTCTGAATGACAATCCTGCCTTTCTGGCCTTGGCTGGCATATAATTTAGGAGCAAGGGAAGAAGCAAAGATTTGTGGGCTTGACACAGAGCACCAATGAATCATATACTTGAAAACTTTATCCACCATAGCTGAAAACAAAAATCACATGCAAGCCAAAAATGCAAAGTGGGCCCCCTGGATGTGACATGGCTTGGCTCACCTCCAGGAGGCTTCAGCAATCTTCTAGCATGATTGGAAACATGCCAACAAGTGTCCTTCATGAGGGTGGAGGGAACGAAACGCTCACAAGAACTAATTTCTTCATGTGAGATCTCACAGAGAGAAATGGCTGTACTATCCTCGTGAAAAGGGAGATGAAAGTTTATCCCATTTTAGGACTCGGTCTTGTCTATCCAGCAAAGTACTTATATGGGCCCCATACTGTCCTGCCTGAGCGAGTCGTGGTCTTTAACACATTCATTTTTGTGGGTAGGAAGGGCTGATATTTGTGCTTCAGCTGGTGAAGGCATGAATGGGAATGCAGTGTTACACCCCACACTGAGAGAATGGAAATTAGCATTGCTTCTCTCAGCAGCAGAGCAAGTCAGGAGGAGCTTTACTTGAGTGTATCTGAGCATAAAAAAAGTAAAGGAGAGGAGAGTCAGTCTGAGCGAAGGTAGGGAGAACTGCCAAGACTCAACTGGATAAGTAACACGTAGTAAATGCTTAGAGTCACCTTGCCAGACAAATATTTGCCTTTCACTTTGAATGAAGACCAAATCATGTTCTAACTAGTAAGACCAAGAAATTCCACACATTTTAGTAAGTTGAGTGTCCTGCAGAAACTCTCATGGTTAAGTGTATGAGGGCAGACTTTGGGGCTTTGCTGGACAGACAGGAGGAAAAAAAATAACTCAGGAAGATATTTCAGTGTAGGAAAAAGATCAGAGGGAACACTGGAAGCTGGGAACAGAGTGGAAAAAAGCTTTGTAAATGAGTGTGGCTAAATACACCACTGTACTCGGTTGATAGACTTCATATTTAGCAATGGTCAGAGGGGTGGAATCCAGGACCTGAAGAGGTCAAAATCTCTGGAGAAACACTGGAGACAAACTGTCTCCTCCCTAAATCAGATTATATCTGATAAGTATATTATGGGAAGAATTAAAATCTAGAGTAAAGACCACTGGACATTTCCAGTAATTTCTAACAACCACGTAGACTTCCTTCTCTTGTTCAGTGAACCAAATGCAGAAGATGATGGCAGACAAAGGACAGCAGTAGAATTGTTCTTTTTGTGGCAGATGTGACCTTGGTGTCACTATTTAAGGACTACACTTACAGGCAATACTCATTGTTCTCAGGCCATTTGCTCTGTCTGCTGTAATAGCCTTTTATGACCAATTTTTGGAAACAACTGATTTTACCAGCTGTTACTAGGTTGTTACTAGGTGAGTAGCTCTGGTTGGACTTAAATGCATCTAACTCAGTTTTAATGAAAATACAAAAAATAAGGGAGAAAGGCTGCGATGGACCAGCTACTTGATCATTGGGCTATGCAAGAGCAGAATTCAGACATTGGTGTGATCCCTGTTACTGTAGACTACTCCTCCAGTATTTTTTTTTTAACTTTAAAATGAGCCAGAAATGACACCTTCACCATTTCCCTAGGGAAACCTGGGATCCAGAGCTCTTTGCATTCAGTAGGAATCTTTCCATTGACTTTGATGTCCTTTGGACTAGACCTTATATTTCCATGGTATTTCTGGGATGTGTGTCTGAAATTCACTTGCTTTTCTCAAGCTTTCTCATGCATCATTCTGGCCAACACAGTTACTGCCATAAATACAGCCTGGTGCACAGTTAAGAGCTCTTCAGTTTTTAGTCAGCAGCAAACACTGTCTGATAGTCTGTCTAATTTTCCTTTCCAGCTTCATCCCATTACAGCTCCTTATATCCCCTTGGGCCACCGTGACTCCTCTCCATTCTAGCACCTGTGCAGTCATGTTTTGTGACCTTGTATCATGTATGTAAACATGAAAAACTTAATTAAAATGAACAAATATATCAAATTGTTTCACAATATACAATCTAAGTACTCATGTACCCTTCAAAGGCATATCCAAACCACTGGAATAACACACTGTTTAGCAACTATTAATTAAACAATGTTTATACAATGCTTTGAACATGTAAAGTGATGAGAGTTTCCAAGCATATCATGAACATCGTTATCACTGTTATACAAAAATCAGGAATGTGCTGAACTTCTGTGAATCCCTCCCAATTACCAAAGATTTTGTAAGCTGAAGAGAATCAGCCACGGCAAACTAACAGATAGTCTTTCTTCCAGCTGGGCTGTCCTTTTGTCTACAGAAAATGGTAAAAAGTGTAACTTCTTTTACCCATCTTGTTTATTTAAGCCCATTTGTCAAAGCCTACCGCAGAATGGTTATTGTAGCTTGCAGAAATCCTTCCGGGTCAGAAAGTCCTTTGGAAGTCTCAGATCCAACTGCTCTCCCTTCCCATTCCCCCCTTTTAAGTCCTGAAAGTCTGTCAAAGTCTGGGCTGAATTCCTGAAACCAGTTGGAGTGTAGTTTTTCTTTTGTTCCCCACTGCCAACTGCAGAAAGCTGCGTTCACTGGGTTTTGTAGTCACCAGCTTTAAAATCCCTAAGTGCCATAGCTTCCTTTGAATGGCCAGATGCAAAGCAGCACTTTAAACCTAGGAATGACTTTACAGAGCTTTTCACTTGCCTTGTTGGATGGACTGCTGTGCTGTCTCTGATTTCAGGGAGGAATGCCTTAAGCAGCCTGTCTGTTTCTTAAGACTATCAGAGGTAAGGCTAAAACTTGCAAAATAACATCCAGAAAGCCCAGATCGTTCTCTAATATAGAAACACTACGTTCATCCTTGAGGTTTGAAGGCTAAAATATAGTTCTATCAGTGTAATTAATTCAACTTAAAGGGATGTCTTCCGCTTTTAAGTTATAAACATTTAAACATGGTTTAAATGGAGAACTGCTTCAAGTGCTGTAGGGCTACTGAGTTTTACTGCACATGAAGGTACTAGATGTTTGGTTAATTTTTGTCTTCTTACTATTCACCAGTGAATTAAATTACTGTTCTGCTCATGGATAGAAGTACAATCTGATTCATTAATCACATTGAGATTTTTAAACCTGCACTAGTCTGTCACGACTTGTTCTTCATAAGGCTGAAAAATATTTCTTTCATCAGAATGGCTTAATGCCTATAAACATGTTCTAATTATATTTTCTTGGAATTAATCAAATTCATTATGTTAAATTTGGGATCTACATCTGAAGTGAATCTGAATTGTGAGTGTCTGCCACATTCCCTTCAGACATCAGTGATAAAAATATTGGTGTGGGATTTTCAGAAGTACTTGCTTTTGGCCTAATCCTTTTCCTCTCAAAGACAATTGAGTTTTACCCTTCCTTCTGCAATGTGGATTTTGGTCAAATATGAGCACTTCTCAAAACCTTATAGTTTTGCAAATTTTTCAAACAACCTAAGACAAAAAGTCTACACAAGCTGTCATTTAGAATGAACTATAGTTATCCCTGTTTGGTTGGTGTTTTGTTTCTTTTCCCTAAAATAGAGGCTTAGTGAACATTTGGGATGAAAAGTGACTAAGCTTCAGTGTAGTCTGCTATCAGAGATTTGGGGTTTTTAGATGAGAAAAATCTGTCAGATACCTAGAGAATCCCTTCCAGACTCAAAAAGTCAATGGGCTTATACAAAGAAGCCCCACTTGCACAGAAACTAAGACAATCTTTTTGATTAAAAGCCCTCTGAGAGGATGATTTTTATCTCATTAGTTCAACCACAGTTGTTTCCATTACAGCTTATTCACAAGGACCAGATCTTGAGGTCCTTAACTCAGAGTTTGGTCAGGTCAAAGAAAGCTTTTTCCTGAGTAAAGGTGCCAGGATATGGCCATTCACAGGTTCCTGATCTTCCTATTGAAGGTAAATGAAATCGTACTTCAGAACTGTTCAATGTTAAGGATTGCCCAAAAGGAAAGGGTTGAAAATGAAGGAAGAAACTCTTGGCCCACTAACCCATCATCAATGTTGTCAAATTCCATATTTTATCAAGCACAACCTTATGATGTGGTCAGGCAACGTCCAGAAACACACCACCCATCATTTCAAATGTTTCTTACCCTTGGTTCTCTTTGGTTCGAGTACTATGGAGTCAGCAGTGGAAATGATGCAAGGGGGTGCAATTCTGAGAAGTCAAGGAGCCAAAAAAATTAATTTCCCACAGACAATTGTGCCTATCAACATTTATGAATCTTGCTAATTGCATTCCAGTAGCTCTGAGGGCCCCTCACTGAGATCAGTGCCTGCCACTGTAGCAGGTACATGGGATGGGTTTCCTCTCCCTTTGCTGTCTCAGAATTGGCTGTCTGGCTGCAGGTGGGTGTTTAGACTCCCATTGTAACCTGTGGAGTTATATCTGCTTCCAGAAGCCAACTCACTGTATCCAAGCCATAACTGAGGTGTGATGAATCACCCTCTGGCTGTTCTTACCTCTCTCGATTGATGACAGGGAAAGCCCAGATGGGCAGGCAACTCTGTGTTAAGAAGCTGAAATTGGATGAGATGGATCCCACCCAGGTTGCTCACACATCTCTAATTACAGCGTCAAAAGATCTTGCATATACTTAAAAATATGTATATTTAAAATAGCCAGCTCAGGCACAGGGTGGGCAATGGGACGTGGAAGGTAGGTTTAGGGACCTGGCCTGAATTGAGCAGATGTTGTTGTAGACCACACTGGGAATGTCCAACTGACCTTCCTCAAAGTCAACATGACCACGTCACCAAGAGCTGTGCAGCTTGTGGAGCTGTGGGGGCTCCAGGGGGGAATAGGACAGCAAAGGGTGAGGGAGGGAGCAAAAAACTTATGTACGTGGAGTGACAGTGGCAGCAGTTCCAAATCCCTCAGCTGTAACCACCAGAAAAGTCTTTGGCTTTGCCTGAGTGTCAAGACAGTTGCAACCACACCCAAGAACTCCCAGGATGAAAACTCTTGTCTTGATCTTCCCAACACCAGCTTCTAAGTGGCTTGGCTGCAAACAGGTTCTGCAGCTGATGCATAATTAAAGAGCCATTTTCATTCATTTCACAGGCAGTGCCCAGATCTCTCCAATGTCCATTTGTTACAGATTATCACCGATAGACCATTAAACTTAGCCCTGGGCTGTCCTTCTGTGCCTGCCTTTTGGTTAAGCACATGTGTTTCGCCTGTCAATAATTACAAGGAATTGAGTCTTGGCTCTTTTATTCTGGGAACTGCCCTGCTGCTGGAAAAAATCTAACACAACCGTATTAGTGCGGAGTGTTCAAGATTGTGACACTGCTTGGCATGAGAGATGGCTGCTTCTGACAAGTTGAATGCTAATTTTTATTGAAGGTAACAGTACAATGGGAAATTGGTCTCTGCACTTCACTTAGGCAAGAAATTAGGAAGAAAGCCGCCAGCAATCGCTGTTTCAACATTATAAACTTTGCTTTACAACATGCTGCTGAACCAGAGGAAGCCCTTTGATTATTAGAAATCCATGTGGATTGCTGATCACTGGGGAAAATACGTTATTTTTTCCCTCCACGCAGAGACAAATACACGTTTCTTTGTGGGGAGCTGAAGCAGTAATTATCTTAGCCATTGCAATGCGGCAGTGCAGTAAGCCTGGGCCAGTGATCCAAGATTTTAATCAATCAATGGAAATATCCTCTACAGAAGGAAAGAAGTTGAAAGGAACAGAAGACACCGTGGAGCTTGCTAGCTGTACCTGACCCCAAGTCCTTTGCAATCAGTGACCATGGGTTGACCTGTGTGTTGCTATGTGTGGCTGATGGGTGCAGCTCCAGCACCCGGGTTTTTGCTTGGGTGCCCAACAAAACCCAGGAATACTTATCCAAATTCTGCCAGTCTAATGCCTTTACTTTGCACTTTGATAATTTATAATGTATATTCATATCTCATCTGACAGGTGTCCAAATACGTGAGATGAGCTTAGAAAATGCAGAAAATAAATACAGGATGCAAAATATGAGACTTCTTTTTCTTCAGCTTCTGGCTTGTTAAAAACATTGCTCAGGTTTTCCTTCATAGGCACCAGGAGTTAAAAACTTACTATTTCTTCTATTTTAAGGGAAAGCTCTGAACCTCATGCAGACACCTGTCTCCAGGGAGACCATTTAAGAAAAACAAAATACCAAGAAATGAGGGACAATTCAAAAGAGTTAGAAGCAATGTATTAGTGTGAGAAATATTGATTGGTTTTTTTGGAATTTAATTTTCTGCTCAGCACTCCAAAGGCCTTAGGTACTGAAAGGTGCTCTATTACTCATTTTATCTATAAAGCTCTCCCCCTTACCACATCCTGTAAAAGCACTCAGGGTGTTGTATGGTAATTAAAAGGTGATATTAATATTTCCTGACACGCACTATAAAACATCTTCAATCAGCTTCCTGTAAGTATCACACACATAAGGAAAGAAAAGGAATATAGTATAAACAGAGAAAGAAAATGATTGTGAAGGTGGTTCTGTATCAGACTGTGCAAAGATTCCTCTGACTTTCTGCTTGAGTGTCCTTTTTTTCCCCACAAAAAGTAGTAAATCATCTTGGTTTCCCTGTCTGCTCTGCCTCTTGGACCAAGACAGCTAAAATCCCCAGATACTAATGTTTTTCAGGCTTGTTTCCCATTTGGAGCCTCATGGGCAAATTACTCTGTCATACAAAGATTTTCTGTAAGAAAATAGAGGAATTTATTCCTCAGAGTTCAGATTTCTCCAGCCTTTGTGCTGTCCCAACCAGTGGCACCAGAGACACCTGATTTGAAGCGCTGTGGTAAATTTTTGTGCTTCTGTTGTGATGTTTTGTAATGTGGGCTGTAGGCAAGGTGACCTGCCAGATGTTTGCATCACTTGTCCTTCCTGCGAGAGAGAGAGAGAGAGATGTCTGTCAGAGCAGTGCTTTATATGGAGAGCATGGTTACAAAATAAGTTCCCAAACTCAAACTGCTAAAACATCCATTCTCGTGGAAAGCTCCTAATGCTGTGTAGTGCAATTGAAAGGGATTTTTTTTTTACTGTGGGATTTGAATTTCTGCATTTAATTTGGGTTTTCTGCTTGTCTTGTCGCCCCTTCGAAATTTTTCTCCCTACACTGAGTTTGGTATCTGCAGCCTCCTTTCCCCAAGCCCCTTCCATGTGACCTGCATGACATCTGTCTGTCAGCAGTTTGTAGACAGAATGATGCCAATATTAGAAAAATAACTGCTAGGAAAGACATCTCAGCTTAACAGACCCAGGACAGGTTTGGGCACAGATAGAGGGCTATGAAAACCTAAACCACACATAAAAATACAGACCCACCCTGAGCTGATGTTTTTGCCCCATACTTCAGGACATCGTTAAGATCTCACTTTTATCAGCATGAAGAGGAACAAGGTATTTAGAAAGTGTGGGATATAATTCAGAGTATTTTATAGACATGGATGTTGTCTCACTGGGCTAACTTTACAACATCAAGCCAACCTCTTCTAATGCAGTGCAACCAACACCCATTTATTGCAGGAGAAGCTGGTTTTAAATTTAAATTTGAGGGGTTTATTTAAGTGCTGAAACTGTTACAGGATTTTTTACATACCAAAGTTCAAGAGATCAGCCATAGGGATGGACACACACATCAGTTCAGTGTGAATGTGACAGTCATTGGTACAAAAAGCTTCAGAGTGATGTGAGGAATACAAACAGGGGCTTCTGTGAGGTTACCTGCACTCCCTCATCATTTCCTTGCGGGTTGCATCTTGATTTTTAGCCATTAGAAACTGGTTCAAGCCCTAAAGAAGGATGCTGAGTAATCACACCATGATTTTCCCTCTTGGTATTATTTTTGTCACTCTCTGGATATCCTCAGAAATATTCAGCCTCTTTTTTGATACTGTTAAGCCCTCTATGACTTCCTGTGGTGGTGATGTCCATAAATTCATTGCATCTGGATTTAAGCTATGTTCCCTTTTATTGGTTTTGGATTTGTTGCTTTTCCATTGCATTAAATGTCATCTTGTTCTTCTGTGGCAGCAGCACAGAGGTCAGAGCACCTGCTCTGGGAATTTCACAGATATCAGAGATACCCATGCAGGGCTCTTTCTAATCCTTCCAGTCTCTTTTATTCAGCTGGGAGTTTCAGCCACCCCTTGAACATTGACTTCCCTCCCTCCACCCTTCCCCAAATCCCTCTTTCTTCCAAGCTCAATGCTGTGCATTAGTTTCTGTTCTGCCATGCTTTGTTGTGTCAAGCCCGACTCCATGCTCAGCAGTTCAGCAAAGCACTTCAGGCCCATGGTAATCTTTAAATTCAGAACATGCTGAAGTGCTCCACTTAACAGAGATCAGATCATTCATGTGCTTAAAGATAAGCATTTGCTTAAGTACTTTGCTGAATTCAGGCCTAAACACACACATTAGATTCATCAGCTAGGACCCTTGACAAATTTTACCACAAAGGTGCCTATCTCTCTCCATTGACTATAAAGGGAGTCTAGATGACTAGTTTAGACTAGATAGCTAATCTTCAGACAGCTAAAATTAGGTGAGAGGAATCCCACCCTCTGTATCTATCAAGGTGTCAGGCACTGATCTCTGTTGGGGGGCCCTCTGTACTCCTGTGAGACAATTAATGAGAACCAAAAATGGTGATGGGCTCAAAAGGTGGTGAGGAGGGAATTTCGGGCTCCCTCCCTCCAACAGAACAGCACCCAGGTGCAGTAGGTCAGGAAGTTAATGGTTTATTTCATTCTCAGGCCTGAATTCTGCCCTACAACAACACTGGGCAGTTTTTAAATGATCCTTGGCAAAGATGAGATTTTGAAGTCCGCGTGCTTTAAAGTGAGCTACGTGGCTGCCCCGCTGAAAAATTCCTCAGAAAACCTTCAGCCTTGACCTGGTGGTTCAAAGTTACAGAGATTGAGCTGAAACGTGACTTTAATGTTATCTAAGCTTTTTGTTTCAGTTTTGATCATTAAACTCGGGGTTGCCACATAGTCAGGAGTGATATTGGGTTTCTGCCAGACCTGCCAGTGGCACGAACACATGAGCCATTACGTACACAGTAACTCAAGGGTGTTGTAAATGCTGATGTGTCTGCAGGGTTGCCTTGTCTATAATGTAAAATGTGAGAGCTCTCAGCTGCATACTAAAACAGTGCCTATGTTAAACAGCATGGTTTTGCAATGACCAAGATTTGCACCTCAAAACCCAGGCTGAGGGTCCAGAGTAGCTGATGGAAGGGTTGCACCCAGATTTGCCCTCCCTGGCTATAGGATGATACACTACAAAGTGTAGTAACCAAGACACTTGGGAGTATGTGACTCCCTACCTGGCTTCTTCATTTTGGCTGATTATCAATTGCCTTGGGAGTTTTAGTAGCCCAAGCCTTGATTTTGTCCTGACTTTGCCTGGCATGGTCTGCTTGACCACGAACAGAAGAGATTAATTCCGGTGTAAAAAAAAGGATATTTCTGAAGATATTCCCATTTTTCTGCTGAGTTACTCTATTAGGAGTGACATATCTCATTAAGCTTCCAATGCTGTGTCACAGCTTTAGGTCAGTTCCTTCATCCAGGGCTGCTCACCAGCTTTTGGGCAGGACCATGAATCTGTGGTCTGTGGCCAGGCACACAAACAAAACCAGGGCTTTGCAGCCTTGTGCAGAGGACCAAAGCCAAACACAAGCACATCTGACCTGGGGACATGCCTGCAAGGTGCAGAGGAGCCTGCCCTTGCTGCATGGCAGCTTCACTCCTCGGTGTGTCCTGTGTGGAAATGCTCTGTCATTGGGAGTTCACCAAACTTTGTTTTCTCTTCCTTTTTCCCCCCTTCCCTTCACTCATTCCCTCCCTTCTCTATGCCTCTGTTGCTTTATATTCAATTTTCACATTAGTCCTCCAAATAGGAGCCTTTCTTCTGTGAGCAACGGTGGTATCATGAATCTAGAGATGATGCTCTTCACCCTGCTCATCCTGGGCAGAAGGACCTTCCTACAGTCTTCTCCAACTGGTTACCCACAGCAGAACAGAACAGCACAATCAGCCTGGATCTGAGACAGCATTTTGACTTCCAATAAATGTTGCTCTTCTGACGTGATACTCAGTGTTCCCTAGCTAAATGTCACCAATAATAATGGCAATCCTCGGAGTGGAAAGACTTGGGGTTTCCACCGTGAAATGGTTCATTTAAAAATAAAAAATGAATCAGAATCTCACACTTCTCGAAGCCAAGAACATTATGTTGGCACTGACGCATCAGAAGGGAATTAGAAAAGTCTCTCCTGGGCTGCAGTGCTTCCTGGCTGATCTGCAGGATTCCTGTGTGTTCCCCACTGGGACCTGCCCCAGACACAGGCAGGGTAATTCGACAGTGGAGGATCAGATCACTCGGTCTGTGCCCTAGGAAAGAAAAGCTTGTGTCCTGACAACATATTTGAGCAGCACAGTCTGGGCAATACATTGAGGCATTAAGCTGTGCAAGAAATGGAATGTCATAATTACTCAGATTTGAGGGAAAAAAAAATCAGCAAGGAAAGAGTTACCCCCCCTTTCTTCTCCCCCCAAAGCATGTCATTTCTTAGCTGTGCCTCTGAAGTGTTAGTTTGCTTTTGGCATTTTTCCACTTTATCTAAACCTCTCAAATAAGCCCTAATGACAGCATGAGTTGCATGTTACTTCATGTACTGCCTTGCAAAGCACTGGAATTCCTTAGGTGTCTTAAATTATGGGCTCTTTTATGACAAGTGACTTATATTCTGCCTGATATTTACTAAAATACTGCGAACGACACATATATTGGATAGAGTTCATATCACAATTGCATAGGCATTCACTAGTCTATTCACAGTTAAAGCCTCGTGTTTTATTGAAAATGGACTTAACAGTCTAATGAACTCTCACATGGGAAAAATACAATGAGAATATTGGTAGATCTGTATGTCACAACCAGAAAAACTAACTGCATAAGCCCTTACCAAAGCTTTACTCATAATATAAGCTCCTTCATTCACCTGAATGAAAGAATTTGTGATAAGTTCTTAAAATTTCCTTTGATTTTTCTACTTGGATCTTTTTTCTTATTTCATGGAAAAGTCTGACAAACCTTTTTCCAGCATATTTTCATTGGGTTGGGACCAGGATTTATTAGAAATAATAAAAAAAAAAAAAGCTCATCTCAGGGAATTTTTGTTCCTGGGAAAAAACAAAAAGATCTGAGGAGTTTCAGTTAAACAACGGCTATTATGGGGCCATTTCTCCCCTGGCCTATAATAGGTTTTGTCATTTAAACTTTTGGAAACTGGGAAAGCAGGAATATTTCTCTACTGCAATAGAAATTTATATCTACTTTGCACATGTCTAAATGAGCACAGGAGGGACGCAGTGGTGGGAATCTGGACTGTGGATCTGCACAGTCTGGACCACTAAGCTTTTTCACTGATTCCCAGAGTGAGGAATGATTGCTCTGACATTTTTTCCCTCCTTTCAGTACTGAGATTCTTATGAGAAATCCAAAGCTGCTATTTTTGGCAGGCATGAATAGCATGATTTTTGGTACCTTACTTAAAAATATAATAATTTTTTTTTTAATTGCCACAACAGCTTTATAGCCCTCAACACTTCTAAAATGTTTCAAGCATTAAAAAATAAGCCTGTAAACTAATGAAGAGGGCCCTTAGTGCAACATCCTGCTCTCCACAAAAGCAGAGTCACACAGAATATTAAGCCCTAAGAGATCATACACTTAACACTTTCACTGATACAAAGCCAAATTCTGCTCTCATTTGAACTACATAAAATTTAGGCCAGTGGACATGAAAAATACCCCAAACTTGTAGTTTTCACACAAATGAAAATAAGTCATAATACGCGAGAGATCTTTGCAAGTGTGGGCACTAATTCTTGACCTCTTGTTTTTGAGTTTGTTCCTAATTCAGAAACATTGAACATGAACTGTATGGAGCTGCCAGCTCTAAGAACTTAGGTCAGGAAAAGTGCTATGTTTGGGGGTTTTTTTTGGTTTTTAGTTTTTGTTTTGGTTTTGTTTTTTTTTTTCTGGATCTTTGTATTTATTCCAAATAAACCACTTGGACTTAAGCACGTCATTTGAATGGAAGCAATTTCTTGTGCACTGTGCTGTGCTGATTTGGGCTAAATGGGAATCTCAGAAACTTGTCAGTTGTGGATATTGACATTTTCTGAGGTATTTGAAGGTGAGCTTTTATTAACAGCTCTGTCCTTCAGTAGAGGTTAATAAATCACTGTTGAATTTGCAGGCACTCTCAGAATAGATAGGAAGCCAATTGGGCTCTGAAAGATTACTCCTCTGTTTGTTTAGCCACTGGCTCTTTGCTTGTAACCGATAGGTTTAAGAGCTGGGAACGCTGCATTTCCCTCTATGCTTTAGTTGACTTGTTAGAGATAGTTGTTTGTGTTTGATAAACGAGAGGATGATGAGGCACTGGCTAAATGTGAGGGTGGTTTTTTTTTTATCTGCAAAGGTTAGAGATGGGAATTCCTCAAGTAGGCAAAGCCACTGGCTTCTGGCAATGAGTAACTGTTTTGTCTTGGATGCAACCTGAGCTCATTAGTGCTCTCTCTTCCCTTCACACATGCACACACACCCTCTTGGGTCAGCTCCAGACCCGCATGATGGCTTAGGGGGAGCCAAACTGCTGCTTCTCTTCTCTTGGCTTAGAAGTCTCAAAGTGTGTAAAACGCACATGTGTATCAGTGAAACCCCAGCTGCCTGAGAACACACTTGATTGCACTGGAAAATGTGCAAAATTGCAAATGGAAATGTGCTAAATGTGCAAAAAGTGGAAAACGTGGGGGAAGTGGGGGAGAATATCTGAGGGAGCCACTGCAGTTTAGAGAAGTGTCAAAATGGACCAGGCAAATTTAGGGGCCATATTTGTGCTCATGTGGGGTAAACACAGGACCAAGTACATGCAGTTTGCTGCAGCACTAAACAGAGAATAGGTATTGGACTTAAATAGCTGTGTGCACTTGGCTCCTGTGTCCTGACCACCTGTATGGAGGTTCATGTGTGGACACCCAACAAAATAAATTGTACGGACAAATTATTACAAGAAGTAAACACCCCTGGTTTTTCTGAAAGCCTGTAGCTAAGTGCACAAGTTGGGAAACATTTCAGTTTTAAAATCCTATTGCAAATGCTGAGATTCTAGGCAACATCTCTCTGCTCTCTTCTTGCAGATTTATATTTGTGGTATCTCTTAGCCAAGGTGACCACGGGCAATCACGATGGTCTGGATGGTACTCAGGGGTGTCATCCAACCTCAGCTGTTCTCTTGATTCTGCAGTCCTATCCTTGGACATTGCTGTAGTGCGAGATGGTTTGAATTTGCAAGTTGTCTTCAGTTTGGCTTTTCTGCCTTACATAGAGGTTATTTTTGATAAGTGCATAATCTAAAAATAATGATTTGAATGTAGTGATTAAAAGTGGGTCAAAGAGGCCAGGATGTGAATTGTACCATGGGAGTGTTTGGAGCTTGCACTTTAGCTGGTAGCTCCCAAAAGGCCCTTTGAATAAACAGGCAGTAACTGCAAAAAGATCGATGGTTTGGCAATCAAAGTGGCCAGTGATCAAAAGTTGCCCCCTTATTGGAGGAAAGGAATGGGTTGAGTGATGCTGGACTGCCTGAATTGTAAATTATCTTAATGAAGAGTAAACGCATAGTGTGAAAAATGAAATAAAACAGCTTTTTTTCCCCTTAGGCTTTCAAAAAAAAAAAAGATTATTTCCCTGGTGAAAGCAGATGTTTAATTGCCCAACACCAGAAGCAGAATAACACATGGCTGGTCTACCTGTGTATGTTACAGCTGCGTGTGCTGAATGCTAAACCTGCTCTGCTACAGCTGCAAACAGCGTCTGTTCACACGGTAACCGTGAACGGTGTCATAGTGTCTAAAAATCAGACCCGCCTGGTACGGTGGGGGAACAGGGAAGCAAATGTAATTCTTGCCATTATTATGAATACCTGCATAAAAAGAGTGGAAGTAAGCCCAGTACAATGCCAAAGGTTCCTTCTGTTCCTGAGTACAACGCAATAGCCCCAGAGCAGTTTTTTGAAACCTCTTTCCAATCCTACCACTGCTCCATGAGCCTTTGGTTGGTCTGCCTGGAGGCTGAGGGTCCACACTCAGCCTGGGCTGCATTTCAGCTCCCTGAGGCTGTTGCACCACCAGGAACCTCCCACGGGATTGTAGGACTGTGGAGCAGCACGGACAAAAGTCACAAGGTTTGTTGGAGCAGTGGAAGGAGAAGGCACTTCTTTAAAACAAGTGGCATGGTCAGAGCTCAGAAAATCGTAAATTGGTTAAAATTTGTATTAGCAGTTTGTTGTTGGGTTAATCTGACAGCTGAGCTGCAATCCCTCCTGTTAGTGTTTGCAATGGGCAATGCGAGATAGAGCTGGCATAGCACTTCCCAAGGCAGGACTTCCATGACAAATATATTCCACCTTTATTTCTTCTGTGTCTCTCAGGGCAGGGAAGGGAGGAGAAATCACTTCACTCTTGGTGCAGCTGGCAATGATGTTACGAGAAGCAGAGGGACAACTTGGCACCCTGTGTGACTCTTGCAGGGAGCAAGCCAGTAAAGATTAACACCTGTTTCCAACAACCACATTCTTAACTCGCAACTTCCTTCCACAAAGCTAACTTTAATTTTTTCTTCTCTCTTTTTGTTTTGTTTCTAGCAGCACACAGCTTTGTTGACAGCAGAGGCTTGTGGTGTCCCATGTGCCCTGGTAAGTCCCTCAAACAAGCAAGCAGACATACTTACCCTTGGAAACTCTTCCAAGGTGAAAGACCTAGGACACTTGGGATGTCACCATGACACATGATTTGTGAAACAGGAAATCTGAACTTCAGGTCCAACATACACACAACTCCCCCAAGCCTCCAATTTAGGAAAAAAAGTACTTTTGAATGTGTTTGATGAATAAGCTGACTATTTTTATTTGGAAATTGTGTCCAGCTTGCTGGGTCTGAACCCTGGGGAGAGCCCCAGGAGAAAGGCAGTAGGAAGAGGGGAAGAAAAAAAAAACAAGGTCTTGTGAAAGTCACAAATGAGGGAAAATATGTAATATTCACTTATTTCTGGTTGCAGAGCTTATTTCTATTAATGCACAGTCCCAACAATAGCTGGTTGCCACGATACAGGGCAGTTGCCAGAGAAGGTGCATAGCAAGGAGGTGAATAGGTACTCCAGGGAAGTATAAGCTTTTTATGGTTTTTCAACATCTGACCTCCTAAAGTCTTTCTCTTTGCATTGCCTTTGATGGATGGAATTGAAACTCCCTGCAGAAGTGAGATGTCACTGGCATTGCTTTGGCACTCAGCTCAATAACTGCCCTCCCAACTCCCCTGGGATCAATAGCAATAATTAATATTGGGATGAATACAAGTAGCACCAAGCCTGCTGGAGAGCAGTGGGTATTATAAAGAGTGTCTGCTTCTGCAGGAACTTGGCAGGGTGGTGATGGAAAGGACATGGTGATGGGAAGGGAGAAGTACCTTCAGGAGCTAATGGAAGCATTTCCCTGCCATGCTTTAATGACAGGCACATTGTTTCTGGCTAGCATCCTTCTAGACTTGCTCCTATGGTTTTCAGTCCTTAATGGGAAGGAAGGCAGCTCCTTCTGGCTTACCATTAAAATGTGCCATTTCCCTTTAGATGAGTATCTGAAAATGGGCTTGGAAAATTCATCAAAGCTACCCAGATCTGGGAATGAAGGCAGTGTCTAAGAAGGAAGTTTCAGAAATAATGGAGGTTGACACCTCACTTCCTCAGTGTCTTTCTGCTCCCTCCCGAGATTAGTGCTTGTACCAGCTCAACACCTTGACCATACTCTTTAAGCTGCTGAGTAACTTGTCATGTCACAGATCGCTCACATCTTTCCTACTCTTCCATGAGGCAGTTTTTCTGTGATGTGACACAATTCACTGGACTGTGAGGGAGCCCTTCTGAGACACAAAGCCTCCAAATACAGAGCTGTGACAAAGAAAGCTTTGCAGAAGTCCTATCTCACAATAAATGAGATTACAAGCATGGAGACAACAGGAACCTCACAGCAGAGCTGCCCATATCAGTGAGATCATGTCTTGCTGTGAATCATCTTGAGTGAGATGAAGAGAGCTCATGGTCTGTTTGAAGGGCCAGGCCACCCATGGCTTTCTTGAATCGTCTTTGTCTCTCCAATTTTTCTCTTTCCTAGGCTGAAAAGCCCAGTTCCACCTGGGTACTCCTCTACTCAGATTTAGAAAATGTACTGTTATGGTTCTATTGTATATTTGCTCATCTGTGAATGTTTGGGAGGCAAGTCTTAAAGGCTATTTTGCAGACATGGTCTATCACCTGACAGTAATAAACAAAAACATGGATGCACCTCGATTATGAAGGCCAACCAACCTCCCTGTAACAAGGAAAGTGTTTTCTGTTGCTGTTGTACACGGTTACATCGCTGCCCATGGCCCTTGGCAGCCCCGTCTCCACGCGCTTTGGCCGCAGTCGGAAGACTCGCAGGCCTTGCCTTTCCCCCACCATGGCAATGCTGCTCTCAATGAAATCAGGACACAGCAATCCTCCTCTGAATGTGACCTTTCCTTTCAGCTTCTCCCTTGGCGAACACAACTCGCAAATGGCTCAGTTTCCTGCGGGCTTGGTGTAAATTTTTCGGCGTGGGGACTTTTGTCTGGTGCTGCTTTGCAGCATGAAGCTGACAGGGGTTTATGGCTCAGGAGGGACAGAAACTTTGCCGGTTAAACTTTTGATGCATGATCCCACCATGTGTCACTCAAAATAGCTCTGCAGACTGATTTCTTTTCCTCTTCCCCTGTGGTGATGATAGTTGGGCCCCGTCAAATAAGCACAGAGAAACCCCAAATGCTCCAGCCCTGTGTGTACAGAAAGAATAAATATTTCTCTTATCAGTGGAGCAGGGGAAGGGTAGTGCAAGGATATTTTGCTGACAAACTCAACTTATTGTGCAATTAACTGGCATAGCCTGACACCTTGTATTCATTTGCATACGTTTAAATGAATTAGGCAAGTCCTAATGCCAAAGCTGTCACCCAGACATTTATATTTATGCAAACACACCCACCTTGGCTAAAAAGGTCATAACTTTCAGCATGGACTTCGTCTCTCTTTCACTTGATTACACCTATCCTCATATAGACAGTTTTAAATTATTTATTGAAGATGCCTTGATCCTTATAATATTTCTAAATGAAGCATAAAATCAAGCATTGTCTCACATATTTTGAAACACACAAGCTCCATTACTGTTTTATAATTGCTAATTAACAGATAAATGTTTCATACTCCCACATTTTTTATCCTCCAGATACAGCAAAGCAAACAGATTAACAGAGGAAACCTGAGGACTGCAATATCTGTTTTATGATAAGAGCATTTAGTAACTTAATCCCTACTATGCTCAGCTCTCAAAAACAATGTACTGGTGGTTATGTGATACAGAATAATGAACCAATACAGAGCTACATTTGTGTTGTTCTCTGGTTAGAATGGGAGCTGAGATTTAGACTGTTAGTTTGTTGGGTTTTTTTTCCTGGGCTTGCTACTGGTTTAAATGACTTATCTAAGGCTGTAGAATAATTTCAACCATTTTATAAGTATTGTGCTATAAAATGGAGAAAATACATAAACCCCTCTCAGATGTGCACCCTTGTGTATCATTGCATGGGGGCGTCATTGTTATTAGACTAACATAACAACCTAATGCAAATGTCTAGTATAAAAAATAATGACAATTAGCAGTAACACAGGATGGCAAATAATCGTCTTCAGGTGACAAATGCAGGAAACCTGAGAAGTACCGAGAAGGGAGTGGGACTTCTTCGGTTGCTTCTTAGGACTAATTACCTAATAAAACCAGGATGTGATTGTATGATACTGAGTCATAGATTCAACATGAGACGCTGTGCTATATTAGAAAATGAAGTAAAAAGGTATTTTGAGTCTCTCTGGCCAGGAGTAAATCTCTTATCTAAAAACCCCACATACATTATGGTTTCAGATATCTGCATTTTTCTGGCCTAATTCCTGATTATTGCAGAGGAGGTATTTGTTTAGCATGGGACTCTCCCCAAAGCACCACCATTTAAATTCTCCAGCTTGCAGCAACACACTTTCTATTTTGGCAAGATGAATCTTCTGGTATCTGCATACTTCTCCTGTTCCTTCCTTCCTGTAATTAAGGGTAAATCTGCTCCAGGATCTGTTCTTTTGTAGAAGCACCATTTTTAGAGCAATACATCATTGGCAAGTCATGACACTAACAGATCCTTGGAGAGGGCTGCCTCTCTAAAGAGATGTAATATCACCTTGATCACTGCTAGACACCACTCAGTAAAGAGCTCCATCAGTTGGTGAAGAAGCAGGAATAAACTAATTTTAGCTATAAGGATGCAGGTGGAACCTGCTTATCAATGAAATAACCTCAACAACTTATGTCTATTTTACCTTTTCCTACACTCCCAGTAACCTTATTTTGATTTTAGGGATTCAAGTTGAGCTAGATGGATAAGTCATGTTGAGATTTTTTCCCCCAGAAATATTTATTTGCATCTGAAAATTAATCACTTCTATTTTTGCACTTCCTGTGCCTTTGCTTTCCATGGACATTTGGCTGATATTTTTGCATTGACACGAGTGTTTGCAGAATGCAAACATCAGAAGGAGTTGGGTCTGTGCCTCCTTTCATGGGACTGAGGAATCACTTGTGTTTACATGCCATGGCTCTTAGTCTAAGCACTTGCCCATAAAGAGGTTTGTGAATTGGTTACTGATCTCCACCCTGTAAAGCTGCAGATGATAAGCCAATGGTTTCAGAAACTGCTGTTCCACAGACCAGTCTGGTCCTCAGATCTTGTCTTTCTTTATTCTAGATGAAGATCAGCTGATCAAGGTGCTGAAGATAAAGCATATGACAAAATTGACCCATTCATCAGCACAGTGTAGAATATTGCCCAACAGTCAGAAGGCATTAAAAATATTCAAAATAGAACTGAAGAAACTAACAGAAATAAATGTGAAAAGAACCACAGGCATGTTCATCATGTAATAGCATTTTTGGGGTGCTTTTCTGTGTTATTGGGGCAATCCAGAATAGCTAAATGAACATCCTCAAGGGTGGTTGCTTAAGGAGCTCAACCCCCGTGACAAAATTAGATGTCCAAAGCTGGAGACTCTGAATGCTGCCAACCTCTTGGCAAACTTGGCCTTATCTTTAGTTATCCAGTAGCCTCTTGAGGATGTAGATGCTGGAAAGTGAAACCACTCTCCCTGTCATGGTGATATTTCCCCTTGTTACTAATACCCGGAAGGAAACCTGATGGATTAACACACTGGTTGTACTGTCAGGATGATTCACAGGATGATGTCCCCCCTGGCCCTACCGTGTGCCTTGCTGCTCCACCAGCTGCACTGCCTTGCTGCCTGTCCATCCATCCATCCATCCATCCATCCACCCACCCACTGCAGCAGTGTGAGCTGAGCCAGCCCTGGTGTGTTGTATTGTTCTCAGCTGAGCTCAGAGCACGTTCGGAAGCAACACCCAGAGCCGGGATTTCCTCCATGTCAGCACACGAAGGGGCTCTCCTCTGACTCATGGACTGGTCCCAAAAATAGCAGGTTCAGAATAGAAACCTTTGTGCCCTCTCTGTCCTGGAGAACAATGCCTCACACTTTTTTTCTCCTCAAGTATAAAATAAATCCCCTTTTTGCTTCCAACTTGGCAGTGTTAAGCTGGACGGGCTTGGTCCAGTGCTCAGAGCACCTGACTGTGTGCTCTCGAGGAGAGGAGTCAATCACTGGGACTTGCATTCTCTCATTCTCAGCAGGGATGTTATTTAGTTCATTCTGACCAGGGCTTTCTGTTTTTTGTCTGGGGACATGGAAACTTAAAATGGAAAGAGATTCAAGCAAAGACTTCTCTTCACAGCCTGGTTTTTTTTATATTTTTGCAGGGCAGTTATAAGGACCCAGACAGAACAACCAATGAATACAACAAGAAGGAAAAAGAATATTCATGAAGTGTAAGATCCTTCACACAACTGAAGTGCCTGTGGGGTTTTGGAGTGTTTGCTTACTTTCTATTTTTATTTATAAAATGTCTAAATATCTGTCAAGCCCATCTGAGAAAGAGTAAGACCCTTCTACATATAATTGTGTTGTCAGTGCTTTACAAATCCAGTAACTAAATCTCTGTGGGTTGGCAGCTGCTGGTGTTCCCTGTACCAACCCTATTCCTGTAGGGCTGCAAGGGAGTCCTCAGGGAACAACATCGGCAGTGGGACCCCAACCTGTCAGCCCTTCTGTTGCTGGCACCCATCACTCGTGCAGCCTGGCTCCTCTACAAGCTGGCAGCATTCTGATTTTGGGAACTGATCTGCTGGATTTTAGCCACTTACTGTCTGTAAGGGCCTTATCCAAACTGCATCTCTTCAGCTGAAGACAAGACTGGGTTGCTGGGCTAAGCTATACACTCTCTAAGCGTTGGGTAGGCAGTCTAACAATATCAGAAATAATTTTCACAGCTTCAGATGATTTCCAGAGCTTCATTTCTTCAGTTACTCTGAAAATCCTGGTCTTGCAACCCCATGTGGGAATGCTTTCTGGGAGCCAGGTTGTTTCCTCAATGGAGATGGTGACTGTCACACAGTCACAGAGAAACAGAGTAAACCATGCCCCAATAAAAAGTAGTTCCAAACACCAGAGAAAAGCATTTTAATGTATCACTCCCTGAGAAGTAGGAGAGTTGAGATTCAGCTGGTCTGCTTTTTAGAGAGAAAATCCCAAATCTTCTCTAAAGTATGTGTTGAACTTTTGAAAGTCTTCCACTTCCCCCTCTTCCTTGCCCATCTCTACAATAAGTACAATTTTTAGACAAGGCAGGTCTTTGTGCTCCAAATTTAATACATAGTTTTTGACCCATAGAGTGATAAGCTGGAAAATAATTGGCTGGATTTTCCCCAGTGTTGAAGAACGCCTTTCAGATTGACTTGGGAACTTGCCTATTCTCGTCTGCCCACCTGGCTTTCACTTTGATATCCCTCACATTATCATAACTTTTATTGTGTTTTCATGTCAGTCAAGCCTTCTTCACTAAATTACTTTCATTTGTACATCCTCTCCTGCTGTTTGGTCTCATCATCATCTAAGATTTAAGGTGAAAAAGTTTCTTCTATTTGACAGGGTGGGAGGTGGAAATTACTATGTGAGCAGTAAACTACAGGTTACGTAAATAATATGTCATTGTATATCACCCAGTGGAGCCTTAAATCAATTAATTAGTTTGTATAAAGCTTTTGTCTGCTTTTTAACTGCACCATATCCAAGTTGATTGCACATTTGCTCTAAGTTCATTGTTTTGTTTTCTTTCTTTATGTCATCAGCTTTCAGGATTCTTATATAGTTACTCTTTGTGTGTTTCTAAAGATTGTTTTTCTTTCTTTGGAGGCTTGGTTTATGTTTTTTTCCCTCCACTTCTCGACACATCCCTAGCCTGAGGCAAAAGTGTGCGTTTTGTTCACGAAAGGTAGACACAGAGATATTCCTCCCTGTGCATGGAGTGAAAGGCACGCTGGGATACGCTGGATTAATGAAAAAGGTACTGAAAAGCAGCTGGTTGATTCAGAGAGAACCATTCACTTGCTTTCATGCTGGTTCATAGCAAGAAAAAAAAATCTATAGACTGAAGTGTACTGCACAAATAATTTATCTTAATGCCAAGAAGCCTACCACCCTTTTTACAGGCTAAGTTTTCTTTTACAGGTATGCCAGGAAAGATTGCTTTTTGGTTGAAATTGAGGAGATTATGATAACCCAGGTGAACCTTGGTTTGGAAGAGGACAGAGTTGATGGAATATTATATTTTTTTACAGTCTTTATTGAAAAAATTAAGAAGTTACTAGTGTGGGGAAACAAGGAAGAGAAAGACATTTTATTACATTGTCAGTAACTGTCCATGCTGAAATACTGGTCTAGCCTGACTGCAAAGCCAAAACAGACATTGCTTTGATGTGATGATTGATTTTATTATTCCAGCTGAGATTTTTCTCTTTCATTTTTCTGCAGATCTCCTCTGCTCAGTGAATCACGAACTGTACAAAAGTCCTTTAAAATGCAGACTTGATGTATAACAATATTGGGCAAGAAAATATTCAAACAGCCATGAAACAGCCATCAAAAGTGCTGTTCCTTGTTTCAATCCCTGCAAGAAATCAAAACCTTTCAAGCAGAGCCAGATTTTAACGAAGGGTGGCTGTTTAAAGCAGAGTTGCCAAAAGCCTTGGCTGTGCCTGGACTTTTATTTTAAGTATTTGTACCATTAAATATTAATATAGGTCAAATAACTGATCCCCCTGAGCAGATGAAATCTGCACAATGAAAACAAACACACTGTAAAACATGAGCCAATGTTACCCACAATGTTACTGCATAAATATGCAAATATAGACCCCAATTTCCCTGAACAAGTTTTCTTATTGACGTTATGGGAGAATGAGAAGGAAAATATAAAAATTAAATAATAGTCACAGCACTGAAACTTTTAAGAGCTGATCCAAGGCTCGCTGACTCAAGGGAGCTTTGCCTCTACTACCTTAAAGAGCTGCAGTGCTGCAGAACCTGAAACACACCCAGGGAAATCACAACGTGGTGCCACACACACAAGGCAATGTCACATTTGACAGCAGATGTGTCCTTAAGGAGATATTGCTGTAGGAATTAAAAACAAAAATGTGGAGTGGATCTGCTCATTTTTTACTGCAAAATTTTACAACAGGCTCCCAATTTTTGCAGCAGTCCTGTCTGGAGCTGGGCCCAGCCAGGCAGGCTCTCCATGTCACCGTTGGAGCAGGAATTGGGGTTTTGCACCTTGGACAGCTGGTGATGATGAGAAATATGGGAGATCCTACAAGAATGTGTGAGCTGTCTTAGGTCAGGGACCTTGGTGAGGTCCGGGCAAGATGTACTCTTTGTCCAGCTCATAGTTAACATTTAGAGGAATATTGATGAAGAGTATGCAATAAAATTGAAAAGGAGGAGAAGTACATAGCAAGGATGGAAACGGAGAGTTCATTGAATTGATCAGTTTTTATACAGCCTCAAATACTATTCTAGAGGGGCAGCCATGGAAAGCCTTTGCCCTTGATCCTTTGATCTCCATTTGTCCCAATCTTCACAGCTGGCAGAAGCTGCAGCTGGGTTTGTGCATTCAGCAGCAACCTGTGTGCTTGAGGCCTGGCTGCTCTGGGATGTGTGAACACTTGGAAGTGCTTTGAGTTTGAACTGGATACGGCAGAAACTTAAAGAAGCTGTAAAAATACCCTGGGCCAACTTCTGATCCCTGTTATTTCTCAGCAAATTAGGAATAACTATTAAAATTACGGCACTGACATTGCAAAGTTATACATTAAAAATAATGAGTGAAGTTACAAGAGCACTTAAAATAATAGTTTAAATTATGCTTAGTGATAGTTTTTGCTTAATTCAATGTTTTAAGGTTTTCTTTTAAAAATTAGAAAGTGAGAATCCTATCTAATCCTGTGCTTCCAGCAGCTGAAGAGTTAAGAGTAATCCTGATACAGCAAAACTTAAAAACCTTCACACACGGAAATATGGATTCCTGTAGCCAGAATATTCTGACAACCCACACAACAGTGGATGTAAAATCCAATTTCAAATTTTAAAAATTAACAGTTCCATGACTTAAGCTGCTTTTTGCCATTTTTTTGCTCCCATCATGTTTGGGAGCAAATGATACAGGAGGACATATATTTACTTCAAAGATCTAGAAACTAGATTTTCAGCTTCCTACAATGCAGTTCTGAATTGCTCCCACCCAGTAAATAAAATCAAATCCATGGAAATATTTCCTTCAGAAAGAGAAGTTTAGGTTTCTCCAAATACTTAAAATATTAATTAGAAATATTTCAAATATTAGGTAAAAACATTGACATTAAAAAGCAATTATTTTATTTTGAAAATAAGTTTTAAAAAAATCTAAATGTTCAAGAAAAGTCTATATGATAGGAACTTTCCATTTAATTTAATTTGTCATATAATCTTTCCACTGTACTGAAATCTGTATTTGAGGAAATTTTCTAATTTCTTGCATTTTGAGTAAAAAATTTAATCAAATTTTCTAACGATGCACATCATTCTGGAGGCTGCTTCTTAAAATCTAACCCAAACAGTCCAAAATATTCACATTAGTGTGCTGATGTGAATGAGACAAAGCAGGCCTGGCTTAAACCCAAGTGCTCAGCCCTTCCAAAGCACACTGATTGGAGTCATAACCATCCAGCTAAATGGAAGCTGGTAATTAAAAATATGCAAAATGGTTTGGAAATAATGTGGATCTCTCTGAATGTGGATTTTGAATATGGGTGTCTCTCACATGGGTAAAGTGGATAATTGCCTGCCTATCCTGCTTCTATTCATTGAAAATAATTGAGTTGTTGTCAAACACTTCTAACACTGCCTATCACAATAAATATGAGAAGACAGAGGGGCTCTTTGAATAATCTCATTTTTGTGGCTGAGGAAGCTGTTTCTTTTGTACTTGCCTGGGGAATGGCGCAGCAACAGGAAATGAGAGCAGCAGAAAGAATGGAGAAAGCACTGCAGACTTTGCTTTATTTCTTTATTTCATATCTCTACATTGCATCTAACACTCCAGCCTCACACCTGTGTTTCTCCAGGGACTTCTTTTGTGCAAAAGCCCATGGCTTATGCATATTATAGGATTGGTAGGATGAGCCTGGTGCATGGGGACAGTAGGGTGGGGACCAGGGATGCCAGACATACATGGGGAGCTTTGCAGAGGTCCCCAGCTGAGGTGCCTGTAAGTCATGGGGTGCTTGCCAGAGAAGTGGGGCATCTTTGGCTAATGATTGAACAAACACCTACACAGCACAATCAGCTGCAAAATGTCACCAGTGTGACTGAAAGCCCATCAGGGTGCACAGAAAACCTGCTTGTAAGTGACAAACCAGCCTGACTGCGTGGAGGGGGTGTTGTTATCTCCAAGCAAGGTCATGTGCTGCTCTGGGCTTTGCTCTGGTCCTTGGGCGCTGCAGAAGGACACTTTTCATTGCCATGGCTCCCTTCTCTTACAGACCAGCATGGCTTTGCTTCTCAACAGCCTGTCCCAAAACACCTCCCTCTGCACATCCTTCCACCACAGTGCTGCTTCAGCAGCATTTCCTAAGCCCCGTTTCCCGCACTGTCACAGCTCTCCATATGCTACTGCAATTCCCTTTCCCCCATCTTTTAATCTTTTCCTCCTTCCTACAACAGTATTCCCTGCTGGTTTCAACAATCCCATTGCACTTTCCATCCTGGTGCTGCTTTGGGGGGTGGTTATTGTGTTTTGCACACTTGGATTTCTGCACAGAGGATGTGGATTGGGTGACTGGAGCACTGAAAAGGTGACAGTGACACTCCCAGAGATTTGAAGACAGGTGGATTTTTTCATCTTTGTTTGAATCTCTCTGGCACACAGTGTCTCAAAACAGCTTCCTGTCTGCTCCCCAAAGAAACACTGACCTCCCCCTGGCTCTTTCTTATTCACGTTTGAATTTCAGTTTTGCTCTGAGGTGTCTCCTCTCCAGCCTCTCTCAGTCTCTCTCATGCAGTTTCTGAAATAACAGTGCAGGCTGAGCCAGAGGAACAGCCACAGAAAGAATCACTCTCACATCTCCATCCTCAAGGTTTTCCTGAGGATGAGGATCCTGCCTGGAGTATTTCTGGACACATGGTGATAAGTTTCTCAAAAATTCCCTTTCACCTTTAGGGCCCTGACATTTCTGCTCCCACTTTTAATGTAAAGCAAAGCTCAACCCAGAGATGCTGCAGCAGAAAACTGTTGCACGTTGCAGCAACCAGAGCAAGCCTTTGATACCTGGAGGCTGATTCAGCTGTCCCCTTCAAAGGGCTCTCACCATCAGACAAGCTTTTGCCACAGTAATAATGCAGCAGTCTGAGGGCCCAGAGATGGTTTTGTCCATGCAGCATCACTTTTGTAGAGAATAAGATGCACTTGGGACCTATTACGGTCCCTGGCAATTAGACAGAGTGCAGCATCTCCAAAATGCCATTGTCCATGCAAATTAATTAATGCTGTACTCCTGAGACAAGGATTGTCAGCAGTGGCAGTGCTGGAGGCAGCTGACCTACCTGAGTGTGTTGGCAGCCTGGGGCTGCTGGGGAGAGGAAGGGGGTGCTGCGGCCACCTTTCACCTGGGCAATTCCATTCCTGGAGGCCAAGTGACTTCCAGAGGCCACACATCAAGTGCCAGGCACTGTCATCCCTGGAGCTCAACCAATGCCTGGATGAAGGCAACAGGCCACAATATCCCTCTCCATACTGTAATTATTGGTGTGTTTCAATAAATTCCTCCAGGGACATGTGCCATATAAAACGTGTAAGTCGAGCAAACAGGAAAGCAGATCAGCTTTGCACTGTCATTTATATTGGAAGAGTAGGCATGTTAAATCCCCTTTTCCACAAATCCCTTTCAATAAATCAGTTTTGGAGCAATGCAGCTGTTTGTCAGGTGCCTTACCGGTGCTGTGCTCTCAATGACTCTCTGTGCTAAGGGATGTTCTTGAAAGTTATGCTAACATAGTCCAAGCAGTTTTGGAAAAAAGAGGAGTGTGTCCAAACAGCTGGAGTGAATGAGTTCATTCTATATATCAGGGAAATGCACAGCAGGCAAAGGGTGGCCAAAATTATAGGCTAGGTACTTTCAGAATGTTCTTGGCTGGCTCCACAAGCAGGTGTAAATCTGCTGGATGCATTAGAAGCCAGTGCAATTCAGATGCAAAGTGAGAGCCTTTGAGTAGTCCTGGAAGAGACAGCCTGGAATAGAGGAAAGCCTGGCTCCTGCTCATTAAAATAGCTGTGCCTGGGAGCTTGTTGGCTACACCTGCTCTGTAGGAGTACTGTCAGTGCTTTCTGCAGGGCACTGGTTGTGCACTGTCTTCTGAAGGCAGGTATAATGCTCAGAGGCACGCCCCAAATATGCACAAGGTATCTTGGCCATGGCATTAATGTCATGGAGTAAAAGGACTATGAGGAAAGCATAACATGGAAGTGATGAGAAAATTAGGTAGCTGATTGCTGGCAAAATATCTTTCACTGGCTCTGTTCTAACGAATAACCCATCGTGGCTGCTGAGCTGGAAGGCCCCATCCCTTTCCACTGCCCTCACTCACCTTAGTTTTGCAGGACTTATCTTCTCACATGGGAGAGCAGAGTCCCAGGATTTTATCTTGGCTACAAATGATGTGGGAACATTATTAGCCCCTGTTAATATTCTTTAGGGCAAAATACTTTTGTTACCGATTTATTTCCACTACCCTCCAACTTGGCTTAAAAGTGTTCGAGCAAGGGGAAGAAGGAGCCAAAGCACCCTGGCTAAATTTTGGTAAAATTTGGGTTTCTTTACTCATTTTTGAACCTTAAAGATCTGCATTGCATTCAGTCATGTAACTATACAAATTAAAAACTCGACTTGGCAAAAATCACCCCGGAGTCCTTTGTTGGCGCCTTTCCTGGAATGCCAGCTGTTCCAGAGAAGCAGAGGCCAGGCTCTGCTGATTTCCCTAGCCTTGCAGATACCTGCTCCAGGTTTTTTTTTTTTAAGAAATAGTTTAACATACAGGTGGTTTTGGGATTGAAAGTCACTGTTTTTTTGTAGATTGCCAAGACTGATGTGACATCAGGTTCAGATCCAAGTGCTATCATCAGGGAACTGAATTCCAGTTTTAGCAAAGGATGCAGTTTGAAGTCCATCTCTGAATTCAGTGGCAGGTATTTTGGGACAGGAATAAACCCAAGAACTGTTTTCTTCTGAAGTGCAGTTCAAGTGAACTAAGTTCTGTATAATGAATGGTGATTAACACAACTGATTTTATTATGACAAAAAAACCCTAAAAAACAGCGATGGAAAGTGCCAGCATCAAAGCCTGTGAACATTTTCTATGTTTGCATGTTGGAAGTTATATATATATATTTAAATGTTAGACATTTAAAGGTTTTGCAGATTCCTGATGTAGAGCAGAACATAGTGAATTGCTTTGGATTCATGGGGCCACACTCCCACAAAATGCCACTATACATTAATTGGCTGCATCACCAATACCTCTGCCTGAAAGTTGTATTTTTGCTTCCCTGTAATGTACTTAGAATTACTGGGACATGTTGAGTGATTCCCTTTCCTGAAAGCTTCTATCTCGTAACATATATCCAAGAAAATCAACCCTAAGTGAGAGAGAGGTTAATGGGGGAGCATGAGAGATAACAGTGATAAATTGAGAGAGGGAAGGTTCCAACTAACAAAAGAATTGAGAAAAGATAATAATTCACCATGAGAGACCTGTCCACATTGGAAGAAGTTTCCCAGAGAGGCTGCATTTGGAGTGTTGGGATAGACAAAGCCTTGGGCAACCTGGACTGAATTCAGTGTTGTTCCTGCTCTGAGTAGGAGACTGCATCAGAAATCTCCTGATGTCCCTTCCAATCTGAACTGCTCTATCCTTCTGTGAGAAGGCTGTGAGGCTGCTGAGCCATGAAATAACCACTCAAATCCTCTCCCTATTTTTTTATCTTCTCTGCCCAATTTATCACTCTAAATTAAAAGTGCTGATGGGCTGCATTTGGCAGAATAATAGGCAAGCAACATAGGTTGCAATCTAAATATTTGATTCTGCCATCATTTTATTGCTGTTGAATGAAGATGTGGGTGAATTCCAGCAGGGAATTTACAATCTACCTCTGTCTTAGTGATTACTGATTTGATTTCCAGGTGTCCTACAGCTGAGTACTGTAGTTTCACATTGATAAAAGGTTTCCACCTTTCCTTGAGAGCTAATTGTGTAACATGCAAACAAGAAATCAACCACGAAAGCATGGAAATTCCCAGGTCTTCATTTCCTCTCTATTGTTCGAAATTCTGCTGAAAAGGTGGGGTTGGGTGGACACAGCTGGGACAGGGTCAAGGGTTTGTGAAGTCAATATACAAATTAAAAAAGTTAGCAAGACCTTGATTCTGAGTGTCACAGTACAAAGTGTTGTGGGAAGGAGGATGCACAAATTTCAGCCTCTCTGTTCACTGTGTTTATGCAAAAGCCCTGTGCCACACACCAGCAGAACTGATTAGGGTGAGGGCATTTCATGCCAGTGAGCAAAGATGGCCATGCTGAAGGCAGAGCCATTGCCCTCATCCACTTCTTCAGAAAGGCTTTGACATAACAGCTTTTAAAAGGAGGGAAATTTCTGTCGATCCACACCAAGCAAGTGCTTTGCAGTGCTTGCTGTCTATGCCTCACAGGTAAGAATCCTTCCTTCAATATGCAGCACTGTCAGCACAACTAAAATGGCAAGAAGATACTACGAGAAGTGCACAGCAAAATGGTATGAAATTCTTTTTTCATTCCTCAGGATATTTCTTTCCATTGAATCTATCTACAACTTTTAAAATGACGTTATGATTTCAATGAATTCTTTCTTGCCTTTGGGGCTATTCTGGGTAGAAAGGCAGGTAAGATTTAAAGAGGAGGTCCCTGATGTTGACAAAAATGAAGGTTTTCAAATGTAAAATCCACTCGAGCATCCTGGTGCAGCCAAAGGGATTCACCAGGTCTCCCTCCTAATGCTGTGTCAAGAGAGCATAAAGCTCAGAAAGGTGATCCACCCCAGAGGCACTTTAGGCAGACTGCTGCAAATAGAGACTAGCTTGGACACATAGCAGTGACACACAGCCAAAAAGTAGCTGGTCCCTGCAGAGCCCTAGTGCTGTCCCAGATAAAAACCCGGGCCAGGTTCCTCCCCGAGCGCCTGCTCTGCTCCGCTGCCACCCCCCACGGCTCCAGCAGAAGTGCTGCTCTCTGAGGCCAGCTTTGTGTTGTGCTTGGCACGCAATAAGGCCCTGAAAATAATCTCTTGTATTAGCTGAAACCCTCTCATGCCAACTTCGTGATCCCTCTGACATATTTGCTGCCAGCTTTTGGTGTCAGTGTGTTGGCCCGGGTCTCAAAGCAGTTACATTTTTAATGCTGCACAATGCGTACCTTCTCTCCGTGCATCCCTCTCCTGTGGATGAGCAGGACTTGAGGAATTTGGCTGGATCATCCTTTTCCCCAGTAAAGACTGGGGGCTGATGGAGAAAATGATCTGTGGTCCCCCACAGTGTGTACCAAAATGGCATGTGCTAAGTCCCATTCTGATTTCTAAAATGCTGGGTAACAGCCAGCGTCCCTGCTCCTCCAGCCCCATACAAAGTCTTCGGGACTGTCAGTTCTCCAAGGCCTTATTTGAACAATTCACTGAAGAACTGGAAGGGATAAGGTGATCTAAAAACACAGTGAAATTCTCCAAAAAACTCAGTAAGGTTATTGCTGGATTTTACCATATTAATAAATAACTCCAGTCTGCAGAAAAACAGTATCAAAGCATTGTGGAAAATTGAACAGCCATCCTTATAAAAAATAACCTTATAATCACAATCAGCTAAGCACACCTTGAAGTAAAACCTGAGTAGGTGTAGGAAATCAAATGTTTTAATGTCCTCCTGTAACCCTCTTCTCTCAGGGGCCAATTTTCACTTCACCTTTAGAGCAGCCAGGCATTTTGCCTAGTTGGGTTTAGCTGGGCATTAACAGAAGCCCAGGCAGGAATCCAGTGTGGACCAGGAAAAAAAGGCCCTTTAGTTGTTGAAAAGTAGAAACTGTTTCCAGTCCTGTGATGGAGAACGATTGCAAGGCAGTTGGTGAGATCAGTCTTGCTTTGTCTTGCTGTGCCAGGCAGTCTGGGACCTGAGGTATAGAGACAATTGCTGAAAGAACAAGTTTTGTAATAACAAGACCAAAACTCAAAGCAACAAAGGCATAAAAACATCACAATGGAGAAAAACAGAAGGTGACCACAGCTATGGCACAAAGTCATGAGGAGCATCAGTGATCACACAGCATTGGACGTGCACCCACAGAGCAATCCAAGCCAGTCATCAAATGGAAAATGAAACAGTACCTATATTTTTCTTTAGCTCAGGCTGCCTTCTTGTATTCGAGTCTATCACTGAGTATTTTGCTGCAGTGTATTAAATATCTCAGGTGGCATTTCACTGATACAAAAAAAACCAGTGAAATGTGTACAGTGCTGGAAAAATTCTTCTTACTCAGCATCTCAGTGGTCCTTCACAGAACTGATATTTTTCTATCAAATACCATTCAGTCTCCTAAATTAAGAGATCAATCTCAATTTTGTTCCCAGATGGGGAAATTTTGGTATTTCCATTTTGTCTACATGCATAAAATAAAAGCAAATGGTAATTTATCTTTTGCGGACAAAATGAGTTTGGGTTCTTTCACTTTTCTTTTGGCATTCCTTCCTGTTGACAGCATGATTTGCACAAAATTACATTCCGTTGATAAAAATGTGCTGAAATGTCTTTCAGTTTCATTGACTGAATGATTTGCAGTAAGAGGTTTGACAAAATGCACATTGTCGACAGAATGAAATGGGGCGGGTGGAGGAAGGAATACACTTCAGACATATGGAGCGAGCAGTTACACACTCACTTGGTTTGTTAGAAACCTCTGCTCAGAGGCTATTAAAAGAATTGTCTGGGATTCAGATAGGACAATAGTTACTCTGGAAAAATCTCATTTGCACAGATACATCTGGCAGTGGGGAAAGGCATAAAGAAAGTTAACGGGTGCAGAATTTGGCCAGAGATCATTGCAAGTGCTGTTCTGCTTCTTTAGATGTCTTTCTATCCAAATAAATTTCCTCCAAAGAGTTTACAGATTTCCTCATGCAGCTTTTAAGGGAATACTTGTACTGGAAATGAATGAGACAGGGAAAAGAAGTATGTTAAAATTTATGAAAACATCTGTTGGAAGCTCTGAGAAAGATGCTTTTGTTTTAATCGTCTAAGCAAGACTGATGGATTTTATCAGAGCTAAGTACCAAAGAGTCCCAAATGTGCTCTTTATCCCAAAGGCGAAGCACTTAAGCATATGCCTAATTTTAAGCATGTGAATAATGGCCTCGTTGACTCCAGTGGAAAACTCAAGCGCTACAAACTTGAGTGTGTTGGATTCTAAGATACTTTGGATTAGTGTTAAAATCATGACCAAATTGTGCCAAAAAATAATCTTGAGCGTAATCTTACAAAATTATTGTTGTTAGGACAAAGTGGTTTTGGTAAAATAAGTCACATTAGGTATGTGGATCTTATTTTGATATGGTCTGATACATTAGGATAGAAAGACAGTTACTGATAAAACAAGATAAATATTCATTTATTCAAGGAGATTGACTTGATAAGCTTTAAGTGCAGTAACACAGAGAGCATCAACCTGGTGGGTATGCAAAAATCTTGTTTGCAGGGATATTGCTTCATTTTATCCAAACTTGTTCGTTACACAATGTATTTACTGCTTTAAGTCAATTCTGCAAAGAACTTTAGCACCTTTTTTTTTTTCTTAGCTGTTTTCTCACAGCAGCATCCTTTTGTTGAGCACCAAGTCTGGCTGTCAGTCAGAGAGGAGGAGGAAGAGCAAGAGTCAGATCTGTGCTTTCTTTCACAAGTGGTTCTGTAGGTGTGGTAATGAGCTGTGGCTTCTGCTGGGAAATTTGGGTTGTGAATTAAGTTGTAGACGGTGTTAAGTTTCCATCGCAATGTCCAGCTCATTTTTCTGTAAAGGTTGCTATGGGTATCAGAATGTGGTGCCAAAATACCTTAAGCCACTATTCCAATTATTCTTATTTCAGGATGTAAATGCCTTGATTCCACCCCCACACTAAAAATCCCGCTGGCAGAAGCTGGATGAGGGGAATAAACAATTGTTTTTCATGTGCACATACTCAGTTCATTTCACTCTGCTGTCAAAATCGATTGCATTTTTCTGTTCAAACATCAAATGTACCAAACCAAAGGAAAAACCTGTGAAAAATGCTGCTTTCACGGGGACAAGCTCCTTGTGGTTGGATGAACTGAGGCACTGCAGGAGCTGAGGAGCAAAATGGGCTGTAGTTGATAGGCTGGAGGAAGAGCAACTCCAGCATTCACCTCAAATTAGGGTAGACTTCGGGTTACTGTGATGTTTGTGGTCCTAAAAGAGCTGATTTTCAGGAGTTACAGCCTGACATAATGCTTAACCTGGAAGCTGGGGGAATAAGCTGAGGCAGGACCAGTCATGCAAGGTAAGAGCATCTTCATGGCACCTATCAACTCTTGTGTTCTGATGAGGAGACCAATGCTCATGGTCTTTTCAGACAGGCATTAGCCAGGAGACCAAATTTATCATGTTTGACTCATTCTAAACACTTGCACCTGGTGGCTATTGATTCCTAATTTTGGAAAGCCTTAATATACATTACACATGGCCCTTTTGAATGGAAATGCTGTCTAATGACATTTAATAGTGAAAGAATCATAGCTGGAAAACAAAATGTTTTACAGAAATTTTGGAAATTGCTTTTTTTTTGGCCATGAAAAAGCTTCTTCTATTTTGCTTGAAGGATTTCATCATTCTTTTAGTTCTTAAGCAGTAATTGTCATCCAACTAACTGAGAGTTGGAAGTGCAAACTTGTCTTCAAACCTAGCAGGGGATGTTGGTTTATGTTATGATGTGTGCACATCTTTTCACTGAAAAATTGCATGTGTTTGGGGCTGGCCCTACATCTTGGGCAAAATGTGGGAGTCTTCTCAGGAAAATGAGAGTCCAGGCAGATTTCTGTCCATGAACTCAAGTGGAAGTCAGCTGGAGGGAAGATATAACACAGATAATATTGTCAAATACATTATCTAGAAAGAAGTTTGCATGGGGGAAAAAAAAAGATACAAAAAAAGCTGGATTTTTCAAAGCCATGGAAAGGAATGGTAATAGTAGAACCGAAGTGAAATGTTAGAGAGTATAAGCTATAAGCTGCCAAAAAGAGTCCATCAAAACAAAATTTACACTTGAATTTAAAACCAGGCAGATCTTTCTGGAAGAGGGAGAATGCTGGAGTACAGTAACCAAGCACAGAGCTGGGGCTTACCTAACCATAGGAAAGGGTAGAGTCTGTCAGAGCATTTTCTAATTCTGTTTCTATTATCTGGGAGTAGAGCAGATGACAAATCTGTTAGTTCAGAGTGTTGACACAATACACTTTTATCACTTTTTGTCAACAGAACATAATTGTGTTCAGATTACTCCATCACAGGGGAATAGCCATAAGATCATGCTGTCCATAAAAATAAATGTCATGTTCTATTTCTGGGAAAACAAGAGGGAAATAGGAAAAGCAGTGCAAGAAGAGAAAAACCTTGAACAAACTCTGTTCTTTGGATAGAATTTTAGTTACACAGACACTGTGATAGAGCAGTTGTTCACCCAAACCTGACACCCTCAGGCCCCTGTGTTGGATGCCAAGCTCCCGTGCTTCTAATTTGTTTCTTTCCCTGCCACCCCATCCCACCAAACCCAAACACTTCCGTGCTCTCTTCCGGAAGTCTTCTGTAACTGATGCCAACTATGGATCATGAGCAGCGGGTCATCAGCAGGGGTTACAGAATCCCACTGAGAAGGGAGAGCAATGCTCTGCAGGGCTTGGAGGTAGTCAGAGGAGTGGAGCAGTGAGGCTGACATGACAGGTCTCCGGTTTGAGCTACCAGCCTGACTGCCTTTGTTGTTGGACTTCATGGGTCATGTTCCCAAGAACCTGAAGTGCAACCCCTTTGGGGAGATGGCAGTTGTGGGCTATAAGCTTCTCTCTCCCAGGCTGGATGCTCTCTGACTCTGAGAGGGGAGGCATTAAATTGCATCTTGCTCAGTTCCCCCAGAAGATCATTCCACCTCAGGCGTTCATTTCCGAGACAAAATGCAAACTCAGCTGCAGGAACATGTCACATTTTTCAAGATTAAGTAAAGTGAGAACTAGTATTTTTAATAAAGTTGTTGGAGATATTCAGTTGGCTTCATTCTAACGGAAATAAAATTCTGCCCATCCATCATCTTTCCTTGTGACACTCTGGAGACAGCTGTAAATGGAAATGTGGGGGCTGAAGGAGTTTCAGGCAGGTACCGATGTTTGTGCACAGCAGACAAAGGGGATTAGTCAGTGTGGGGAGGAACCAGCATCACTTTGGACTCCCTCATGGTCCAACACAGGTGCAGTCCCTCCCAATTTCCTGTAGTAATTACGGTATGAATCACAGCAATGAATTCAGGTTTTAAAATAGAATCATATTCTTAAGGGGAAGAAACAAACAGAAAAACAAAGTTCGTTGTTAAAATCCAAATTCCATCTCCCTTGTCCCAAATTTTATTTTCTCGTAAAGTCATGTCACGTCTCACACCTTCCCATTAGTTTTTGACGTGCTGCTTTACCAACTGAGAGACCCAGAGGGGATGGGGGATGTAGGAGTCTTAAAAAAGAAATAATTAATCTCCACTGAGAGTAACATGCTGCCACATATCACTCAGCATTGCAGCAATAGCCTGATGGAGTCAGGAGAGGTGACTAAGAAAGAAACAGGAACTAGCTTTTGGTGTTTGATGATGAAAACTGAGATATTTAAAATCTCCAGTGCCCATTTGCTATGCAGTCTGCTCAGACACATTCAGCGTGATTACAGCACCCAGACAGAAGAGTGTCATCTTCAGTGCTCTTGGTGCCACTTTTATGGCAATTTAGAAAATGATCACACAGAGATGGAAACACTGATTAGTTAACACAGAGAGACTTCATGTATTCCACTCATGCAAGGCTTTGAACTTCTGGAAGCTATCATACTGAGGAAATGTCTCTCCTGTAGGTAGCTATGATTATATTGCTATCATTATTTACTGACACTGTGTGTAAGCTTTGTGCATGAGACAGAGTGTCACCAGTCTAGAGGGACAGCTACACCTTAGATGCAAAGAAAATACTCATTAAAGCAAGAGGCTCTTGGGAGAAAGCATCAGCCATCATCCTCTTATTGCTGTCAGAGGGGCTGATACCATACCTAAGCCTGAAACCCTCCAAGACTGCAGTTTTGGTTTGAGTTTTCACTTCGCGGTCTAAAAAAAAAACCTTTTAGGCTGAGATGGAGGATGAGAACTAACCCTGGTAGCTTCCCACAGATTAATTGTGAGCAGGTACACAAACAGACTGTCCTTTCTACATTACCCAGCCCAACTCTCCTCCCTGACCCTACCTATATCTCTTTTTCAGTAGCATCAGGTGGTGGTGAAGCCTGGTCTTCTGTCCCCATTTTCAACTCACCCAGGTATGCTGAAGCTGTTTAGAAAGGGAATTATTTTTTTTAATTGCACAACTGGAACAAGTAGGAGGACTACAAAACCCATCCAAAAGCTCCAAAACCAGAACAATGAGCAAATGTTAGAGATATGGAACAGGATGCATTGCTCTAAATGGTTTGCAGGAGGCACACAGCCACAGAAGGGAGCACAGGAGGCTGCAACCCACTGCTTCCAGTACATTCTCTAACTGATTAGGTCCCTTGTCCAAACCTAATATCTCAGCACACTCCCATTCAGTGGGACGCCCAACCTTGGAGTTTCTCTCTGTGATTTGCAGCCAGATTAATTTTTTGTTTGTTTCTTCACAATTTCCATAGGCTGCAAAGCAAATGGTCTGATTTCCCCTTGGTTTGGGTTCTGAGATATTTATATGAAAGAATGAGAAAATGGCCATGTGCATAGCTAGATACCCCGAAGCCTGCCACCAGTGGTGAGGATTCAGTGAGCAAGTAGCTGGGAATTAAACTGATGTATCAAAGAGAGAAGGGGATAGATAAAGTGTCATCTGGTCACAGCTGTTCAGCTGCTCAGATGAAATGCAGAGGGTTTCTCAGGTGGAGCAGGCAGGAGGGAGACACCAAAACAAGTTTTCATCTTTGCTTCTGAAGAGTGTAAATGAGATCACAGCGGAGTAGCAGCAACAGATGTTCACCCCAACCACTATGTCAACATCCAAAAAATCAGTATGACAGGGAGGCTTCACCCCCTGAAGTATCATATTTGACAAAGTGGCCCTGGAGCAGGTGGGGAGCTTCAGATAATTGTTTTTGCTCCGTGACGGGTGAGCAGTGTCCAGCTCTCAGGAGATGCATTCAGGACTGGCTGCCATCTGATCCTGATGAATTGTGGCTGAGTCTTAGATGTAGCTCTCAAACAGACATGGGACTGAACTGTTGTTAGGTAGATTGTGGCAGTTCAACTGAGAGGCACAGAAAGCATATGAAGTTTTGAGAGTACAATGGCATAACTGGTATATATGGAGGAAAAAAGTAACATTCCCCATCTTTGGCTTTGCTACTTAAAAGGGGAAAATTTCCTTTTAATTTGTGAAACAAACATCCCTGACTTGCCATTAAGTTTAGCTTACTGGAAATTTTTAAAGAAAATTCTAACTCAAAGTTGCTGAGGCCAATGCCTTATTTTTGCATAGTCACTGGTGCCAAGTGCTAAAACACAGCACTTTTTAAAAAAATAGAGGCTTTGAAAATAACACATCAGCCTCTCTCCAATTTCACAGTCACTGTTGTCCTTCTCACCTAATTTCTCTCTTTATTAAAATAGACTGATTAGTGGTACCTACTTGGTATGAAGCACAGATTCTCTTTGAAGCCACCAGTACAAAAAAAAAAGGTAAATGGGGAGAGAGAAGGAACTAATAAATGATTCTGCTGAACACCTTGGCTAGTAATACAAATGTCAACACAGCCACAATTCAGTGAGACACATGTGTGCTTACATTTAAGCATGTGTTTAAACCTGTTCTGATTCAGCTTCCTCCCAAGGACACACTTCACTTGTGGGACATATATGACTTAAGAGCATATTTAGTGTTTCAGTGCTTTGGTACCAGACCAATAAATGCCCTTCACAAGTAGCTGACTATATGCAGTTATTTCTCAGGTAAACAGTGTTCACAGCTGCTGGTTGCTGTGCTATCAGCCCTGCTGATCTTCAAGTGCAGCATTGATTGAAGGACACTGAGTGACAGAAGGAGTCTCTGATAATGTGCCTCTGCATCTATGTACCTACACTTCTCTTTGTGGGCCCTGGCAAACTTGCTTTGATGTCTAAGAAGAAGATCAGCAAATCTGCCAGTTTGTGAGTTCTGGATGGGAATGAAGTGTTCTGCCATGATGGGCTCCAGCGCTGGCCAAGAATGCTGTGGTGAGGCAGAGAGGAACATGAGCTAGACTTGTCAAACAAAGGTCTGAACATCTTCTGGTGGCCTCTGGCATTTCATAACTGTCTTTCCAAAGAAGATGTCAAGGATCACCTTGGGTTTTCCAGGTGTTTATGACTTTGGTACTTTGATACTTGGAAGAGAACATAAGACCTGCCTTTGATGCAGCAAAGTGAACCGATGTTCTGGTGCCGTTCCTGCGAATTCAAGGGGAAACTTGGAAAATTATGGAGCTGACTGGAATCTTACAGTTTTGTGAATGACATTTCTTTCTTTGTGGGAGTCATCTCAAGCTGTGCTTTTCTCATCTTTTTTCCTGTACAGTGACAAGACAGGACAGTGAGAGGAGCAGACTCAGCACTAAGGGTGCAGAGGGCCTTGCTGGGCAGCTCAGTGGTCCCACTGCTTGTTAAACACAACAGTGCAGTGCGTGGATGCCCAGTAAATGAGTGCAGTTCATCACAGCCTTTAGAAAGCTAATTGGCTACTAAGCTATTGAAGGGTCAAACACATTAGTGTCTAACCCCACTCAGCTCTTTGAACAGTAAGTCTGATCAGTAGAATTCTTCACTGTCTTCCACTCCTGATGTACACTTATGAGTGACCTTTTGCTGTGGTGTGTGTGTGAAATGGATAAAGACACAATGCCTAGAAATAGCTTGCAGACAGAGTTAAAGGCTGTGCTCAATACAAAGTGCATGATGCTTTTAAAGTAAGTAATTAGGGCTGGCTTTGTGGGTCTGCATTTTACTTAGAGTTTGAAGCAGATGAAAAGCATCAGATTTGATTTTCAGCCCTTCTTTCAGACATAGAGAAACTTCAATACAGGTGCATCGGGCTTGTTCAACCTGTTGATGGCTGAAAATCCATCAGGATTATTTTTGCAGGATTTATTTATTACAGATCAATCCTGAAGTTTCATAAATGTCCCCTAACTTAACAGGACAGACCCCAATAGCAACACTAGGTGAAATTATTTTCTTGTGTGTTTTCTGAAGAGGTGGCAGAACATCAGAATTGGTTCCAGGAATGCTGGTTATTGTTTTGATTTTGAAAACAATTTCTTGTGGTCTGGCTGCAAATGCATGAACTGCTGTCTTGAATATTCCCCAGAACTCAGATTTATTATTTAAATACAATCTAAGAGCGGGAAACTCTTAAAATTCCCCAATGCTCCCCTCTAAAAATAAAGATCCATTAGTTCAACCATGATAAATAATTCTTAATTGTTCCCTCAGGTGAAATTGGACTCCTATCTCCTTGAGTTTCCTTCTTGCTTTCTCTGACTGTGGGTGCAGCATTTTTGTCTTGTTCTTCCAGTGACATTCAAGTGTTAAAGCCGTGCTTTGTGAAGCCATAGGAAGGGCAATGCTGGTTCTGATGTAATTCACATAGTAGCCTGGAATGACCCCCATCCACTCATGGTGACTCCTGTTTGTTTTGGCCAGTGCCTAGAGCTCCATTTTCTCCCCTCTATCTGGAATATATCTTGCATATCCTCCCTGTTTATGATCATACTCGCCTCTGATGTTTCCCTTTTAGCATTGTTATCCATCTTCTGGATTAGACATAAACCCAAGGTCCTGAATGCCCTTAGTCACTGAAGATCTGATGGCACTTTTCACAAAAGGAGATGACTAACCTCCATGTCATGGCCACGAGCCAACTTGGCTAATTATGCTCTGCCTACCAGAAATTCCTCCTGCCCTTTCAATGACCATGTTGTTTTTCACTTTCTGTCCCAAACAGCTATTGAATACAGGCTATTTTTCACTCCATGCTGCAGTTCAGCAGTGAATGGCCCTTCAAGCTGGTAGCACCTCCTTCTGCTTGTAAAATGCTTTGGGTCTTGGGGGAATGATAAGGTGCTACAGTTTGATTTTTGGAGGCGGTCCCCAGTCTTTTCACACCTTGCTCTGGAAGGCTTCTGCCCCTGTTTTCTCCTTACTAGCTATTATTATTTCTAGCTATTCTTATTTTGATAACATTTTATGGAATGATTCCAGCATTTTTTCTATTTCCCATCTTTCTTTTCTTGATGCCTTTAGAAAGAAAAGCTGGGGAAGGTGCTCAGATGCTGTGAAACAGCCCGTGGTCCAAGACCTCAGAGTTGTGTGCATTTCCAGCTGCTGAGAAACCCAGCCAAGGGCTTTTTCCATATAAGGGAGAATTTCTGATTTAAATGAGTACTATTAACTCTGGTTGTCTTCTGGTTGGTTTTTAGTTTAAAATTAACTGAACATATGACTGAATTTTTCTCAGGGTGGGTTCCAAAAGAATCCAGGGGGTAGGAGACTGTGGTGAGACTTGGCAGGTAGGAGGGCTGCGCCTGTGAAGCCTCCTCACTGCAGCTACAGAGTTCTCTCACCCTATTGCAAATTGCCATCTTAGAGATATTTCACTCAATCAAAAAAGATGTAGTGCAAAACAAAAGATACCAGGTCATGCCAAGAAATATGTGGGAAGGGTAGAGAGAATGTGTGAAGCACCAAGAATTATGTGCCCAAGGGATAATCAGATTTGCACCATTTTTCTATTCTTTTCTATTCTATTTGATCATGGTTTGCCAAAATCAACACCAGTCATTTTAATACAGGTGCCTTTGTTCCCAGAAATGGTCTGAGTGAAACCTGGGATTCTGAATTCTTTCCCACGTCATGCTGAACCTTGGGAAGCTTCCCATGCAGTGGGTAATCCTTTTATTATTTTTTTTCTTGTCCTGTTTACTGTTATTAACTTCCTCCACCCAGCTTTGACACTGCTGTTGTAGTACTTTGCTCTCCCACACCATGGTGTGACAGTGGGGCACTGCCTGTTACAGATGGAGCTTGTAAATGTGACTTTGGTTGCTGATGTGTCTTGGAAGGTCCAATCCAAATAATATCTGAGATTTTAGTATTGCAAATGCTGTATGGAGGGGCTGTTGGCCTCAGTAGAGCCAAAATTTGGGATCGAGGCTGAAACAGAAAAAGGCCTTGGAAGTCTGCAAGCTGCCTTCCACACAAGCTTTTCAGGTACATTCAAGTGTAGAATATGAGAAAAATTGCCTCAGTTTCACTGTTCCTTTAAAACTTGAATCTCAGTCCAAGATCACAATTAGGTCCTCTCAGGTTTATAGACTTATAAAGGGACCCTGGCCACTGTTTTGAGTAAACCTGGACTAATTGATGTCTTAGTATTAAAAAAGTATGTGAAATCCATGGTTCTGCAGAGTTCCAATATGAAAGCTGATGAAACTTGTTGAAAGGGAAAGGTGGCTGGTGTTTAATCACATACCTGAGGCACAAGCAATGGGGGTCCCTCTTAAAGAGGTTTTTGGGACAAGTCATGTCACATCTTTCTGTATCAGGTTTATCATCAGTAATGACAGGATGAGAAGATTTATCTGCCCTACCTGCCTGCCTTATTTACAAAATGTCTTGAAAATCCCTGGAGACGGTGTAATAAGTGTTCAAATTGCTTCATTGAAAGCCATTTAAAGTTTCTGTCTTTGGAGGGGTAGTAAATCTTACCTTTTATACAGTGAAAAGGCAGCAGCTGACCTATTAGTTTGCATCCTATATATAGTGATCCATCAACACCAGGATCAATTTCCTGAAGGTCACCAGGTCTTTTAAATCCTGCCGTCCTCTTTGAATTCAGACAGTGGGGATTTGGCTTCTCTCTTCCTCACCTGCATTTTCCCTCCTTTCTCTTCTGATAAACATAGGCATTGCAGCTTTAAGATTTTAAGACCTTTCCCAGATGGAAAAGGTCATTTGTCTTTCACTACTCAACACTTCCTTCATGAGTTCATTTAAGCATTGCCAGGCATCAGAAGAACAGAACTCAGCTGTAGGGTTATCTGTGTCTTATTCCCCTTTTGTGTAGGTGGCAAAACTGATCTAGAACAAAACTGTTTGGTTCCCATAGCAATTTACAACATGTAGCAACCATAATACTGTACCCTTCCCACTCCTTATCTACACCTGTTATTTCTTCCTTTGCCACCCAGCTAAGAGCTGTAACACTGGCACTGTTTTGAATGGCATCAAGCAGGCTGTTTCCTAAGTTTCATGCAATTTCCCCCTGTTTTTGGTAAGGACAGGATGCGTTTTTAATCTAAGTAGCAAAAAGCAAACATTTTATTAAGCCACTTCAAATTGGATTCTCAATGAAAAGTTAATTAAAGGAGTGGAATGAAGAGATGTTACAGTGCATCTACTAATCTTGGTACATTATTTATATGAAATCAGTCATCAAAATTAGTCATGTGCACTATCTTGCTGTGTGTGGTCTGGTTTGAAATGGTGTGTTTGTTTCCATTCAGTTCCACTGGATACAGTTAAGATACGCATTTGCTGCGTTACGCAGTTGGATCATATTTTGAAAGTTTATTATGCTCTCTATCTCTCTGTATCTGCAGGCTCAGAGTCAAGGGACCACTAAAAGCTTTCAGCTAAACTTTGCAGTGTGCCTGAGATGAGACAAGTGACAAAAGTCATCCTTTCCTGTAAGTTAACAGGCACAGCTGCCAAAACCTCTGTGGGCGTGGTGCCGGCTGCTGGCACATCCCCTCCCAGACTTCTGCTGTGTTTCAGTGTGCTGGGTGCTGGGGGTGCATCTGGCTGCTGGGGCAAGTGGAGCAGTGGCCCACAGAGCCCTGGGACAACAGGGCCCTGCTGTCCTCAGTGGCAGCAGAGCATCACCCCTTGCCCCCCGACCCTCACCAGTCTTCAAAGTGCTCCCACTTCCTCTGGCTCTGCTGTTAGACACCAGTGAGGTCTTACCCACTTCCTGCTTTTTTTCCTCACTTTTCTTCTTAGGGTGTGCACCAAGAGGAATCGGGGCTAACAAAGTAATTTCAAGTTCTTCCTTTGTTCTGGGTGGTCAATGGACTGATCCTTCCCTCCCCGCCTGTCTCATCCTCTCCTGCAGGGAAAGCAGATAGAGTTACGAATTTCAGGCAAGGAGAATAGTTTAATGATCCCTCCTTAAGGTCACTGTCAATGCTGTTGCATAAATTGACCTACTAGGGGCTTCTGTAAGAGCAGTGCTGTTAACTGGACACGGGGGAGTGTCGCATTACAAAGCAGTGCATGGAAGTTTCCCAGTTAAATCACTGAAGCATTTTAATTGACATTCAGTAACTCTCTCCTTTTCTGACAGCTGCCTTTAATAGAGAGAACACAGCTAATACCAGTTATGGGGTCGTTCTGTGCTCCCTGGTACAGCTCCTGGCTTGAGCTGCAGGGACAGAGCAGTCCTTGAGAAATGTGCCTGAAAATTTCACCTATTCACTGCAAAGGGGAAAATACAAAAACACAGGCACTTGCTCGACACAACACATGGCTATGAGCAAGTGCAGCTTTGATGGGAAGAGCCAGGTTATGAAATAAGTGTCCGTAGTGGCTGTGGACTGTCCAGCTCAGGGGAGAGTCGAAGTGCTCTGTGAGTTTTTCCCAGAAGATGCGGGAGAGTTTGCCTGCTTGTTTTGGGGAGCAGGGAGAGCAATGCAGGGAGGAAAGTATTCCAGCTGGTTCGTTTTCCCTTCAGTCCTTCCTCATTGATGTCCCTCAAATCTATTACATTTTTAAACTGGTGAAAGGCTTCTCCAACTTCACATCAACATCTCCTTGTTTGAAGACAATATGCTTTTGCAGACTTTATAACGTGGCAATAATTTCATCAACTCCAGCTTTACTCTGCAACAGCAAATAGGCAAATACCCTTTCACCATCACACTGCTTTGTTTACCTGTGGGCAACTTAAGATTTGATATAAGGACCTGATACAGAATTCATCTTGCAGTCTCAGACCAGATATAAAATCTGATATAAAATATACAAACACATAAAATCCCCAGATCCTACAGACTGGCGATTTGTGCTCTTGAGCATCTTCTCTTATGTACAGAGCTGAAATGTGCTGTGCTCACAAGGGAGAGCAAAGTGGCTTAGGAAACCTCACAACTCTGGTGAGCTCAATACAACCACTCTTGCTTCTGTCAGGTAGGACCTCACTCTGGAAAAAGTCTAATTTTTTCCCAACATTTACCTCTCTGAGCTGTTTCTCCCAGTGGATGAAAACCATGATCCTTTCTGCTCTGATTCTGATAAATGGGGCAGCTGGGGTAAAGCTCTCAGATACAGTGTGAATGAATGGGAGGATGCCAGATATGAAAAATCTGCTTGAAATTTCAGTGCAGCTTCTAGCAAAACTAGGAAGCAAGCCACTGTCTAGATTATTTTCTGTATTTTATAGCCTTTTTCTGGTTACAATGACTATATCAATATCTTCACTTTCTCACAGAGGCAAGATTCATTCTCTGTTCCAGAATGAACTACAGCAGTAAGCATAAAATGGATATCTCTTGATCAAGGATACATCTCCTCTGACTTTCCTCATAAGATATTAATAAGGGAGAGGCATTATCAGTTTCCATTTAACAGGTGTGTGGAAGAGGGGGAAATCTCATAATCATTTAATACCTTCTGCAGGAACATCCTTCAGCTTTTGCTAATTATGAAACTGAAGCCATTTTCTATTTTGTTTTCCATTTAAAGCTGAAGACGAGCTTCAGGAGACAGCAACAGCAATTTATTTGCTAGGTTTTGCTTTCTTCATGCAAGGGAATGCCAAGGTAACCTCACAGGGTTTCGTTTAAAAACAAGAGTTCAGAGGAAAAAATACCATGGCTTTAGCCCACTGTCTCTGTTAGTTTATTAAAATATTAGTCTTGTAGGTGTGTTAGATTGATTTGCCTTGCAAGGTGTTTAAAAATAGCTGTGAGAATAATGGGTTTCATCAAAAATCATTAACTGGGACGTTACTTTCATTTTTTAACCACAGAACAAAGTGTCACAGCCAGATTAAACAAGCCAGAAAGCATTTGGAGTGCACACAAACAGCCAGCAATTTTTAAATATACCTTAACAGTGGAAAATCCTGAAAGATATCAGCCAACTTCCACTGCAGATTGGTCAGAATCCCCAAGAAAGGTCAGATTGTTTGAAGTGGCTGGTATTTGTACCAGCTGACACAAAAAGGTTCAGTTATTTATAGTGGTTTGCCTGCATCCCCACAATGCTAAGGGACTGAATGAGATTGCAGAGATGAAAAGGACATTTCAGTCTAACAACTGCAAATAGCTGTAGCTCAGCAAACTCCCAAATTATGGCATTACCAAGCCGGAGAGCTGCCCAGCTCAAGCACAGGTCTTAATCCCTATTGGGTAACAGGATCCCATAGAAACCTTTTTTTTTGAAGGGTGCCTTTTATTTGGATAAAATTTAGTTCCCTGTGTAGTGCAATGAAACTTTAGGGCTTCCCTTCCAAGTTTCCCTTATGAGCTGTGTCGTCTTTATCTGGTTGTGTCAGCCAGCCACTGTGATGGAGTTGTTTTTTTTAGCTATAGGACTTGGACAGCGAAAGAAGAAACTGGGGTCATGTGAGGAGAGTGTTGGGACTGGGAAGAAATGTGGATCCGAGTTCATCAGGGTGAATGCTCACCCCTTTTGCTGAATATTTGGTAGGCGAGTGACCCTCCACAGATCAAGAGGGAGTAAAAGAAGACATTTCTGATGAAAAGCAAAACATTGCTAACACATATGGGAAAAGATAAGGGCAGTGATCATGGCCAATAAGAGTGAAAGCTCCTATAAACTAGCCCAAAATTCCAGGAGATGTCTCTTGAAGAAACCACCCACAACTTCCAGTTTTATTGGGCTAGTCAGGTCTATGGGAAAAGGTGCTTTCTTCTCGCTGGCAGGTCCCAAATCAGCAGGGAATTAAAGACTTTGGAGGTTGGCCCAAACAACCAAATGGAAGGAAAAGGCCTTTTCAGTCAGTTCAGCCTCATGGGAAAACTCCCATTTTGCACCATAAGCAGCAGGCACAGAACAGCTGAGCTGTTGTTTCTTTAAATCAGCACTGGGTTTGATGTGGGATGCCCTTTGGAGCATGGTTGATCAGGCCAAGTATGAACAGGGTGTTATCTCCGAACAGCTCATGAGCCTTCCTGAGCAGATAGCCTGGAAACAGCCCCAATGACTGGCCCTAATCCTAAAGCCTTCCCTCATGCAGATAAACCCCCTACAGAGAGAGGGACAGAGGAAATTACTGATATTCACTCATCTATTTATATTTAGACAAAAGATTAAACAACTTGGAACTGTAATGATACGTCCGTGGCGTGGCTCCTGCGAACATGTAAGCACTTGCAATACTTCTCTGCACAGGCTTAACTGGAAATGGACTGGAGATTGTGGACATCTTCCAACAAAATGTACTTATTCAATGAAGGAAAGCTATGTTTGGACAGGAAACCAATTGTTTTTTCAGGAGGAAGTTACTGAGAACCACCGTTTTGATTAAAACAAAAGATTGTGTTTTCACTCAAAAATCCTGTAGAATTTGTGTTTTTCTAAAACTCTAAACAATTCCACAGACACGAAGCATTGTAAAGAGTGCAGGCATGTTGAAACAAATCTATGCAAATAGGATGTTCTGATGCTATCAGGGCAAAATCATTCAGGATTTCCATTTCATGGGAAATTTCAACCTTTCTTGTTCTTTTTCCGGTTAAGTATGAAAAAAAAAATAAAATCAGAAGACTGCAATATCCGTGGTTTCAAAGGGAAATTCCAGGTTTCAACCAGCTTTACTAAACATCCCTCAAGTCTTGACTGGCACTGGGCCAGTGCCAAGGGAAGCACCTGAGAAATTTTATGGAATTGCCATGTTATTTCATGATCCTTTCTCCCACCTTCTTTCTCTGAGTAGACATTTCCTTGCAAAGAACACCCATTCTGTCAGATGATAGAAGAAAAACGTGAGAAGCAGCACCTCTTCTCCTGCTGTGTCCTTCCCCATGACACAACCATGACACGACCTTCGACTGGTCACTGGAAATGCTTTGCTTTTCACCCTCATGTTATTTTTGTCGAACCAGCCATGCAGAGCAGCACCTTCTGGTTTATGTGGTTTTGAGGGATAGCTCCAAGAAGCAGTTTCTGACCAATGCTGACTGCTCTAAAGAGACTTTTTAAAGGGTTTTGGTGTTAGAGAAGACATTAGCAATTGCTTTTCAGGTAGTGTTTCATGCCATCTCACTGGAAACTCACACAGACTGGACTGCCTTCCTTTTATTTGTGCTGGAAAGACTGTTGTTATGGTCTCAGTGCCTCACTTTTCCCTCCCCTTCCCCCTGAGTCCAAACCCTACACCAATATCCTGTGCTTGGAATACTCACATGAAAATCAAGAGTGACAACTTCCTCACCATGGGACACCAAAGCTGCCTCTGCAGGACAACAGTTTTCTTTGGGACGGTCTACAAGGATGGCATGAACCTCTGCAGGAATGCAGTGTCACCACAGAGTGGGTAGGAGTGGAAGGGACCACTGGGGGTCATCTAGTCCAGCTCCCTGCTCAAGCAAGAATCCCTAGACCACAGTACTCAGGACTGTGTCCAGACAGCTTTTGGATACCTCAGGAAAAGGAGACTCCATGACCTCTCTGGGCAACCTGTTCCAGTGCTCGGTCACCTGCACAGTAAAGAAGTTCAGAGTCTCTTTTTCAAATGCCTGGACTTTTAAAATATAAATATAAAAATCACTGATCCAGCAGTTCAGAAACCCAGTCTTATGATTCCAGTTTGCCCCTGGCCTCACCAAACACAAGGCCACAAGCAGACTTTTCTTCCCCAAGAAGAGATGAGGGAAGAGACCGGTGACAGACGTTAATTAGGGTGTCAAAATCACCTCTGGAAAGAGCTCAGACATGTTGGGGAGCCTCCCAGGATAAATTTCTTTCCTTGGAACTTACTTGTGAGTCCTACAATTAGTGTGGAACCTGGCTATGCAGTGCACAGTGCACAGGAGGTGGCATTAAGGAGGACCTGTTTTCTCAGACTTGTTATTTTCCTCCTTGCTTTTTGCAGTATGTATTTATGTTAATTGCAGCAATACATCTGTCCTCAGAGTTTATCAGATTCGAGGAGATAAGATATTGCCATCAAAGCCCATTTTGAGCTATGAGCTCCTCAGTAAATCAATGTTACATGAATTAAGATTGCCTTGAGATTGTCTAGAACGTTTCATCTGCCCATATCTGGAAAGAGTTTCTAATCAAAACCCTGTAAAAGACAGCTTTAGGAATTTTCTCTTGCAGCTTACAAACTCTGTGGTCTCAAACAAGCTTTAATTACCAGGGCTTTAATGGCAGCAATTTTATGATGTTTCAGAAGTGAAATGGTTTATACTCTGGTGATAAAGACTTCATAGGAGTCAGTAAAAAATAAAGCAGAATTCCACAGCAGGAGATGGATTTTTTTTTTAATGGATTTTTGCAGACAATTCTTAGCTTTTTCCACCACAAGGAAAGATACAAAATGTGTTAATGGGCACTTACATCTTCTTTATTTTCAGTAGTTTCACCTGTTGCTCCTACTTTTGAATTTTTATACAAAAATTCAATCCCATTTCTGTCCATTTGAATACAAAAAATGCCAAGCATATTTCCACCTACCACAAAATCTACCTTTCTTAGAGACCACCTTAGAGAATCTTTTCCCTGACTGCAGAGGACAGCTGTCACCACAGCACAAGCCCTACCACAAGCTCCACGTGGTGCAGAGTGATTGGCATTCTGCACTCACAAAGGCCACAATGGAGGGTAAATATGGAAGGGTGGTCTTGCATGTCAGAGCTGAAGTAAACTTGTGGTGGTGTTGGGGTAGGTGAAAACTGCCAGTACGTACAGGAAAAACTTCAATTATCCGGTGCTGCTGAGCTCTGGACCTCTAGAAGAATAAATATTTACTATTCTAAATGAAATATGTATTCCACATGAGTGTTGCAGTCTATCTTGGATAGCTTAGGGAAGACTAAAAGTTTTCAAGGGGTTCTTGAACTAAAAGCTTTCCTCTATGTAGAGAGTTGCTATTTTAAAGTTCTACCACCTGCAGGAATCTTCCTCTCTGTCTCAATCTCATCAGGTCTGTCTAACTGGTGACACTGTCCTCCCTGCAGGCACTGGGGGCCAGGGCAGAGCCTAATAACTGATGACTCTGGAGCCCCAAATCCTGTCCTTGCCTTTGCCACCAGTCTGTGGGGTGAAAATGGGCAAATTGTTTGTCCTCTGTGGTAGCGTCAGTCTTATATCTGAAGTGCCAGCCAAGCCTTTGCTCAAGGCCAAACTCGTGCGTGAAATTTGGATGCAGGTGCAGATGAGTCAAAAGCACAAGGAAAGAAGACAAGTTTGACTCTTCTGGACTGTGACTTCCTGCACTTTCACGGCGAAATGACTCCAGGAGCTACTACAAAGCAAATAATAACACCACAGCTTTTTACAGTTCAGTTTTAGTTTGCTGGAAGGAGTGGGTCTGACCCAGTCTCAGCCTGGACAAGCCTCTGTCATGTGAAGGTTGCTTTGATTTATGCCTGCACTTAACAGGATCCAGGTGGCCCAAGGAGAGCGTTCAGTCGTTGTCGCTCCCGCTCCAGATGAGCGCCGGGTGTTTCTCACCGGGTCACTCAAACAGCAATATAATGTTGGTCATTCCACAACACTGTAAATCAGGCTGCAAAACCCCACATTTGGAACAGTTAATGTCGTTGCCTGGGGCGATACCGCAGACACGGCTTTATTTGCTTTGAACAGAATTAAAATGAGAAATAAAAACGCTGCTTTGACAGCAGCTTAATTTTAAATAGATGGCATATTAAATACTATTTATTAGGGTTAATTATGCAACCTCTTTCCATTGCATCTTGTTTATAGGAATGGACTGAATCACCCTGGCTTGTTGTGCTTCACATCTCTCTGGGCTGGCTTTCATTTTGGCAGAGCAGTTACCCCTTTGCAATATTTTGATACACATCACAATGTTTTTGTCTGCAAAGCCATATTATCAGACTCACATTCTCAGACAACCTTTGGGCTGAGTGGGTTTCTGACCCTTGGCAACACAGGTATTTTTCTATTTACCACCTTCCTAAAAATACAAATTGTTGTAGTGAGGATAATTGATCACACTCAAGAAACACGCTGGTTTGTTTCTGCCACAAGTTCCTTAACCCTTGCTAAGTAGTATCAAAATTTAGTCTACATATCTGGTTGTAGATTATAAAATTACCTCTCATAAGATTAAAAAAAAAAATTGTTTAAAAATAAAATTAAAGAATTGGAAGACAATGAAAATACCCAAAAATCATATGTCTGTGGGTCATCACATTGAACATATATATTTCTAAAACAATCTAGAAAGCTGTTCTTGAGTGCCAAGAGCAATAGCAGGGTGTCTGTGTTCATACACATACATGTGTGCACATGTACATGCACACACTAATGTTTCTGACCCTTTTTACTGGGTATTCTTCCCTTTTAGGAGCACAAAGTCCACTGAAAGGGCCTCATTTTCACTGGCTGGAGCTCAGTATATTTTCACAAACCATCTTGTATCAGAATTTGGCCCTGAAAAGCTTTTTTTTCCCCAGTGATACATAATAAATCTTCCATCTGAGGGATTTTCAGACACGCTCCTACTTGACTCAGGAGTAGCGTTCATTGGAAAAAAACTTTGATGGAAAGGGTTTTTTTTCCTCATCAGTAAAATGCGGTAGCGCTAAAATAATAATAATAAAAAAGAAGTTTGTGAGCTCATGTTGCTTTTGGGGAAATTTCATTTAAAAAAAAAGTGATGAAAAAGTTCCAATAATGTTGAAACATCCTAAATTATCTCCATACTTGAAAAAAAACCTTCAGATATATTATTTTCTTTTGAACTTGTGTCATTTGTTTTTAAAAATTGATACTGCATTATATATTAAGTATTAAAGAGCCATTAGTGGAACACAACTTTTAATTTCTACCAAATCAAAAGTTTTCCATGTGAAAGAAAATTAATTTTGTCCTGAAAAAGAATGATATAATTTCTGGAATCCCCAAATCTCTGTGCAATGAAATTCCTTTTTGCTCAGGAGCAAAATTATCAGTGGTGAAAAAGATCCTCAAAAAGCAAACAATGTATTGATTCATTAAATAAATCCTTTTTTCACCCCTGAGTCCTGCAGTCTTTCGAGTTCTAACTTCGCTGGCTTTGTTTTTTTTCAAATGCCTCCGATTGTATTTTATGGCAAACTTTCCTATTCCAGATTCACGGTCTGGTGGCTGAAATTTCAGAGAATGCACTGGTCCATTTCATTCTCTTGACTTCAACAGGTTTTCTCTTGAGGTTTGCTGTATGAAAATTGTGTTATAGTTAATCAGCAAGAAGTTGCCCTAATGCCAGATCCATCCACAAGACTTCCTAAGTTTTAGAAAAGTAAAAATACTCATTGATGGTGTGACATTTCCTCCCAGGGTCACAACCTGTGGTTCCTAACCACAATTAAGAGGGTTTTTGCTCACGTTTCTTTGCAGGAATTTGCTCTGTGCTGTGTAACAAGTAAGGAATGGTGGGTCACAAGCAAAACATCCCCAAGTGAATCCTTTTAGAAGCAGTGTACTTATGGAGAGCCACAGCAGGGGAAAGCCTGGAGGACAGCAGACCAGGTGTCACCTGGTTGATCAGCATTTTCATGAAACTACCAGTTACAGTTTCCTAAGGAGACTTTTATATTAGTTGTGGGTGGATATGGTGAATAAACAACTGATGATACCTCTGAGATCTTGCTCCAAGCCAGTAGCTTTCTTCCATCTACAGAAAACTGGTGAGACCACGCTAGTGGATCTCCAAGGTTTGCTCCACTAGAATGAACAAATAAACATCAGCCAGTACGTGAGGTAAAGGTTTTTTTTTCCTCTCTCAATGAGTGATTTCTTAGAGGGAACAAAAGTGAGGTATGTTCATCCAAGAATGTCAAAATACTTTTGGCAAAAAACTATACTGTTTGATTTCATAGCTGAGATTGCACAAACTACGTGGTAACAGGAAGGTTTTATAAACAGGAGTTGTGGATTAGTGCCTAAGTTGATGTGACAAGACTTTTTCATCCTGTTGTCATAAAGAAAAAAACCCAAACAAGTGAAAAACCAAATCAAAATAAGAAAGGCCCAAATAGGTGGCCAGTAAGGTCCAAAGAGCCTCGAGGTTCTTTTCTTCTGGATCTTGGTGAGTCTTTCAAGCTCTATGTCCTGTGACTGTGGATGTCTCTCTGCTTTAGAGTTCTCTGCTTACTGAATGATATCAGTCTTCCTCAAATGCGAAGAAATAGGCAGCCTCTCCATGGAGCAAAGAGAAAAGGAGAACTTGTCTTGAAAGTATCTCAACCTGCAATTCTCCCCTGTAGGTAGGTGTGGAATAGTTCTCTCCACACCTTCAGTTTTTCCCTCTTTTCTAGTGGAGAAAAGAACAACACCACAGGGAAAGACAGATCACAAATGAGGGCTCTGTGGTGAAAGACAAGTCCAGATATCCTGGCCAGCTTGCATCAAATGAATTTTCTGCTGGTGTCATCTAAGTGAATTAATATTAGTATGCCTTTCTCAGTCCTCAGAGCTGGATATCAGACGCTTCCAACTGCTTCCTTCGATGCCTGTCCCCTTCTTCTCACTTAAATAATTTGGACAGGAGAGAGGATGGAACTTCACAGCTTGTCACCTGAGAGCCAGCCAATTTTCTTTGCCCGTGTTTTGAGATGAATAGAGACAGAAGAAAAAAAAATGGAGAAGTCTATACACTTAATCTAGGAAAAATGCTACGGCCAGGGAAGCGTCAGTGCTGTGGGAGAGAGCCAAGAGCAAAGACACTGAAGCTGGGACTGCCAGTCTGCCCTGCTGCCCTCTCTGCTCCTCTTAGCCATGGCAGCTGCAGGAAAGGTAACCTTCACAGGATGAAGCTGCACCGTCTTTGGGTTGTGCCAACAAACCCAGACTCTGAAGGGTGTCTTGTTTTTCTGTTTACTGTTTGTTCTCAGTCCTCCCAGTCTTCCCAAAACTACTTCACGGGCAGAATTTCAAGGGCAAAGCATTTGATTTTTCCAAGTACCGGAGTTTTCTGTGATCCTGCTCCAGTTTGAAGTGGTGTCAGTGGATGCATTAAAACATTCCCTTTTTTGTGTGCTTTCCCATTCTGCTTTGGCAGCAGACCGGCTTAAAAATCCAGAAACGATCCCTCCAGTTGTTGTTTTTGGGCAGACAATGCAGGCATTGTGCATTGCTCAAATGGAGCAGATTCCAGTTGTTTACACTTCTTGTGGCATTGTTAGGCTTAAGCAATTTGTCTGCTGATAGCCCCATATTAGGAGTTCTCATTTGCAGAATAACTGGAAGATATGATCAGAAACAGATCCGTGGTAGTCCACATGTCATTGCCAACCATGTGGAGTGACAGACAGCCTCATAAAAAGGCTACAGGGCGAGCTGAGCCAGAGATGTTTTGCTGGCCTGAGTGACACTGTTATGTACAAATGATTCACATCTGTCGTGAAAGCAAGCATCAAAATATGTCAGATGGCAGCTGAAGAGAAGGTAGATAAGGAGAAAGATGTGACAGTACTTCCAGCTGGATTTTCTTTTTTGGACTTTGGAGTCTCTAAACTGTAATGCATTTGACTGCTGTAAGACATAGTAATAATAATAATAATAATGATCCCTTAAGCCATTTCAGGTGTGTTGGTGTTTGTCATCTGCTTTGAACTCTCAGTTTTGCTGCTTTCTCTAGGGAAGGGTAGTGTGTGAACAGGGGCAACTTGATATGGCTTTCTCTTTGGAAAAGCTTTCTTGGAGTTTTCCAGTTTCAGGGAGCTGTCTATGAAGCCATGCATGTGATCTAATTAAAAGCTTATGTGACTGAGGTAGATAAATAAGGGGAGGTTTTATTTGAAAAGAGCACTTGCTGCATTTTGGTGAGGCTTTTACCTGAAAGACATTTTGATTTGCCACATCCCACAAATGTTTGCACCTCCATGCTGGCCTGCAGGCAGGCAGCATTGGTTCCTGTTCCCAGCCCTTTCTGACACAGGATGTGTCTTGCTGCACTCCTATTTATTTTCTGCAAACTTAAATTCTGGTTCTCACCAACATGCCTTGCCTGAGATCAGTCCCTGCTTTGTAGCCCACAACGAAGACAGCTCACCTTGAGCTTTCAGGCTTTATTTGTTGACCTTGGTCTGCAGGAAGCCAGGCTGCTGGAGCAGAGCAATCCTTTCTGGGAAATAACTGTCTGTGACTTTGTCATACGGATCCTCTTGTTTAGTCCCATCTTCACAGCTCATTACAAGTGTGAAACCACTCATTTAAAATACAGCTGTGGCCTGTTGCATTTACCACTTACCGAGAAAAAGTTCTGTTTTCTGAGCTTTAGCAGAAGTTACATGTGGCACCACTCAACAATATTGGTTCCTGGTGTCATTCCACATGGAGCTGACACCAGCAGCTATCGCTACAGCACTGTCTCTTCCTGTTAGCCTTTGGCAAAATTACAAGGAGTTGGTAACAAGGCCTTGTAATGGTCTCTACTGGAAATCTGCCATGCGGGGTGTATCCTTTTGCCTCAATATTTTGGGGAACGTTCTAGCAAAAATGGTTTCATTATTTTGAAGGCAAGAGACATGACGAGAAAACAAAATTAACAACTTTAAAACAGTGTTTGCAGCTATTTCATCCATAAGTTTGCAGTGCTGTTTTGCTTTGGGATAGGAGCTTGAAAATGAGCTGAGTAGCTCACCCGGGGACCAGGTTACAGCTTTTAAAAAGAAAACTTCTGGAATAATTTTGACAATCATTTTGAAAACATTGCTGCCTGCACATTCTCAAGCTGTTAAACTCCTGAGGACATCATGCTGATTTTGGAGACAGTGGCTTCAACAATCAGACCATGGATTTGGAAGTGCTCTTCGAGGCTGATGAAGACCATTCAATATGGGATGAGGAACAAGGAGTCTTTCTCTCACTCAACAGACCCTACAGCACTGAAGACAAATGAAGCTGCTGGTGGGTACTCAAGAGAAGCAAGAGGCAGTCTGGGGTGCAGCAGGAACAGCAGAGGATAAAGATTGGGTGGGTTAAAAGGCTTTTGAGATGCCATTTTATCCCTTTCCAAATTTGGAGGCCTGTTTTCCCACTGCTGTTTTCCACCTAGCAGAGTGTCAACAACTCATTTGCCTCATCCCCCATCAGGACTTGCCCAGAGAGCAAAATGCTGCATATATTCTGATGTCAATTCCTCTCTTAGCTCAAAAGGTAGAGGTGTATCTTGTATCTCTCAAAGTCCAGTCTTGCTGGTTGGGTAGATGAAACTTAGTAGGTTTCCACCTGCAGAAAGCCCTGCTTTTTATAGTTTTCATCTTCTTAAAAAAAAATCCAAGGGTATTTTGTTAGCAGATGTTAGAAGAACTGCATTGTAGTGTCTGGCATTTCGGCCTCTAGCAGTATTTGAGAATGGTATTGAGGAAATGAATCATGGTTTGTGCTGAAGGGGGCTGTTGTTACCCAGACTGTTGCCTCACACGTCCTAGGAGCTGGAATATACAGTAAATGAGGCAGGGACCTTGGTGAAGGACACAGATGGATGATGGTGAAGTTGAGGGACCTGAACCCCTGACCAGAATCACTGACTTTCTCCTGAAGTCCAGCAGGGAGCTCTGATGTGATGCTAGGTAAATGACTTAGAGGTACCTTTCCTTATTACTTCACTCATGGTAAATTCCTCCTTTAATAAACTCCCCTGATACAAAGAAGGGTCCAACCTGTAAAAAGAAAACAAAACAAACCACTAGGATCTCACCTAGACCTGGAACTATGAGGTTTGTATTTGTACATTTCTACTTTTATCCTGTCAAAGTACAGTATAGTCAGCCCCTATGTTATTCACACTAGAAAATATGACAAGTTTGGGCTTAATCCTTCTAGGCCTCATCTCCCAGGATTGTTGTAAAGATTAACTGATGCTTGTGGAATATTGTCAAACTATAGCAGCAATATAATAGGAAACTCAAGGAATATATGAACACACCTTGGTTCAGTACAATGCTTGGATGTAAAGAGCAGTAGATAAGACCTGAAAACACTGTTGAAATTACAAGGTTACAAGAGAATACAAACCACACACGGTTTCAGCGAGCCCCAGCCACTCTTTGTGATAAACAGAGTGAGAAAATAACATGTGTTGAGATAATTCATGAAAGTTCTATAATGGGCACACAAAAGGGGAAACAACAACTGCACACGAGACTTTAACAGGCATTTCCTACTGTGCAAGCACGAGACCTGCCAGCCTTGGATTTTGGTGGTGTAAAACTGTGGGCTTGTTTTTGCAGAAAATGTAGGGATTTTGCATCAAGCACAGTGGAGCACCTGAAGGTGACCTGAATCTGCTGGCACACAGAGGACTCCCATGAGATGCTGTTCCTCAACACCAGGTTGTGCCTGTGCTTTATTCCAGCCCCAGGAGTGGTCCAGTCCCTCAGCTGTGGTCTTGTGAGCCACTGAGGCACGATGGATTTTAAATAAAGTTTTTTCCCTTTGTGGAAGAATCATCCCTCCAGAGCTGAAGGAGTCTTCTGTAGCTAGCCAGGGCAGTGCAGAACAGATCCAGGAAAGAACAAGGAAGGACTATTTGAAGATGGGACTGAAGACGGATTGGTGTGACCTGAACCGGGTTTAGGAAACCCTATATGTAAAATAAATGCAGTTTATTTTCTCTTGCTAGACTTCCTTGTTCCACACTTTTCATTCACCATGAGCCAAAAGAGACCAGAATACTAACCCTCAAATTATTGGCAATTTGTTCAGCTCTCTAGAAAAATGCCTCCAATAAACACAAACCCTGCAAGTCAGTGTAGCATTAAATCAAACCTTAAAAGATGAAAAATGCTTCTTTCACTGTTTTATCTGAAGCCAAAAAGGATATTGCTTTACATTTTTTCAAAATAGAAGTGCATAGCTTTACTGCTGCCTTCCAGCATCGAGAGATGTTCCCCCCGGTAAGAGCTCATTAATTTGAGAGTAGGCTTGATTAGACTAGAACTGAACAAGACCAAAACATTTCATTTCATTCTTTCACACTAATCTCTTGGCAGAAGAAACCCCTTTTTGCCCATCACCCCCACTCAAAACACAAACAAAAATAAGAGCTCTCCCTCCTTCAAAATCTGTATGGACCACAAAATAGCCTGAAGGGCTCTTTTGTTATTACCATAAAATGCATTACACAAGTGAATAAAATAGCTGTTGGTAGCTCAGGTCTATGGGATACTAGTAATCCTGTATAATTGCCAACTTGTGGGGCGATTGGTGAAAGAAACCTTAAAGCCTTTTTATTTTATCTTAGTAATGATGAGGGAGTTACCCAAAACATATGAATGCACCTCTCCTCCTTTAGACCATCAAAGGTTCAACAATGAATTCCTTTCTTTGAGAAAGCTGGGCTTTAGTCTGCCATGAAACTCAATCCAGGGCCCTCTCATTAATTTTGCTAAATAGATTAGCCAATTGGAGTTGCTGCTTCAGAGGGAAGCAACCTCCAAAACAAGTTTTTCCCCATTCTCAAGGTGAGATGTTTTGCTCACAGGACATCCTTTCAAGTGCACTGGAGTACTTTTAGACTGGATTAGCTGAGGCAAATGGATTAGTCTTTGTAGGTATTAGAACCAAGGGCCTTTAAGAAAGGAAAACAAGGTGCCTAGTTTCACCAGTATGCCACTAAAAGCTACTTAGTGCAAACATCCGTAAAACTGTCAAGAATGAGGACTTGTAAAAGCAACTGTAAGCACATCCTCAAGCTAATTGTAAGACACACATTTACACAGAAATATGCAAACTGCAAACACAGGCTGAATAGGGACAGTCACACATGGATCTGATCTTAGGGAGCATAAGGAATTTTTACCGGTGTTTTGAAGGACACTTGAAATGCTGCAGCATCTGCTATTTTTTCTTCCAAGCAAGTCATTTGATTAAGGCATTAATCCTCTCACAAAAGTAAGCCCAAATGACACTCCTCTTTACTGACTTTCTGAGGGTCCAGCCCAGAGAAGTGCTAAGCTTTACAGAATGGGGGAATCCACACATCATTGGTAACGTGCAGCCATTCAGGGTTAGGGCTGAGACTTATTCCTTGCATTCTCTTCTTGCCTAAGTGTGAAATAGTAAACCAGCAGGAGCAGAATGATTGTGTGAAGCTCAGAAAGTGACTGAAGAAGACAGGAATTTAAAATACTTCTTTCTCCTAAAAGCTGCCTCCCTTATCCCAACAAGCATTGACTTGACTTAGTGTTAATGACTTAGTGTTAATGAAGGACATATTCCTATTTCTATAGAAAAGCTTAAAAAAACCCCAAACCCCAAACCCCATAAATTAGATGGATAGGCAATACTCACCACAAATAAACCACACAGAAATAGAGTTAAAATACACAGTTATGTGACCTGCTGCTCAAATATCCAAAGGTTTTTAATCTCTGTGGAGGGTTCAGATGTTGCAGAAACCTTGGCACGCTAATCATTTTAATCATATCTACGGTTTATATTATCTACTGCTTATTTTATACATCTCTGCAAATAACTGCTCCTCACATGTCTCATGTCCTTGGTTGTAACAGAGGCAGTCACATGTGTTTGTCCCAGCAAACGCATATAAGGGTATTTTGCAATTATTCCATTTGTCACTAGAAACATTAGGAATTATTATTCTGCAAGGAACCCAAAAGGCAATGCTTTTCCCATTTCTTTCAACTGCATAGATCAAGGAGAACCTTGATTTAATTAATGTCTGTTGTCATGCAAAGGAGGGGAGTTACTGAGTCTTCTTTAGTTTTTCATGAACTTTCCTCTTTTCTGCTTTGTCAGTTGAAATATTCTTTTTCCAGTGATGCTGGTAAACCTACTGATGTTATAAAGCAAAAAATGTGTGAAAGCCTGTCTCGTTACCCATCTCTCTGGGTATAGCCTTACTTCTGAATGGCTGTAGTAATATCACACTTAAATGACAGTCTCAAAATTGAGAAATGGAAGAAATCTTTGTGAAGAGTGGCTAATCCTTGATCTTACTGACCAAAATCACTAAAAGAATGAGAATGAATGGTAAATACTAGAAATTAATTTATTAAATATAAAAAGGCTTGAGAATTATTGTGTATCAGTAAATAGTCTACTTAAAAATTCCATGAACAAACTTGTGTGTAATGTTGGGATAGTAACACTCTGTTGAGTATCCTTTAAAAATCTGTCTCTTTTGCCAACTGGGTGAAAGCACATAGAAGTGACACATACATTTGTGAATGTGATCAAAATATAATTTTCCTTATCTTTTGCATGAGTACTGTAGGAATACCTATAAAATCCACCCAGACATAATGACCTACTGTTCAGTAACACCTTCCATTCAAAGTCCCACAATTCATTACAGTAATTTGCAGAATCTTAACAACTCTCTGAAGAAGGGAGAACATTTTTCTGATCTAGATACGTCCTTTTGGCAGCTACACTGGGAGCAGTGCACATATCCTAGGGATGTCATTGGCCTTTTGTCTGCTTTCAGAGCAGAGCCTGCCACCCTCAGTGGGCACAAGGGCAGCTGTAGGAGCTTAGACCCCTTCCAGAAACACTGAGATAATCTTCAGGGGTTTTATACATGCAGATATGAAATGTTGACCTAAATTGTAAATGTTGTTTTCAGAAACACATCCCACTGTGAACAGCTGGAGCCTTGGATGCTCAGTACATCTGAAAATCCAGGCCCTTGGGATGCAATATTCCCTGATGTAACCTGCAGACAGCACTACCTTCCAGCATACAACAACTGAAACAGGGACATTGGAAAAGGCCTTTGTTATCATATACCATAGAATGTTTTGGGTGGGAAGTGGCCCAAAGATCATCTCATTCCCACCCCCTGCCATGGGCAGGGACGCCTTCCACTAGACCAGGTTGCTCAGAGCTCCATCCAACCTGGTCTTGAACACTTCTGGGGATGAAGCAGCCACAGCTTCTCTGGGCAACCTGTGCCAGGGCCTCACCACCCTCACAGTAAAGAATTTCTTCCTAATATCTTATCTAACCCTGCCCTCTGTTAACTTAAAGCCATTTCCCCTTGACCTGTCACTCCATGACCTTGTCAGTGGTCCCTCTACAGCTCTCTTATAGCCCCTTTAGGTACTGGCAGGTGCTATAAAGTCTCCCTGGCCACCTCTTGTCCAAGCTATCCTATCACTCTGTATGTGACCAAGCTACAGAAAGCAGAGTTGCCCTCCACAGTATGTTTACATCACTGCTCTCTCCAGGTTGTTCCATCAGTTAGTTGAATAGGGAGCATCTTTGTAAAAACAAGCTTGCTTTTATGCAGCACATCAGGGCCATCAAAGCTTGTGGAAATCCAACAAAAGTACCTTATTTACATGCCTTGTCTAACACACATGCTATTTGTTTGTGGGGTATAAAGAACAGCTCCCCACTAGTGACACATCAAGGTTTATGTTTATTCTCTTTGCTGACCTCAGTGAAAGAGGAAGAGGCTTTAGGTAACACTCTGGAAAACAGTGATGGAGCTGTTGTCCAGTATAAGAAATTTGCATCTGCAATGTACCAGCCACACTGCAGGTCTAGGAAAGCAAGAAGTGCCACATGCAAGCTGATGAGGAATACAGACACACTGCATCAGATCTGCTAATTGATCTGATCATAGATCAGGCCAGCAAGCAGGGACAAGTGATAGTAAAGTAACGTGAATGAAGGTAATGAAAACAGACTGGAAGCAGATTTAGGATGAACATAATTAGACTTAATGTTAGCACTGAAAGCAGAGATTTGGGGGTTGGTGATGCCTGGGGCTAGTTGACGTTTATCAGCATAGCTTGACTGTCTCTCTAAGTGGGGTTTTGTACCTGGGAAGGGATTCTGACATTTTGTTCACAATTGGACCACCTGCTCATGTCTCATCAGCTAAAAAGAGCTTAAAGGCTTCTTAGCACACGGGAGGTATGGATCAGGCATGCAAAAATATTTAGGTCTTGGATGCAGCATCTCTTAGCCATAGCCACAGGAACAGATGACTCTTATTTATGCACTTATTCACAATAATTAAGGCATAAATATCTAAATAAACCCACTTTCTAGCTAGAAATACATGAAGAGTTCCTTTATATGCCTGAAGATATAAACATGCCGAAGTGCTGGGATACGTCAAGCTTTCCTGAGCTCTCTTTCGGTGCTTCTCGCCTACCCCAGCCCCAGTGATACTGTGATCAGCACAGACCAAGGGCCCCACCATGTGTCTGCTCTGATGTGTCCACTGTCAGTCTGGGGAGCGTGTCACAACCTCACTTTGGAGTGTAACCTTGACCATTAACAGGCTGAATATGCTGTGTCTCATGAACGTTTGCTTTGCTGTTAGTTTTAAACGTCCAATCATTTCCTGATTACTCCTGACCTGATGTAGTGAGCAAATACTTCTGGGATGATGGTGGCAGGTGCCCCATAGCAAACCCAGGGGGAACAGGTTCTCCTCTGTAACACCTACAGACAGTTTGGGGCAGGACAGTGACTACCTGCTGTTGGGACCAGACTGATTCATGTCACATTTTCCTCTCTTCAGGGTACTTACTCCTTCCCTTGAAGGGGCAAGGATACTCTTGTTAACAAGTAACCAATTATGACTTTTTAGTCAAATGCTTGGAAAACATACGGGGTAAGAATTCTAGCCTTGGCACATTTAACAAATGCACTAAAGAGCCAAAATGGACACAGTGGGATATTTATTTCTGTCAAGGATTGAACAAAAACTTCCAGTTGAACCTTTAGAGTCCCTCCCCTCCTCCTTTCCTCTCCTTTCTTCCCCCTACGCCCTTTGCCAAAGTTCAGCTCAAGTTGATGAAGAATGTATATTTTTTGAATGGTAAATGCCTGGCAGGCCTAGGAACTATCTACAAGACAGGTGTGTGGCTCAGGCAGCTTCCAACTGCTTGCTTGGGACTGATAGTGCTTTTGTAAGAAAGCAGCTTCAATCCTGTCCTGGAAGAAACATTCCTGCCCCTGGGGGACAAGTGATTCATTCAGTCAATGAGGTCAGTTCTACTGCAGATCTGCCTAAGAAAGCTGCCAGCTATATTGAACTTAATTCATAGTCACAAGCCATTATGGAATTTGTGCTTTCCACTGTTTTGCAAAATGGTAGAAATTGTGACCTTGGACTAAGCTTGGGTCTAAAATTCAGTGTCACAAGGATGAGCCATTATTGCAGCCTGAATGGGAAAGTAGCATATGAAAGCAAACAAGCATGCAGGGGAATGAATCTCCCCCAAACTGAAAGGTGAAGTGAGAAAGAAGGAGGAGGTAAATAATACCTTGAATCAATCTGCAAAATTTATGATTGTTGGTTCCCAGTCTCCTTGCTGTGAGGGGGTTCCTCGCTGAAGGGGATGCTCAGGTGCAAAGGGGAGTGAGTGGGGAGAAACAAGACCCTAAAACAAGAGCGGCAACTGAAAAGCTTTACAAGGTGTGTGATGAAAACACAGCTGCTGCCGTGTCTCCAAGCACAGGGTTTGTGTCACTGCAGCAGATGCAGCAGAAAGGAAGAATGTGTAAAAAAGAAGGCTATAAATCTCTGGGTCACAGATCCCAAGGTGTTGCTGGTGGATGTCTGGGGCTGTCAGGAGTTTGCTGACATCCCTCCTCCAAAGACTTCCCAAGAAGCATTCTTGCCTCATCTGCTCACCACCTGCCAGCCCCTTCACAGGGGGCTGGAGGACTGTCCCCACAGCAGGTGCCCTCCCTGGTTTGGCTTTCCTCTTGCAGTTGAAAACCTGAACTAGCTTTGGGCTGCAGATTTTTCTTCTGGGCTAAAGTAGTTGTGTAAGTATAAGACTCTAAAAAAAAAAAAAGTTATCAGTTTTAAAGGAAGTAGTAATATCCTTTAAGAGAGGTCAATGGGATTAAAACATCTGAGTCTCTGAGTCTCCTCTGATTTTGTTATCAACTTTCCCCATCATTCTGAATTATCTCTAGCCCAATGGAATTGCAGGACAGATGACCATTTTTGTTGATTTTTGCCAGTTGAAGGAAATGTCTTCTTTTAAGAGGGCTTAGAATATTCTGAGGGGCCTTGATAGATAAATCATTTATTGCTGGGCTGCCCAAAAGTTGTGTGGGACTGTCAAGATGCCTGGGAGGAAACTGTATGTAGGTCTGACCTTAAGAGTCTTGGTGCAGAGAGGGCTACAGTAATGTCAAAGCCAGGTAAACATGGTTCTGCTTTCTAACTAGGGCCAAATAATTCAAACTAACAAGGCACTGAAGCAATATCAACAATAAAATAACTTAAACAAGTGAAAATATACAGAAAAGAAATCAACTTTGACAAGCAGAAATTTCAGGAGCTGTTTGATCTTCCAGCTCCATTCAGTCAAGGAAACTTTCCTGTCACTGCTCTGATTTGACTTTCTGGATTGATCAGAACTACCTGACAATTTTCTCACAACAGAGATTTTATTGAAGGCTTTGGCCATACTCTCCCATGGGTTTAGACACTTGCTTAGTGAGCCTACAATGAGCAAACTAGAACTTTTTGTGATTACCCTCTAAAGATGCAACATGTGATGTGATTTATGTATGACATTTTTTATTTTTAGTGCTTTTGGAAGACCTTACAAATTCTTCACCCTCCTGTGCAGACCCAACACCCATCAGTGACCACCCTCCTCCCTTTGTGGTTTCTTATACTTGCCCAAATGTGTCAGTGGGAAACAACTGGGCAAAAAGAAGTACAAAAGTTCCAGGTTTATGTCAAAACCATGGGAGGTAACAAAATATGAGGACTTCCTGATTCAGGAAGCTGGCCAGGCTGGTTTGGGTCAGAGGAACCTTCACCTTCCTCTTCTTTGGAAAGCCTGTAGCTCTTGTGTCAGAGACCATAAGGTTTCTTCGTCCTTTTGACCCCACTCTTACTGCTGTGAGCCTTGTTGGTTTATCTTTTTGAGTAACAAGGAGTGTCAATGTCTTTGTGTGTTATGTTCCTTGGCCAGATGTAGGGTGGCAGTTGCCCAGTGGCTGCTGGGTCATCCTGTGCTCCTCTGTTGTCTCCTAGGGTCAGGGATCGATAGCTATTGATATGTTGGAATGTAATTGATATGTTAAACCCAAGCTAAGTGACTGAAATTAGCAGCATCCTGGAGAAAGCTGTGTCTGAATTTGCCATTTCATCACAACGTGAGTCAATGAAAGTCACATGTTTTACAGAACTCTAAAAAGCATGGACATGGAGAAGAAAAACAGGAACTGGTTTTAGGGAAGGTTCTTTTACCCTCATTTCCGGAGTAGACAACCACAAGACACTGTATGACATCAATTTTCAGTGCAGGGCCTCTGCAGGTGTCTAAAAACAAACAATTGCCCAACAAAATGCAACCTTTCAGACAAGTTTCTCATGCATACCTTCAGAGTTCTTTAAATATTGTTGAACCACTATTCCTTAATCCTTCTACACCCTTTGGGCCTGGGAATTGTCACATACACGTTATCAAAATAATGCTTTATGATCATCATTGGTAATGAAATTTTGTGTTTCTAATACATCTATAAGGGTCAGAATTCACAGCATAAATTCACCTAAAGCAAAAATAATGTAAATGGGTTTTACTCTGTTCTTCCTGCTGGCTGGTTCTCTGTTGATGTGCAAAACAATCTCCTATCATTGTGCAGGCCACACTTCCTTCTAATCTCTGTGTGGATTCCTCCAGACTCTTGCATGATCTCCAAGGCTTCAGAGTGGGACCATTGGTGGTTCAGTCACAATGGTATGATTCTTTGGTGGATCTGGGTATTGATGATGCCAATGTGGCTACCCAAGAGGGGTAGAGCAGTGGTCAGTGCCCCTTTCAAGCTTTAGAAGACATTTTAGACCTTGTGGTTCCAGCTTCTCTGTATTCAGTTTTGAACAGTTGACAGCATTAAGCAAGTTTCAAGGCATTAAGCAAGTTTCAAGGCAAAAGTTCCTACATGTTTACTCTCTTTATCTTCCGTGACTCACAACAGTTGTACCAGGCCTGGCCCAGCTGAACCATGATCAGACCTGGCAGTGTTTTCTGAGCTGTTTTATCAGCACAGGGCAAGAGGGTTTAGCGAGGGCAGAGAGCAGCACATGGCACACCACTCTTCACAGGTACCTCTCTGGCCCATGTCAGCGTCAGCATATCTGCAAGGGAGCTTGGCATTCAGCCACAGCGCTAGTCAGCAGCTCCACTCCACGGGAGTTCTGGCTAAAAAACTGCTGCTACTGCTCCACAGGTGTGCTGGGGTCAGACAGTGGCAAAACCAGGCTCCAAATATGACCTGCTCTTCAGGAGCATCAACTGTTGACCTGACCAGCACCCGTAGGGAACCAGAGAAGATGCAACGCTGAGAATTCCCACTCTCCTGTAAATGTCTCATATGTTTTGTGACAAAAACATCACATCTGAGACTGTCACAGTCCTATGTGTTCTCCCACACTCTCCCTTGTCCTCAAAATTCCTGAGTTTTCCCTGCCAGGCCAGCTCCTGGGGATAATGTGTAGTGACCTTTAAACACTGGAAGTATTGATGGGTGTCTGAGCTCAAAAGCAACACTTCACAGCTGCATCTCAGTTTTTGTATTATATGAAAGCTGAAAATATAAGAAATGAAACATACAGAGAAGTAAAATTACTTTGGAAAACAAGGACCTTTCTGAACCAGGTCAGTTAAAATACTAATGGCCTTCACTGTCCCAAGAGTCCTGCCCAGGACAGCCAAAGATTTTTGTCTCAAACGTGGAACAGGTATAGACCTTTGTCTGGAAGGTCTTGCAAGTCTTTCACCGAGATATAAACCGAAGCACAGTTAACAGATATCAGAATGATTCTGGTTAAGCATCTCCATATGACAGATGCAGACCTTTCAATGAAGGGCTGAGCTCTCATCAGCAAAGCAATGGTACAAAAAGATGGGATAAGGAGTCCACACACACTTAGAGACAGTTCAGAGAAGGAGCTGTCTGCCTTTTTACCTCTTTTATATCTCATTAGCTTATTTTTCAAGGAAGAAAGACTTGAATATGAACCTGTGGCCCAGCAAGGAAAGACTTGAACATTCACTGAATATCCCAAAGATATTTTGCTTCTTCAAAATCCTCTAATCCAGGACCCTCTGACAGATTCCTCCAGCCCATGACCCTCTCTAGAGACTGAGCTTGAGCACTAAATCTGAAAAATAAGTAAACAAGTTGCCAAATGACTCTGAGTGGACTGCATTGAAAGGAAGGAGGTGAAGAGATAAATGGTGCACATATCTCAACAACAATGGATTTCTGAGGGACCAGTAAGTGGTTTGCTTTGATTTGCTCACCCACTAAAGAGAATACAGATGTCTTGGGGCTTCGCTGGAGAAGGGAAGGTAGCCTGCAAGGAAAAGAGGCTGAAGACAGATAAAACAGAAACAGGTTTTTGCTTTGCTGAGGAAGCAACAGAGAAGCTGCTATTCTCTGGCATCAACTGTTTGCTTCTTCCAAAGCTGCTGGAGCAGGGTGGGGTCTTGGCACCAATTCAACCCTATGGACAGTGAAAGGAGACTTGCCTGTGATGACTGTCCCCATTTGTCACCCACTCCCACAGATCAAGCATGGAGCAAAGTGCAGTAACCAGTTCACAAGAAGATGAACAGCCTGTGGCAGCCTTGGCCTCAGCCTTCAAAGTCACCAGGAAACGTATCAGTATGGGCTGGTCATGATGGATGATGATGGCCATTATGTGAGTGGGCAAATGTGTCCTGTCAGGGATCATGGAACAACCCCAGCCTTGACTGATGCAGTCAGATGAAATTGTGTCATTGGCTTCTACTGAGCCATGGTGGGAGCTGAGATGATTCTGAATCATCCGTCCAGCAAGCCAGGGTGAGAAATCCCCCGATCTGCTGGACTACTTTGGATGTATAGGGACTTCTACTCTGTGCTGTACAACAGTGAGGACTGAGGGACCTCAGTAGATATGAAAGAGAAGTTCATCCTTGGCAATAAAATGCATTTGGTTCCTAAAAAAAGTGAATATCTAATGCAAAGCCTTCCTCAGAACAAACCTACAGCTGAAGGTGAGTATAATTTAGGAGCTCTCTGGATGATGACAGCTTTTCCAGCCATGATGTCTCAGCCACAGAGCACAGAGGCATCAGTGCCCAATAATTGCACCAAAATAGGGCCCAATTGGGATTTTAAAATAGACCCACTCCCACTGGTGTCTGGTACGTTCTGCTGGGCTGAAGGAGAGCAGGATCTGATCTTCAGCTTTTCAGCCTCCCAGAACTCCTGTTTCACACCAGTGCCTGCAAGGACAGCCCTGTGATCCTGTGGAAAACTTATGAATGAAGCACATTGCAAAAAACAAAGTGAGTTTTTCTTTTAAGCCCAGGAAGGTTATCAACCCTGGAATTCCTCTCCCTTCTGCCCCTTGCTGCTCCCTCCTGCCGCACACACTCCTGCCCTCTCCAGCCCATGTGAGGAAACTGGTGACTTGGGGAAAAAAAACAAGAGGAGACTGAGTCATGAGGTCATACCATTATCACATTTCTATTCCAGTGCTTTCTCTCGCTGCCTACAATTATCACTCTTTTATTCTTGTACTTGGCTTCTTAGACTTTGATCTAGTCCTTTGCTTCATATCCTTTGATGCATTTTAGCTTACATTGTCTGTAACCTGACCCCTTGCCATCTAATTCCACCAACTTCTCACAACCCATATCAACCACTCTCTCCCCTCTTTCATCTTTCTTTTGTATAAATGTATACAGGGCTGTAACAAAGAAACTACAGTGTAGTTGTAGCACTTTCAAGATCCCTAAAGCACTGGATAAAATCTCTATGCATTTATTTTACTCCTCACAGGTCATTTTAAAACATCTTTGTTTATCCCTTTTTTACCTTAGACAAAATAAAAATGCAAAGGAAAGAAAAGCTAATTATGGCTTTTTTCCCCCTGAATTTGTTATGAAAACCCTTTTAAAATTATTTTTGTTGTAAACCTATCTTCAAGTTCATTCCAATGACATTAAGACTGTAGAGACACGGTACATTTTCATCATTAAATACTGGCAGACTTTGATCGTGTTTACTTTCATTGAGGCAAAGGAAGGAAAGGCCAGTGCTTACATTGCAAATACCAATTAGTGCAGAACTACACTGTGTGCATATGTATTTATAAATATATATTTAGAGGAAAGAAAATAATTTGGTTTCTGCAAAGTAGGAACTGTGGGCAAAAATATATGGTTGTATTTTGCAATGCCTAAGCAATGCAGAAACAGACCTGCAATTCTCAAAGGTCATTGAGGAGCCTGAAGTCTTTAAATCTGTGGATCATAAGACTTGACTATGTCTGAATATTTGGGAATATTCTTAACTGTGTCATCAGATACCTAAATTTTATTGTTGGTCAGGTTCTAAAATCCTTTAGAAATTGGATTTTGAATTTAATCAGTGAGCCAATTTTATACACTTCTGTCCTATACTTCTGGGTGTATATTTAGCAGTGAATTGGAACTGAAGGAACAGAGAGAGAAGAGACTTTTTTAGATGCCTCTGCATAATCAGAAAGATATTTACAATAATATTTGTCTTTCTGCTTGATAATAATAGACTTGTAAGGGCAGAAAGAGGTAGCTGAGTGCAGTTTTGCATGGTGGCCGTGACTTCTAACTTAAGAGAGTGACTTGCTTTATTTTTAGCTGATGGGAAGCAGCGATGAAGGCAGAATGTGTTGGGTTTGAACAGTCCTGGTACTTCCCAGGCAGGTCAGACAGGTCCCACATTGTTAGGGAAGAAATGTGGTATTTGCATGTTCTCTGGCCACCCAGTTGCAGGTGGGATCTTGTTGTGGTCCGATACTCTGTGGGTTTCAACCTCTGCTGAAGAATAATTCTGCTCTCCCCCCAAAACCCAGTCCAGCATGGAGAAATGGTGGAAAATGTGCTTTGGGCAAATGCTGCTACTGCAGCAATTTGATCCACAGTTTTCAAGCAGGACATTGGAAAGGAACAATCCTTTCTGCCTGTTTTGTCCTGCCCACCTTCCCCAGCAATACTGGGCTGTGACTGCCTTGTCAAAGCTGGGCATATAAAATGTTCTGTGTTGTGTTACATACATGGTGTCCCCATTCAGAGGCTCAGTTCAGACTCAGAACCTGATTTTTAGTCCCCTTCCCTCCTGTGAGTTCTTTTCTATCTGAAATGTTGCAACTATGAATAATAGTTCCTACAGATACTTTGGAAATTTTGTACCTAATAAATTCCCCCACTGCCAGCAGTTCCCAAGGATGCCAGGCAAGCAATATTGCAGGTGCCAGGGGAAAGACATAACAAAAACAATAAAAAGAGATGTAAGGAAAACCTTGATTTTTGCTTTGTCCTGCAATAGCCAGTTGGTTAAACACCTTTTCTTACTGTCTGATTTCAATCTCTAAACTCATGTTTTCCGTACCAGTGGGCCAAATGGTTCCTGGGTAGTTTGAACACCTGTGAACCTGGCATGCCGAGCCTCTAAATAATGCAGACACAGCAGTTCACTTTGTACCTCTCTGGTTCATATCCTTTCCTAGCTGGCAAAACCCTCTGATAGCAACAGTGTTTTGCAGCTGGAAAATAGGTCACCTTCAGAGCTATATATTTATAGACACATGTGTGTGAGTATACCCTGAAGTTGAACAAATAAGTGGAATAGCTGCATTCAAGGGAGAACTCCAGCTTTTGCTCTTCATGAAAATTCCTGAAGGGATGGTGGGGGTTAGTGGGACATCCAGAGTTGAAAATATGTCAGGAGGCTTCAGAGGGAGCCCAGAGGAAGAGCTTTCCTGGCATAAACTGCTCAAGAAAGAGGAGTCTATCAATGGATTAAGGTCTGGTTTCTGTTTGGTCGAGGTTTGGGAGTTTCACTAAGCGTGTTCATGGTCACATGTGTACTCAAACAGAAAATGTGTCCTTGAGAGGAACTGCAAGAATTCTGCCTCTGAATAATCAATTATTTTATTCAGAGGTTTCTGTGCACAGTGGTGAACCAGCAAGTTTATTTATACTGAAGAAGTTTCTCATCCATAATTGATGCCTAAATCAGCTCTGGTCTTTCCAGGGTCTGCAGCTCCTCTAATGTGGTTGTGTGTATGAAGCAGCTTTGAGTTCAGCATGAATGGTTTGCATGCAATCAATTATGCATGTGGCAGACACAAAGGGACTGTTTAGGGAACAGGGGAAACTTCTCCTTCCTCTTCTAAGTTTTCAGGGGCAAACACTTTATATCAGAGGACTCAGTCTCAGAGTTCCCATCTTCCCACACCCCCTCTTATAGCACTTCATTCTCTATCTGCTCAGGACCTGCTGCTCATTCAGCGTCTATAAAGTCCAGAGAAAGCCCTTTAGCCTAAAGTTTCAGACTATAGAAGGAAGTATTCAGTTTGGAGTTACTGCCCATGATGGGAAGACTCACTTTTCTTCACAAATGTGTTGGTTAGTATTGTTTATTATTTACTCTGTTTCAAAGTACCACTGCCATTTCAAAAGGAACGTCATCCATGTAATGATCCACTGCCAAATCTATCTATAGGTATTCTATAGTTATTTAAAAACCCCATAATCTCAGCTTTGCTTCTGGAATATGTGTGAGGCTATAAGAATATGGTACATCTATGCATAAACAGTGTAATGGACTAATTTTCTTTCCTGGAAATCAACACGAGTTTTACGTTTAACTTCCGAATATCCAGAGGACTCTATCTCCACTTACCATGGACACAACAAGCTCTTGTTCAGACACGCATTTTGGCACGAGCACGACTACTAAACCAACTTACATTTATTTATGGGAGTAGTAACCCAAAGGATGGGACATTCTTCTTCAGCAAATCCATCCGCAACTGTTCTGCTCAGCTTCTGAGACCTGTGCTGACTTACACCTCAGAGGTCTCAGTCAAAATCCTTCCATCCTTCCTCTGAACAACTGATGAACATATGAACTGCTACATTTGTTGGTTATACCTTCGATCCAGATCTGATTTTTTTTTTTTTGTTTGTGTAGCTATCCCTCCTTTTATCTCTACAGGGAATAGTCTTGCAAGGGAAAAAAGACTCAAACCAGACATAAGGAATTCCCTGTTTTCTAAATGCCATGGTGTTTTTTTAAGCTCATTTTTTTGCTCTCTTTTGGAAGGGAGCTCTCATTCTGCATCTTAGTCCTCCTGGACCAGGAGGTCAAGCAGCACGCTGAGCTCCACAAGACCACTGACATCAAGCTGCTGTTGGCCACTTTCTTTTCCTGGCATTAGAAAGGATTGAACTGAGCTGTGGCTGCTTCATATAACTGTAGCTGAAAGGACTTCTATACAGCAACAAAAACTTAACGGCCTCAGCCATTAAATCAAGGACTCTCAGATCCTTTGATGGAAATATGAGTGTCTCTAAACTGGGGGTAATCGAGGGCTGAATTTGCCACACATGGTACTGACATCATGTAAAATGTCATGGACGCTTGACCCGAGATTTTTGAGACACAGCTGGTTCTCCAGGGTGGGATTTATGTGATGGTGGGAGGTTGGAGAGGTGATGGTTAATGTATCTTAAGAACTTGGTGAACCGTTTATAATGTTCAGGAGGAAAAAAAAATAAAATAAGCGGTTAGTCCTTTAGATGAATTGGGGTGGCACATTACAGTGTTCTGTACAGTCTGAACCATCTACCCTGAATCTTCATGGGGCAGTTAGTTGGTGTAAATACTCATTTTTTTACATTTGAAATAACCTATTAATACTTAACAGAACTAGGATTGCTGTAGATTTCAAATGGCATACAGACCTCAAGGCTGAGGTTTTTTCCCCTTTTAACAGATCTAGATGCCAAATTGCAATTACAGTTATTGGTAACTTTTTATCCAAATTGCTTTAACAGCTTTGACTATCTCAGCTGTAATATGACAGATTATTATGACCATGATTTAACTGTGAGAAACATGGAATAAGAAGAGCACAGCAAACAAAATCCATCTGTCATTATACGATCCTCACCCTGCCAGATCACCCAAAAAAATGGGGCTTAACTGAGGATGCAGCTTTCTAACTGGGTGTGAGTTTTGATTGCTTTTGAAAGCCTCTCTGGCAGCATTTCTCCTCTCTAAGACCTGTGCTTTCTTCTCAGTGCTCGACCTGTGTGTTGTAGGTGGACACTGAGGGATTCTGCATGGATAGAGAAGGGAACTCAGTAATTTTTTTCAGCAGAACTGGAGGTAATTCACCTTTCCAAAACACTTGGATCAAGGGCCAAGGGAGGTTCCACCAGCAGGAGAATTAGATGAGCTCAGCAGCAACATGGAATGGTTTTACAGCATGAATCCCTTTGCACCTCCCCAGCATTGAAGTGCTGCATGTGTTTATGCTTCACAAGACCAAATGTCTCATTTTTTCCCTGGAAACGTGTGTGTATTTCAGCGTGGTATCATTCCATTTTCAGACCATCCAGGTTTACTCTATGATTCTTTATTCTTCACGAGCAGCAGCTCATGGCACTGTAAATGCAACATTTCTTGTCTAGATGGCAGATAGGAAATATTTCCATTCAGAGCACCTCTGTCTTCTTGTAAAAATCAGGCTATACATGACCCTTTCTACACATTTCTATTTTTAACATGTAAAAAAAAAAGCAAACCCTTCTATTTTTAGGTACAGTTCAGTTCTCTAGACTGGCTGGTTCTAATAAAAAAATTCCTCACTCTCTAAAGAAAACCCTGCATTGAAATCACAAATCCAGGGGAACGTCCTGTACTATTAGCAAACCTATTAAGATGAAAACCTCAGCTTCTTAGCAAGCCCTCCAAACAAAAACATTAACCCAGGCTTAAGAGGAAAAACAGGCAAGGAAGAAGCATTAACCCCAGCAAGTTTTCTACCATGCTCCCACCCTGACGTGAAAAATATAAAGAAAAATATCTTCATCAGTTCAGAATGGAGGTCAGGACTTCAGACATCTTTCAGATCTCTTTTTATCTGGCCTACTTGGCTTAAATGCTGTCTGTGTGTCTGACAGCTTTTTCTCTTTTGGAGATCATGGAATCCTTAAGGTTGGAAAAGAACTCTAAAATCATCCAAACCAGTTGAAAAAAACCAGACATTATTTAAGGGACATTCTGTAGAAGAGCAAACATACAGCCTATGTGTGCTAACCACTTGAGGGACTCTCTGAAGACACTTTGGGAAGTGTTTTCCTGGGCCTTGGTGCTTTTTTTTCCTGCAGTCTGGAGCATTGAGGGCTCCTCAGCCTATTTGATTAGATACCACATGTACATACCATGGAAGGATTGACAGGCCCCTCCAAACCTTTCAGAAGTTGCAACTCAGGCCTCTGCTCCACCTCTGACTCCTGGTGTGACCTTGGGCAGGTCATTGAGATCTGGATCTTCAGTGTTTTCAAAACTAAACTAGAAACCTGGAGATCTTGGAAACTCCATTCATTTTTGAGTCTTAGTTGCAAATCTGTAAATCTAAGATGCTGTTAATAACTAAGCATGTACTTAGTGTGGGGAGAAGCAGCTGAAAGAATTTGTGAGCAGCATTGAAACTGTAAGTGGAGGCACTCCAAATACAGAGATGAAGAGATAGTTCCTTGGTGCACATGCTATTCCCCAGGGCACGGAGCAAAGTACACTGTGTTTCCCTGTATCCAGACTGCACCTCAGGGACATGAACAGGAATGGAGCATGATTGACAAGAGATTGCCCTGTGAAACTTGTGCAGCAGAAAGGGAGCAAAAGATCTGCTCTTCCTTTAGGTGAATGTGGCCATATATTTTCATCTTTCATCCGTAAATCAAGTGCCAAGGAAGTGCACCAGGAACAGGCAGGGGGAAACCTGCTTCAGCAACCCTGCACACCTGGTCATGCGGGGTGAGAGGGAGGGAGAAAAAGATCAGACTGAGTTATGGTGTGCTGTGGTGTCTGTATGCTACAGTGATTGACAGCACAGAGAAACCTGACAGATACCAGACCTGTCATGGTATCACCTGTATACACTCGAACTCCTAAGTCATTTTCAGACAATTAAAGTTTTCAGAAGATAAGAATTCCTGTGAATACCACCTTACAATGAACACGATGTGTCTGGTGTAATTATATCCAGTCCCTTGCTATGTCTTTGCACCATCAGCCTAATCAGTGTTTCGCTAGTGCTGCCCACCAGTTTCTTCCCCTACAGGGAGTACCAATTAAAATCATTTTATTCCTTTCAAAGGAAAGAAATCAGTGTGGGTTTTTTTTTCCACCAGCCTTTACAGCACGAGGCATTGTAGTGAGGAGCAGGAAAAATAAAGTGGTCTTTTTTTCCTTTGTGGGGGTGAGAATTAGGGACACATATCAAAACGTCTCCCCTGCTCGAGGTGGCACTCGACCGTTCCTATTGACACGTGAACGGTGACTCAATGGAGCCCTTTGTTCCCAGAACCCACAGATTATTCCAGTTGTGTGCTACTGTCCACTGGGGGCTAAGAAAACACCAAAGATGTTATCCAATACCATAACTAACAGAATGGCACGAAGGAGAATTCAAAACCTGTGAGCACGAGTGTTTTTTTTCACTCTGACCCTTGGACTGCCCTGGCTTGTGTTTCAAGTGTCTACTTTTTTATCTAAAGAAGGAAACTGCTTTTGTTACCTACCAGCTTACTAGTTTTCAAGGTGTTGCATGCAAGGTTTTCAAGCACTTGATTACAGAGTAGTCTACACTGTAATTTATAACATTAATAAATCAAAACCAAATAGTACAAACCACTCTTTTTAATAGCTGCTTCATCAAGGATTTAAAATGTTAAGAAGATGTGCTGATATGAAGCTCTTGACCACTGTAACCATTAATTTTACTTTGAAGTGGTCAGGATGTGTCCTAAAACTGGTGGGTTTGTGTATTTATCCTCTGGAATGAAAAGTATAATTTTGCATTCTTTCTCTGTCCATAACTCACCTTTGTGGCCTTCCACTGGCATCACGAGACTGAAAGCAGGCTGAGCACATGTGGCAAGGGAGCTGCTCAAGGCATTAACCTCCTAACTTCTCCCAGGGCTGCAAGGTGATGCTGAAAATGTGCTTGAGGACTTGGCTGACGTGGAACACGAGGACTGGTTGAAATGGAAGTGGATAGAGGAGACTTCCCCTCCTCAGTTTCCTCAGCCAAAGACAGAATCAGTGACCAAGGTCACTTTGATGATAATTTCTGCTGAAGATGGACAAGGGGAGAGGAAAACACTAAAAAGTATAATGACCTATTTTTATGCTGGAAGAACAGTTAAGAAAAAATAATAATTCCCCAACATGTACCTTTACCTGACACCCATGCAGATGCCCTCCATGGGTGCAAAACCCAAACCCAAAAACCCAAACCCCAAAACCTTACACACAACTCCATCGGGCAGTGTGCTGGTTTAGATATCTCATCATATGCTCTGTTTCCAACCTTCCCTGCTCTTGGCTGTCTACAGCAAAGCTCATGAGCCTGCTGCTCCAGGTGCACCATGCAACTCCTTTATGGTTTGTCACCACCATTTAATAATGATATGGCAAGAACAGAATTGGGGCCAAATTTTGACCACATAAAACTGAAAGCTGGGAGGCTGGATGGTCCATGGAAGGAAGCACGTGCTGTATCTGCTCTCCTAACTTCCCACTAAACAATGCTGCATGGTTGGGATCTGCTCTGGCTTGCTGCCAGGGCTTGACAGACTGGAGTGATAGAGGATGCTTGATAAGCCTTTGGAAATGAGTCTACCTGAAGGTAAGGGTTGGTGGAGGTGTTAACACTGATGCCATATCTGACATCTGCAGTACAGAGAGTCCTAGTTCTTGGCACCTGTGTTTTCCCGTCAAGTAACACTCATTTGTTATCATATATACACACCACAGATTTACATTGCTTGTAGGGGTGAATCATGCATAATTGTGGCTTCTTACATGACAGTTCATATATTAACAAGTAACTTATTTGTGCTCCATAGTGAAGGGGTAGAGCAGGAGCGTGTGGACCTCTGGCGTCAGAACCATATTCGTCATTATCTGGAGATAAAACAGGAGTTCAGTGGTTTAAAATGAAATGGGAAAATAATTGGTGGTTGGATTTGCCAGTACCACTGGAAACATTGCTTTGATTTATGTGTATATCTCTAGTTACCTAATGAAAATATGATTGTAACCAGGAATCCACCAGTGTTATACAGAACGTAATGAAAACATCAAAAGTCAGGCTCGTAATAATTTCCCCATGTCCTGCAGTGTTTTTTTGGATGAGCACAGGAGTTTATGGGCATGAAGAGAAGGTATTCTTCAGGAACTGGAGAACACTACATGTCATAGGCTTGAGGAAGTTCCATTGGCAGTGGTGTTGTCTTGGGCAGGAGCTGTCACACACGACATTGTCCTTCAGAACAGCAAAGGACGGCAACTTTGTGTGGGTACATCAGTGTTCAGCACCCTGTGTGTCAGCATCAGCTCTTTATGGGTTATCCTACCCCAAAATGTCCCAGAGTTGTGGAAAATTCTGTTCACAGCAAGTCCTACACCGCTCCCACCAGGCAGCACGGGACTCGTTTCACAGGTACTTCCAACGCTCATGTCTCCCGGGGGGCTGTAGCCCGTAGGATTCCTGTAAAAGGGCTACAAACTGAGGGGGCTTTCCTCTCCTGCAAGCCAAGAGGAGCAGAGCAGGCTGCCAGCCCTGCTCCCAGCCAGGTCTGACACCTCCAGCTCCAGCTCCCAGCTTGCAGGGTCTGGATGTGAGCGCAGAGGGAGGGGTGGCACAGCCGTGACCACCTCCCCCTCTGATGAAGTGTGCAGAGAAGATGCAGCGTGCAGGACGTTTGGCCAGAGTACAGGGAGGAAAAAAAGAAAAACTCATTGTGAGGAGACTTGGTTCCCACAGAATGAGGAAAAGGAGACAGCTCTGCATGTTACTGTTCTCTGGGTAGAGCAGTTGTGGCCACAGCACAGAGCATCCTGGGGAGTGGGACCCTTGGGGCATGGAGAGTAGGTTTTTCTAATGGATCTCCTAGGGGCTGATGGATTTAGTGGGTGAAGTAAGTCTGCTTTTATTTATTTTATTTTTTTGGCAGCTGCTGCAAGTGGAATTTTATGCATTTTTCTGGCTGTTACTGCTTGTCTGGGCTATTTAGATGTTGAGCTGCACTTGTTTCCTTCGTGGTGGATGTTTTATTCAGAGCAACCGAGACACCTGCAATGGCACGTTATGGTACACTTCCATTTACAAAATGTTCTGTGCAGTTCTAGAAATGGTTACTAAGTACTGTGTGAGCAGTATTTGATCAGAAGCTCAGCAGTGGGTTACAGAGATGAGCTGTTGTTTTACACAGTCTAGTGGCCTGTTAGCTCACAACACGTAGTCTGCTAAGGGTTGGAGGGGACAACTGTGAATATCTGTATCTGTGACTGCTGCAGACATAATTTTCCCTCTCTCCTTGGTATATTCTTCAGTTCTGTTGTGGTTTTTCTTACTTTTTACATTATCAAGGTGTGTAGCTGTGTTTCTGCTGCTGGGTTGACACTTAATCCCAGATTAAGGATACCTTGCTCAGCCTTTAGCATGACCAGCTCTCACTCAGGCCAGTGAACCTTTTGGTAGACAAACAACATTTCTTGATTTTAGGTCTTAATTAAATCCCAGTGTTTGACACCTTAACTGACAGTTTGCATGATTTTTCCCCCTCTTAATTTCTGCAGAAATCTCTGCTACTTGATACAGCTTTTTGCACTTCGAGAACCAAACTGACTTTCTCCTGCTGATTATCTGTGAAGATCCTATTCTGATAAGAGTCAACTTTCACTTTGATTTCCTTATAATCATCCAAGGACCAAAATGTTCTGTGCAAAGTGAATAAGGACATTAGAAGTTAAATTTTTTCTAATATAAATCAGTGCAACTCCATATATGTAAAGCTTTGCTCTAGGCATAGACCCGGTATGGAGCAATATTTCATTTTTGTTATAATCTCTTCCTATAATTCAATTCCTCTCACCTTGCAAAACTCTTGAACACCCTCCAGCTTGTCCCTATCTTTCTCATCATTAGCTACCCAGAACACAGACTGGGATGAATACTGAAGGTCTGCCAGCCTCTATCAGTTGTGGGTTGGCCTCTTGGCCAGGTGAGGCCAGATCACACAAACAACCTGGTTTTCCTCTGCTTTGTGTCTGCAAGGTCTCTCTGAAGGAAAACAGCTTTCAGCAGAATTGCCTTTCCTGCTATCTCGTCATCTTGCAAATTCTTACCCAGGGTGAAACATCCATAAATCTCTTCTTCCTATCAAGATTTCTCCCTGACCCCCTTTCTAACATTGTGAGATGGTTTATAGATATATGAATCTGTAGATAACTTTTTTACTCCTCTTGGTAAATATCAGAATGGAGGGCATATTTATCTCCAGACTACACAGTAATATCAGCTTAGTGTGTAACATCTCCTCTGCTGCTTCCATAAAGGGTGAGAAGGCAGAGTCACATCTATAGAGCCTTATATGAAAAGTTAATTGCCTGTTCTGATATTATGAGTGTAGTAACACCCAAAATAAAAGCTCTACTGGAAATTTATATTTTCTCTGTCAGGACACTTATAAAATTGCTCTGACATTATGACCTTGTAGTGAAATAATGGTCTGGAAGACTGTCTTCCTTCTGCTGTTATGCACCACTGAATACTAGTGATTTTTATAGTTAATCATAAATGCTTGCCCTAAGTTAATTGATGTCCTCATTATGTCATACTTAACTGCAGCTTAGGAGAGTTTTTTGCCATTAACTTCTATACCAGTTAGCCTTACAGCATCAAGCAGCAATGAAAATGAAGAAAAGATCCCCAAAACAAATTGACCATTCCTGTGACCACCACATCACCATTTAAATTTGTAAAGGTCACAAGAAAATGTTCCCTTCAGCCTACATATTTCTCACTCTGCACATTTCATGAATACCACAAGCTAGAGTGATCTTCACAGACACCTCAGGGTTGTAATTAGCAGCAAACCAGTGACTGCCTACCAGTGCCAGTCCAAATGCTACACTTTGGGATTTAGTATCTGGAAATGCCAAAGAGTTGAGGTTTCCACATAAAATTTGTGAATCTTGAAGCTGTCTAGGAGACATTGATGCTCTTCTGACAAAGCTTCAGCTTTATCTGCAGCTCATTTGCAGGCTTCTGCATGTTGAAACTCAAGGGTGAGACCATAACTTCCACTGCTTGGGCTGTGAGGGTTAAAGGAAAAGTGGTATTTCTTCACCTGGAGTGACAGATTTTGGGGTGGAACATGAAAGAAGTGGTAAAGAGGGGTCATGGCTATGGCAGAAAAATACCAGACGTCTGATTCTTGCTTTTAAAATATCCTATTGCTTCCAACGCCCCTTTTTATGGCAGTAATTAACTATTGCCAATAACTTCAGTTAGGTGCACCCATTTCTCATGACATCAGAGGGTTCCCTCCGTTCTCAGTTCTCACTGGCCTGTCTTGCTGGGACAGCCACTGAGGAACTCCCTGTTCCAGAGCCTCATTAACCTACCCTCTTACTCAGTGCTTACTTTTGCTCTTTCCTGTTTTATTCATCTCTTAATCCTAGTTAAAAGCTATTCAAAGGTTTGATCTTTGCAAGCATTTCACCTAAGGCATGATTCCATCCCAAACCTTAATCCCAATAATCTTGAAAACCAACCTGTCTGACTGACCCTCTGAAAACATCCTCTGTGTAACAAGATGACATGGATGCTGCAGATCAATATCCTTATGAACACCTGATGCAGGAGACTCAGCAGAGATCCTGGCCCAAGGCTTCCCAGCAGAAATTCCACGTGGTTACCCAGGAGGTAGTTAAAATTGCATTTTCAGATGTTGCATCAGAGTGTCGTCTATCACTAACGTTATCTTTCAAAATTCCCAGCCTTACACATCATGGTGTGTCATGTCTGGTGAAAAGCAATACTTGATTTGACTGATGTGCTGTAACTGGGGTGAACTTATTAGTCATGATGAGCATATTAGTCATGTTGCATCTGCCTCAGAGTAGGGAGGTTCCTGTGTGAGTACAAGAAGTAACTTCTGTGTATAAAGTACAGCTGAGATAACCCTTCCTGTGCAACAGGCATCATCAGTTTTGAATTAGCTTGTGGCTGATATAGAATATTTCAATGAATGCCCTATCTATTAAAGTGTTCCCAATAAACTCACAGAATAAAAACCTCAAAATCAAACTACAAATCTTTCATCAGAGACTGTTAGTAGGAAATATATATGAATCTAGTAGCATGTGACCTTGTCATCCTTGTGGTTTGAAACCCCCTGCTAGAAGACGAAATGTCAGCCATGAGAGTATGGGCTGTGATTGCAGGGTATCTTTGCCCAAAAGAAAATTAGGCTGAATTCAATGGATTAAGCATTTTGCCACAAAGACTATGGGAAACAGCTGAAGGAAAAATCCAGCTCTGGCTGGAAAACCAGCTTCATTTCTGAGAACACATTTCTGGGAATCTGGATCCACCATCAATTAATTTTTTCTTTCCAAACTTTACCCTAGACCCTTCCCAACTTGGATTTTAGCAGGTTGCCAGAGGAATGTGTATTACAAGCCTACTGATACATACTGAGCCCAAGCTAAGATGTTCCAATGGTTAACCAGCATTGGTTAAAAGAAGATTCCTATTTTCCCATTGGATTTGTCTGGGTTTGATTTCCAATTTGCAATTTTTAGCTAACTAGAAGCTCAAGTCCTATCACATACCAATGGATTATGCTTTACTGCAGGCAAGGGAAGCAAGGAGAGAGGGAGGAGGATTGTCTGGATGTTTGGTTTTCCCTTTATTTTGGTAAAAACTCCCACAGCCTTGTTGTTAAACAGCAAAGATTTATGCAATTGTGGAGCACAAAGGGCTGTTCAGCATCGGCCTCTTGCAAGAGGTACCTGGTTTGCCTGAATGGCATCTGGCTGGAAAGCAGCACTCACACTGTGCGTTATCCATCCTTTTCAGCTGCCCCCAAAAGAGGATATGTGCCAGTTTCCCATGGCCAGCACTCTGATGGGAGCTCAGCTTCTGTCTGTCTGGTGCATGACAGGCCATTAACACTTGTCCTACCAGGAAACCCTGTGTGGTTCAGGATCAGGTTCTGCTGCTGGCTGTTGGCAGTTTTGAGCTGGCTTTGGTATCTATAAACCTTTGCAAAGAAGTCTGTGCAAGGCAAAACTTCACCTGACTGCTGATTGCTTTCAAAGTTTTTGCAGAAGACATCACTGCTTGCACACCTAGGAAATCTGAATATTAAACTAGTGTAAAATAATATACTGGCAACACTGTGCTCTTATCCCTCTTATGATTTATTTTCTTCAGTCATGGATTCATGTCTTAGTCATTTAGGGACTGATGTAAAGCCCATCCCAGTGATTAGAAAGTTTCCTATTGTCTTCCCTGACTTTATATAGTGTTGTCAAAGTTTGATCTCACTGCTGTTCAGGTCATTGGAAAAACTCTTGTTGATTTGAGTGGTGCTGGATTAAGGCTGTCTATTGTACTGGGGAGGGAGGCACTTCTATGATGCAACGTGACCTTTTCTTTTTAAAACTTGATCTTTAGCTCTGCCGACTTGGCAATTCCAAGCCAGTGAGACAAGTTCATCCTCTCCCTCTTTTATGAGGCCATCTGGGAGGATGTTGCTCTCCTAAGCACTACCTCTGCAACAGCTCCATCATTTTGAGCTGAAAATTCTCGTGCCAAATATAAATGTGGGGAAACATCCCCCTCCAGCCTGTGATAAGTGGTTGAACCTGGCACAGCTGACAGGAGGGAATATCTGCCAGAAAAGCTTTAGAGTGTCTAAAGAGGAGAGAACTTGGATCCTTCTGATCTTGGAATGACGTCCTCCCAGGGAGATGGGATGTGTTTTTCTCCATGAATTGCTTGCTTATCTGTCCGGATCAGTGCCTGGATGCAGGTTACTCCTCCTGTACAAGATGGTCTTCATGTATTCCACCCAGGATTTTTTCCATAACTCTGCAGCCAACGACCCACTCTATGTCTTTGTTTTATTTAACGAAGAAAAGTAATCCCATCTTTTGATGTAGCCCTAATTAGGACAGGTCATGGAAGTCCTATTTCCCTAAACCTATCCTTACAGACTTTTTCCAGTTGGCATAGCGATTACACTGGATATGTGTAGTTTAACATCTTTATTTGCAGGGTGTTGATGACGCACTACTTGAACTATTAGTAGGTATTTTTGCATTTCATTTTGATTCTTAAAGTTTCCCACCTGGACTCCTGAGGCAGGATGTGTTAAGTCTGGCAGATTATTCAGACGCTGAGCACTATTTCAGATAACAGCTCCTCTGTCTGGCTTCACAGATCAGAAACTATGTGCTTTTCTGTGTCAGTTTTAAATCTGAAAACTTGGACTCATTTCTGAGCCCTGCCAGTGAGATCACTAACCCTCAGACAAAGATGCTTTGTTGGGTGACAATCAAGGTGTCATTTCTTCTGCTCTGTAGAGCTCCAGTTCTTGGTTTGGGTCCCTCTTCTGTCACCATAAAGGCAATAACATGCTTCTAACTGTTCGCATTTTTCTCATAGGGCTCTAAGATGACTGGCACCTAGACCAATCTGGTGTGAGTTTTCCAGTGTTTCTTGTAGCAACATATGTATATGTAATAGGGGTGAATTTAGTTTTTCCGTCTCAAAGAATCAGAAGATGGATAATTCTTTTTAGAGCACTTTTGGTAACTTGAACAGTTCTTTATCTTTTCATAACAGTAGATCTTGACACTCTAATGGACTTTTTGGAATGAAGTTTTTTGTACAAGACCCAGGTTGAAGATTGATGGCAAAAAATGTAGACTGTTTCACAAAAGATAGGATTATGATTTGATTTGTATTCCAGCCAGCTTTTAAATTCATGAAGAATTGAAACTGGCATTGGTGGTTGTTCTCAATATGTAAGGAGAATTGAATTTATCTGTTGTCCCTGTTAGTGAACCAAACAGGGATGTTCAGATGCTGCACATTAGTGTGGCACTCAGAGGATCCTAAGTTTGCATGTGACATTCTAAAGATGAAAAATTATCATAAATAACAGGGTTGATTCTCCAGTTTGGAAGAAACACAAATGCAGCACAAACAAAGCAAAACATCCCTCTTCCTTCCTCCCTTCGAAAAAGAAAGCCAAAATTCACCAATTCAGTAACTTTCACGTTTGAGAAGGATTATTGCATGAATGACAAACTGACAAGTTTTGTTCCTCTTTACTTGTTCCAGCCTCACATTTACTTGCTAATTCATGCAAAGTTTTTCTAAGTGCTCCATACTGGAGGATGTTGGCTCTTCTCTGAAATGCAGTTTCTCAACCAACCTATTTCCTCCTTCAGGCTCAGTGATCTGGCACAAGAGCAAAGCACTGCTTGCTGCAGCTCAGGCCAGAGGCTCTGGAAGGCAGAGCACAACCTCCCCAGCTGGTGTGAATTCTGGCTTCTCTATGGCACTCCAGCATCCCTCTCTTCCTCTGTCACCTCCTTTTAGTTCATCTAATTGCACAAGGTTCGCTCCTGACACAAAGTACAGAGGGGCTAAGGAATTAAGTGTGCTTAATTTAGGAGCTAACAACAAATTATTTGCAGGGCAGCACTGGTCTGCAACGCTTCCCATTGCAGACGTTCCTCCCTCCAGCTCTCCAAGGGCTGTAGGGTCACGTTCTGTTCCTGGCAGTGCCCTGAAGGTCCTGCATCCTCTCAGCCAGGTTGGCCCTACCTGTACAGCCCATCAGCACATTCCTGGGTTGACTTGAGGAGAACCACTTGAAAATGGCTATAGATAGTCAGTGCCCTTCAGGAATGTGCTAAACAAGCGCACTCCCCTGCGCTCTGCAGCTGCCTGTCTGGAGATCCTGGTTTCCAGCCAGGGCAGTGGGGAACTGTAGTTCCCTTGACCTGATTTAGATCCTGCCTAACTGCCCAAATTTACAGACGTGAACCAAGAAAAACACTGATGTGTGCTCACCACAAAGGCAGGGACTGACAGTCCCAACCAGGCCATCGCAGAGGTGTGGACTAATGCCTAATGGCTCACCCCTGCTGTGGGCAATCAGAAACCAGAAACGTTTGAATCTCTTTTTTTAAAGATACCATATCTCTTTCTTATCTTTTTTTTTTTTTTTAAAGATAACACAGGTCTGAGATGTACTCCTGATACCTGCCTTCCTGAGAAAGGTGGATTAGTATTTATATACTGTGCTGGTCAACTCCTTTCTTTGCACATTTACTTCTCAAACCTGTGGAATTTTCTTCTGGTTCTCACCAGCGACCCTCCTCCTCTTCATTCTGTGCATAATCCAGATCAAATCCCCTATCATTTGATGCATCACTTGGCTTTTGATGCATCACTTTGGTTTTGCAGAACTCACCAGTTCTAGTATTTTCTTCTCGTTTCAGGAAAAGAAGGGACAGCAGAGAAACAATTTGGTGAGATTCTGCTATATTAAAAATCAGTGTTGCATTTCCACTTTTCACTTCATATTTCTAGTGAAATGTCCAGTTTTGGCCAACAGAGACTCCAGATGCCAGTGTGTTAATGGCAATATTTATTTAGCTATCAATGTAACCCTTTGTTTTTCTAACCCTGGATGGATCATTAAGATCCCATAGCTAATGAAGTTCAAAATATTTTGTGGTATCAGACAAAGCTAGGAACGTAACAGCCTGATCAATATCTCTCAGTGATAATTTTACTCCAAACCTGTGTTTTGAACATGAACCTTCAAAATGCTTTATTGGCCAAGACAAACGGTGTCTGTGCACAGTTATGTTTTTACAGTATTTTAATTCCAGTGAATCAGTACAGTAAATATTGATACACTGTTTTGCCTTCAGTATTTTTGGACCTCTGTCAAATTAATTAAATAGTAAATAGCAGAGTGGATATCCCAGCACACTGTCCTATTAAACGTTAAGCAAGATTAGAATGCCTGATAAAAAGGTCTTTATATTCCTGCAAATAAAGGCAGGACACGGTGTTTTACCAGCCTTTGTTGGCATTTCCCAGGTGGTTTTCTGAAGTGAACATTTACTTTGTGTTCTTTAACAGATGAGAAAGCTTCACTGCTGTGAATGTCTGCAACATACTTTTATAATTAACTTTCCATCCTCGGTGTTTATTTTTCCCCTTTTCACTGTGATTCCTCCAATTTACAGGTTTTATCCTTCTTCTTCTCCTCTTGCAGAACTGAAAGAGACACCCGTAGGTTGCTAACCTCCATCTGTGGTGGTGTCTGCAGAGTTTGCAGCTGCTGTTTATCTGCCTGCACACGGATCACCTCACGTTTCTCCGGGATAGTCTTCAACCACACGCAGAGGGAGCTGTCCTGTTATCCTTATTATTGTCCTCATCCTACTAAAACCTTTGATGTCAACATGCAGAGAACACAAAACAGAGATGATTTCTCCAGATACTGCCTATCTCCCTCATCTGCTGGCCAAGGCACAGCGATGAGTTTGCTGCGAGGCCAGGTTAGGAAGCGTATGTTCCTCCTCCCAGGGCTGGGAGCAAGCAAACACCACAGAGCTGCCACAGCCATTCTGGGGAGCAAGACAGCAAAGCATGTTGTCTGCAGCATTTTGCTTACTCAGCATCAGTGTGGCTGACCAGCAAAGCCTGCAGGCTGTTACAGTAGAAGTTCAGGCTTTCTGACCTATTTATTGACTCCGTTCTTGGCCCTGCAGGCATCTGCCTTAGCAGAGACATGTGACCAAGGAGGCGATCGAAATCCGTTGTATTATACGGTTTGGTTTTCAAAGTGGATGACCTGGGTACCTCCATTTCACTTTCTCATTTATCTGTACATGTCTTCTGTGCTTATCTTTTGTATTGATTTGCTTCGGAGATTACAGAACTCCAGCTGTGGCTTTGCGCCTCTGACTCCACAAACGCTGAAGATTTAAGTACTTTAGTGCCAAGTTTCTGCAAACTTGCTTTTTTTTTTGCCCTTTTTTTTTTTTTCCTTTTTTTTCTTGTGTGTATAACTTGGAGAATCAGTATGTTTCAGCTTTTTAGTACAACTTGCAAGCAAAACTGAATCCATATTGATACTGAAGAATGAATTGGTTTTTACTGACAGATACTTAAGCTCACATTCATCACATTGCAATGTTCCCAAGTAAGTTTTTTTCATAAAAACAGATTGAAAGCTTGACCCAGATAGACTTCACAAGAAAGTTTGTTGTCACCAGGAACTGAAAACAAATCTCATGGAATATGAAACAGACTTTTAATTAGATGGCAGCCTGTATCAGTAGAGGTTTGGGTAATTGCATTTCAGGATCCTGGATTATCCAATTTCCATGGAGGTTAGGATACCTGGAAAGCAATCTGTTTTTTCAGAAAGGTTATAATAACTTCCATATAGGTGTATAACAGGGCATATACTCTAGTGGATCCAGGTCTCACATACTATTTCTCCTTAGGAGATATAATTTGATGTAAGCATTAGGTATGAACCCCTACAAATCCTGTAGCTCCTAACCCCCCCAGAATTCCTCCCAGTTTAAAAGAAAATTCTGTGATCCAAATCTGGGTGAAGTTTCCCCTCACACACAGGAGCTTCTTCCCCATTGTTCAGAGCAAGCAAGGCAAATACTTTTGCAGAGCTTGTTTGAACATGCATGTTCTTACAGAAGGGAACAAAAAGCAATCTGACATGGTCTTGTTATTTTTCTTTTGGATACGTCTGTACTCCTCTTTTCATTTTTTTTTCCACTCTCTTTCCACGTGAACCAATTCAGGAGAGAGCAAGAGAAGTCCTTTGGGAGAAGGAGGCATGGTGTGTGCTGGAGTGACCTTGGGGATTTTGCTTCTCTCGTTGCCCTTGCCACCTCTTGATAAACAGCAAGCGAAACGGATTTACAAGACTGCAGAAATCATTTCAGTTTCTCTCATTTGATCAGCACAGATGGAAAGCAGGGCTGTATCTAATCTCAGTCCAGAATCAGCTGGAGTTGGACTGCTAGTGTATAAAGACAGCAAAGGCAGCAGACCTGTAAATTTACCAAGCTGTATCTTGTGCTGCGTGAGCTAGAAAGACAGAGCTTTTCAGTAGTTTGTGCTTTAGGAAGATAGAGATACAAAGCCATGCATTTTGACATCCCATTCCTTTAAAATGCTCCCCAGTCTTGCACCGGATGTTACATTTCCAGACGTTTCTGGTTTAATTCTTGCTTTAAAATCTTTCTTGGAAATATAATCTAACAGGGCCAAGTCCCTGGGTTCTTCCTCAGGAAAGGCACATGGGTGAGAGTGCGCCAACATCTCACTACCTACCCTACTCAGGAGGATTCACCCAGATGGCCCTGAAGTTTGTTTGGCATCCTTTTGCTTTCTTCCTCTCTCTCCCTCTTCTTCTTTTTTGTTTGGTTTTTTCTTCTTTAATTTGTCCTGAGTTCTTTCTGCAGCATTTGAAAAATTCCAAAAGCTCAGGGATGCCAATGTAGTGCTTTGCAGGCAGCCAACTGCACTTCTAAGCCGCCGCCCAGGTATGCATCTGACCACATTTGGCAGTGCCTGCTGAAGAAAGGAACTATTAAGACTTGTTGAGGACCAGGACTAAATTGCCCTCTTACCTTAGACTGTGGTTCCTGTGATTCGGGGTTAAGTGGAGGGGGATGTCAAGCATGCCCGCTAGGAGTAAATTGTTGAGTTAGACATTTTGTCTTTGAACAGGGTAAGGAGCTGCTGCAGACCATTCCAGTAAAAATATTTAGGGGACACTTAATGTAATGTGTAGCTTCTACATATGTTCATTCATGCACAGAAATTCAATTAGTACAATCCCTCCACAATGTAACTGATGTCCCCCGTCAGCAAGGGCTTGTCTGACACATTTCTGTAAGGACGAGGAATTGGGAGTCATGTACAGTAAAGAGAAATGTGTAAAATTAGCAAGAAATTTCATTACTTCTGGGACTAAAAAAGCCTCTCTGTATTAACTAGCAAACTGATGAAGCACTAAGAAATCAGTGCTACATCTCCATCAGTCCACTTGGTGTTCATTACTAAAGGGTTGTGTTGAAAGTTAATACATAATCACCCCTATGAGTTTTGCAGTGATATTGTTAATGTGGGGATTCTGGGAAAGCATTCCAGCCTTTACCTTCTAGACACATGGATTTAAATTCAGGGTTAACGTGCATTAGAAATGACCACTGTCGCTTGTCCACTTGCTGCCCGAAAACACCAATTAAAAAAACAAACAACAAACCACAAACAAATGTGGAGATAATGCTCTTTACATGGCCTGGATGCTATTAATCCGAATTCTAGTAAAATGCAAGAATAAAAAATGAGCAGCTATGTCTGTAGCCAGGAAAATTGCTGCACGGGGAGGGGATATCTTCAGTTTCTGTGTCTGCAGCAGAGTCATGTGTTAGTTAAATCCAGCAAGTGTTGCACCAGCAGGCATAATATTTCATTGAGTAGCAAGACAAAGGTGATGTGGGAGATTTGGGGTCCTTTCCTGGCTGTATAGCAGTCTTGGGTGACTTCAAAACAAAACAGCTGAGGTGGAGAGCAGAGGCCCTCAGGAGTCTGGCATCCTCAGGCTCTTTTAAGCCATTAGACTGCAGGAGCTGTAGTGCTCTTGTAATTCAAATAACACCGGGTACATTAACGTGCAAACAAAGCTTTCTGATGCTGAGGTTAAACTAACTTCCTTTCAGAAGCTTTAAAGTTTCACCTTGTCTTAAAAGAAAAACATATCACATACAGGCTTGAGAGTTTTTGGTAAAAGCTGCAATGTTTTTCTTCTTTTTATTTCCTTTTTTTTTTTTTTTTACTTAGTTGTATTTGGAAGAGGAGATACTTCAGGAAGAAAAGCTAACAGGTGTCAGAAACTTTCAAGTTAGAAAAATACAAGTTGAAAAAGGGCATATGGGCCCTGACATGAGTAAGTTTGTCCTTCCTATAACATCTAACATACCCATTGTTTGGTGTATAAATGAATTTTTGTATATAAACATATGCAATACATTTTTTTTCTCCAAAGATCTCCAATTACTATAATATCTATTTAAGTATAGTGAATGTTACTGTTCCTGTAAGGAAGCATTCTCCTGACAAGACTCTGAGTCAGATTTCTGTTGCCTGCTCCAGTTCCCTTCTGGCTTTCAAGCCGCAGGTAGGAGCCAAATATCCAGCAGATCTCTCCATCTGATATTCATGGGACATTATGGGGGGAGGAAATACAGAAAATGGGATATGGTGCAGTCAGGGCCAGGGGTATGATGTGAAATGAATGTCACTTGTTTCCGGAGGCTTGAGGACGTTCCACATTAGGTCTGATTTTACCTGAATTCATTGCATTATTTTATTCCAGTAGAACTAGAGACCCTTCAGGTTTCCAAGTGGCAGTGGCCCGAGGCTGTTGGCTGGGCAGGGGGACATTCTGGCCTTCGAGGGGCAGTACCCTCATTCCTACATGTCACTGCATCAGTCAGTGGCGGTGCATTGGTTTTCCAAGTTCTTCCACCCCAGTGGAGCTGTTATGCTGCTGCAGAATCAGAAAAAGAAGAGATTCCTGTATGAAACCAGTCCAGGAACCAGAGAATCAGAGCTGTCACATGGGGGGTTCTCTCTCTTTTTCTGCTTCCCCCCTACAAGCAATGGATTGAGAGGGGAAACTCCCTTGGCCATGAGCTGTATGGAATAAGTAAAGGAAAAAGGACTGGTAAAAGAATGGCAAAAGAAAAAAAAGAATGGTAAAATCTAGTGCCACACTTTTGTTCCACTTTGTACCTTTATTTTTTCTTTCTGCAGGATCCTACATCAAACTGCCTTCATCAGACAGATATTAAATGTAAATCTGGAGCAATCTTGATCCCTCAGGAACTCAGTGGGAACTTTGCTTCCTTTCCAGCAGCTTCTCATCCCTAATGTGAAATTTGGGGAATATCCATTTTCATGCTTCCCCTTTCAATAGCCACAATTTTTTTCACTATCTGTCAGCAAAATCACACAGCACTCATTTCTGATCTAAATTTCAGACATCTCGCCTTAAAACCCTGGGATTACATCAGCAATTAGAGCTTTAGAGACCTTTTGTCTTAAGTGATTATTACTGCAGAGTTTATTCTAAAACTTTATCTGGCCTTACCCAGCCCATATACATCTGGACTGCATTCCAGGAATGCCATTCCTTCTCCATTGTTTCTCTTGTGTTTTTATGTAACTATTCGAATCCAGAGATGCACTCATTTTTACATTGTAGACATGGTTTTAACTGGCACAGCAAACATTTCCCTACACTTATCTTTAAAAACAATACATGTAAGAGATAACCTAATCTTAAATTTAAAGTCTAACACAAATACAGGGAGAGATGACAACTTGTGAAACTATTTCTCTTTAAGACATGCTAACACGGGTGATAGGACAGAGTACACATTATTTCTCAAATGGGGAAAAATGAATATTTAAGACCTACTTAGAAAGTTCTGTATTGCTGTTTACAGCAGTATTGTGCCTGAAGAGGATCAAATAGAGCTCATTGAATAATTCATTAAGTGCATTTTGCAAAACTGTTCAAAATGTTTGTTTAAATTATTTATCCTGTTCTATGTGGTAAAACTCAGAGGAATGAGCCCTCCCTAAAATGCTGCAAATGTTTTACCGTATTTCCAAAACAGAACAACCCTCTTATAACAATTATAATAGCTTGGTGCTATTTAACTTGCCTGATACTGAAATGAAACGTGATCTATCACCACCATCTATCATGTCTGAAATGGACCCTTGGCCCAGTGCAGGGATGTAAATGGGTTGTGGAAAGGTCTGGGTTAGCACATCCAGTCCTCTCAGGTTTTAAATGACTGAATGAGCTTCAGACATCAGTTGCATTATCTCAGCAGCGCTTTCCATGGGGCAGTGATTGATGAGGGAGATGGGCACAGAGGTCTGTTTTTTACCTCCACCTTTGCCCATGACCATGGCCAGTCCCCAAGACCTGTGCGTTCAAAATCATTGAGCAACCCAGAGCGCCCTGAGTGCTCTCCAGAGCCCTGAGTTCCAGAAGATGTAAAAAACCCCAGTGTGGACTGGCAGGTACTCACCAGGTGCACAAAAATAGATAAGGTTCAGGTGCCTTGCTCTCACCCACTCCACGCTGCACTTCTCTAATTTTCTGGTGATGCCTGGAGTGTGTTCGGGGAACACCCTGAATGGAAAAACATGACATGCTTGTTGTCTGCATGTACCCTCAGTAGCAGAATAAGGAAGAACAGCATCAAAACATGACTGCAGGTCCACAGTTAAGAAATGCAAAATGCACCTAAACCAATTCCCCCTCCCTTCCTTGTGTGTTGATATGACTTGAACTAAAAATTTATTAAAATACTTATAAATGCATTTGGCTTGTCAATATGATGCTCTGTTTACCCCCATTTGACAGATCTGTTTCTGTCTGGCAGAAGTTTTCATTTGCCATCACTGAGAAAAAATAACTCCCAGAAAACTGAGTCAAAGTGATTGCAACGTGGATATTAACAGGGACACGCTGCTTACTGAAATCCTTTTAAAATACCACTGGATGTTCTTGCAAGTGAAAGAGAGGGCTATAAATATTTGCTGCAGAAAGAAACCAAAATAAAAATTAAATGCCTGAAATGCAGCAAGCTCTTCACTTACATAAGGAATATCATCTTTACAGTGGGTAATTCTGAAGGGTGATTTTTTTTTCCTGTCTTATTCCCCTTTTTTCAGTTTTAGAATATCCCAGCATTTGTATAACATTCTCTGTCCTTCTGTCTTGTGTTACCCTTTCCTATGCTGTTATCAGAATGTCAGTCTCATTAAATCAAGAAAGCTCTATAAACTGCATGAGTTTGCATGAACAAGAGCTTTCCAGAGGTATTTAGGTCCATCAGAGTGGTGAGACCATTACAAATAATGATTAGTCACTGTGCTGCCATCTATAAACAGCCTAGCTTAACTTTCTCCTTTGAGTTGCTACTTTAATATTTATCTTCACTCCAAGTTGAACAGCATGAGCTCCACTCAAAAAGGGTTCAAAGACTACCCTTCCCATAGGGTAAGTTGTAGTCAAAAATACTTATATTTTATTCCATTTTTATGCAACTAAATAGCTTACAAGGGAAATGTAGAAAAACTACTCATGGTCACACGTAGCAGCTTGTAAACCTCTCAATTTGCTGTTTGTCTGACCAGTTTTACTGCTGGTTCTGCTCATAAATGTCCAGCAGGTTAAGTACTTCTGAATAATTGTCTAAGCACTCAGATGCCCAACACTGGCTCAAATACTGGTGGTATGTACACCAAGGAGCAGGAGGAGATATTATCCCAAGTAAAGGTTGCAATTTATTCTCTGCTCCAGCAGCAGATCACACTTTCTGCAGCTTCTTCCACATGGCTAAAGTCAGCACAGGGCAGTGTTTTTCCTGTGTCCTGCAGCCTCAGCTGAGCCCTGACTGGTGAGCAGGTCTCAGGGTCCCTCAAGGAAGGGAAACGAGCTAAACTGCAGGTGATTTTAACCTCTACTAACACCTGCTGTGCTTAGGGCTCAGGCAGGGCCATCTGGAAGGGCCTCGTACCCGGGTGACCCCTCTGTAAATGCATGGGCCAGCTTTGCCCTGTGGGATTAAATAGGGAAGAATTTGATTCTTCTCTTTATACTAAAATTCCCAGGCTATAGCCACAGAGTAGCTCTATATTCCCACTGTCCTCCCACTTGCTTCAACAGTATAGTGGAATAATTTAGAAGTACTACAGTGCTATGAAAAAGCTATGTAACACCTTTAGGAGAGCAAGAGCATAATTTTTGCTTGAATTTCCTAAAAGATAATTAATTTCTGACTTGTCCTTCAAAACTGAAGTGTGAACTGGATCTACAGTTTTTGGCTACAGGATATTTTCCCATGCTCATTTTGTTCTTGTCTTACACAGAGGCACAGAAAGCAGGCTGAAAGGGACCTTTGGGGGTCATCTACTTCATCCCTCTGCCCCAGGGGAGGATTACTTGTCCTCTGTGCTGTGCTAGCAGTTTGAAAACCTCCAATAAGTGAAACTTCACAGCTTCCCTAGGCAACCTTTTCCAGTGCTAGTTACCCATACCACTGGAAAGTTTTCCTAAAGGCCCAAGCAGGATGTCCCTTGCTGCCACTCATGAACGTTTCTTCTTGTCCCATCTGTGATGGTGAAGAACAAGGATTTATGACTTCCCTCCCTGTAGCTCTCACATACTTGAAGACTCTTTGTCTCCTCTAGACTAAACAGTCCTCAAACTTCAGTGGTCCTTGTTTTCAAGACCTTTGGTCATCCCTGCTGTCCTCTGGACTCTTGCCAATGGCCCACATCTTTCCATCTTTCTTAAACTGAAGTGCTAAAGTAGGATAGAGTCTCCCAGCAGAGGTCTTCCCAGTATGATGTGGATGGAAATGATTTTGTGTGCATGTACCTGTTAGAGACAAAACTGCTGGGTGTTATATCTCAAGTGCATTTGTGCATTTGTTGTAACAACAGGGACATTCCTGACCATGCTTGCCTTTCAGTGCCCTTTAAACCTCAGGTTCCTGAATGCAGAATGAGTGTGTTGGTGGTCAGTCACATCCTGAATTTGTGCAATCATTTATATCTAATTGCAGAAAATTCTATTTGTTCTTATTTGCTTTCATCCTTTCTTACCCATTTTTCCAACATATAAGATCTTTACGAATTTCCAGCATATAGCAGACTTTCTAGCTTGATTTAATAAGCGTATTATCTAGTCAATTGTATGAGTTATTGTTTAATGCATTAAAAGATCAGTAACAGGTTTTTAGAACATCCTAACCCTGACACTTCTCTTCTAGGAGGAAGCTGCAGATAGGTCTCTCTGAGAACAGCTTTTCACACTTTGTTTTCCCATCTTGCATAAGTTTATTTCCAATCTGTTTCTCAAACATTCTGGTAAGAATACCACGAGACACTGTCAGAATTTCACTAAAGTTAAGGTATATCTCCAAATAGTCTGGAAGATTTAAATATCTTATTTCTAATGTTTCTGCAGGACACATGATCATCTTTGGTCCCAGAACTGGTTTTCTGAAATCAGACCAAAAGCCCTGTCCCCAGAGTGGTGACTCTGCCAAGCTGCATAAAAATGCACTTAGCTATAATTCTGCTGCAATATTAACATTTTAAATACACACATTTAATACAACTATCATTAATCTGTCCTTCCTGAAGGTAAATCATTTGCCTCACTGAGGGTAATGTTGAAATACTGAAATACTCTCTTCCCTCCTTCTTCAGTACAGTCGAGTGTAAGGGGTCAATTCATGGTTGCCCAGGAGCACTGGAAACTCTCCCTGGCTTCAGGTCCTACATAACACAGGGACCAGAGGGACATGGGTACATGAGTTTTGAAGCTGTGCTGATCCATAGCAACTGAAAAATATAAAGGTGAAGGCCATTACCCAGCCAGCCTCCTAGCTGGAGAGATTAATTGCACTTAGTGAGATGTATTTGATTACTTGGTCCCATGAGTAATAATGGGTTTCCTGAAGACTAAAGAGAGTAATGCAGAAAAGTCAGAAAGAAATATGGGGACATATTAAAAGGTAACTATGAAAGGGAGGAAAATATATAGGAAACCACAAGGCATGTAATTAACTTAGCATGGGACTAGATTTGTTTGCTTAATTATTCCATGAAGCTTCATAAAGCTCTGAAGAAAGTTCATAAGTGGCTTAAAAACCCCTAGAATTTAAAGATCTTTAAATTTGTGAATGAAAATCCTGGTTTTCTTAAGGTCAATGCCTCCTCTTGGTTCACTTATACTGGGATCTCTCCTTATGCTGAGTGTGGAGTTCTTGACACTTTGGGAAGCATTCACATGGCCTAATTTAGAATTTCTAGCTTAGGTATCCTGAATTGCTCTCTGGAGGCTGCACTGATGCTATAGGGAGCTTGGTCTTGAGTTAGATCTAAAGTTAGAATATGTCAATGCTCTCTTCTGTCTGTAAAAATCTCAAAAGACAAATATTCTGCAGCTGACCAATGCCTCTGAGATTATGCTTCAACAGAGAGGTGACACAGTAAACAGGAAATCAGGGAGTCAGCTCATATTTCCATAGATATGGTAAATGTCAAATGCCATGTAAAAGGTGTTACACATAACTTTGTTACTTATGAGGAAAATAAACTTAATGGAAAAGAAGCATAGTTTGACAAGCCAAAGAATCTAAACAGAGGTTTCATATGTTACACAACTCTGCCAACTGTGTTTTCCATGAGGGAATCTTTTACTTCCTATTCAGTCTCTATCTTCTCAGAAGAAGGTCTTGCTCACGGGTGATGTTGTGAGCACTGGGTAGTGCTACTGGCTGGGGGGTCCCTGCAAATGCAGCAGTAAATATCAGTTTACATCCCTGGAAACTGGGCAAAATTAGTGACACTCCTTAGGATGGGAGCAGAAAAGATTGTAATGTCACAAGCTATCTTACAGAGGAGAGAAGACCTTAAGCAAAGAGAAATGAGGCTGAGGGAGGGGTGAGTTGATGGGAAAGCCCTGTGCAGGTGGAGGGACTGCAAGCACCCTTGAGGACTCTGACCAAGGAATGCTAAGGAGCGATCAAGAAACTTGCAGGTGCACTGGAGAGTTTGGATGTTTTGTTAGATCTGCATATTTCTTTTAGCTCGCAGCAGAATTGTGTTGCAGAGTCCAGGTGTTATGTGCTTCAGCTGTTACCTGCATCTGGAGAGGTGAGCTGTGAACCAGGGGCTCTGCAGTACTCCAGGGGACTGCAAAGGGACACAGGTAGGGCTGTGTGGGAAGGGAGGGACTGCCTTTGGGTTTGGTGTGGCACCTCTGCTATAAGACTCAACTTCTGCAAAGGGGAACAGAGCCTGTTGCAGAGGTAATTCTGGAGAGATCAAATGGGGATGTCTGCAGAGTCATTGGGTTGCTGGTCTCAACCATCAGATAGTGACCCAGCCTGTCATTAGAAAGTGGGACTGGCCCTGAAATTACGCACAGCTTTAAAGCAATGAGTAGTGGAGCCCATCCCCACTCATGTCAGTGCAAACACAGGGTGTTAAACGCTTCACAAAATCCCTATTATTCACAGTTAAAAAAAAAAAGTAATTTTCTCTCTTACTCAGAGGAGACTGGATGTGCTTGTATGCACACAGGCAGATGTTAAGGTCCAAGGGATGCAACATCAGTGCTGCCCAAGTGAGCATGGGCACAGCAAGAGACCCATCGTGCTGTGGGCTGTGCTGAAACCCGCTGTCAGGGATTGTTCATCCAGAATAATGCCTTGGCAGCGGGCTGACTGCTTTGTCAACGCTTTTCTGTGCAGGGACTGAGGTTACTCAAATCTGGCCTTGCCCCATTTTCATACCAATATCAACCTCGCTCTTCCTTTCCACCTCCCTCTGCCTGGGGTTGAACATGTTCCAAATTCTTGCTGGAAAGCCCCATCTGGGTCACTGGTAGTGACCAAAGCAACATCCTAATGATGGCCAGTAATATGTGACAGGAGGGGGAAGGCTCAGCTTTTCTCTAAAGGAAAATGCAGAGTCTCACTTAAAGTTGAAGTTGTGGTGAATTTTTCCCCCTGACCAGGAGTGCAGGATCACATCCTCTGAGAGATGGGGGGGGGGGTTGTAGGATGTAGTTCAAGGATAAGGGGAAAAAAAAAAAAAGACTGACAGGCCTAATTCATGCTCTTCCAAAATTATTATTATTTTTCAGCTAGGGAAGGAGGAGACAGGATGTGGTAGAAAAACATTTACAGGACTTTGGCATGTAAAAACCTGAATGATGGATTAACGGCTTATGCCAGATTTTACCTGCCTTTAAGCAGGTAACATTTCTTCAAGCTCAACAAGCTCCTGCTTGCCTAGAGCTATACTTTTCTTCTCCAGATGAGTGAAGCCAAAGAACCTTGTGCAGCTTTCATTAGCTCCAACTTTCTCTCAAATGTTTTCTTCTGCAAATTTAATTTCACTCGGGGAAGCAGTGGTACTTGGGAAAGATATATCTAAATAAGAATCCCTTCTTTCCCTCGGGTTTGGGTCTGTTTTTTTTGCTGGGGGGTGACCTGAGCTCTCTGGGATGTGTAGCTGGCAGAGTCGCATGCACACAATCACAAGGCTAAGGGCAGGAGCTGGAATGCAGAGGATAAAGCAGAATGTAAATCCATTCAGCACAGTAATTTAAGGTGTGGGAGGTCTCCTCTTATGCCTAGAAAGGTCCTGTCAGTAAATGAAGCAGGAATCTCTAGCCTGCAAAACAGAGCTGCCTTTTGAATTTCTGGTTTCCCCTCTGCATTGTGCGCCTGGAAAAGGAACATAAACCAGCTCTTTTCCCCCTCCTTGCTTGTGCAAAATGTCTACAAAACAGATCAGGATGGCAAATGGCTACTGTATGTGTTGGTAACTGCACAGCCTTCCCACTGCATTGGAAGTAAATGGTTCCTTTTCTGCCTTTTTTGGCATGTCCTGTGGTATCTCTCATAGGAATGGGAGCTTATCCTCCATGTCTTGCCTAATTTTCCCCTACATGATTTTAGTTTTCCCACGGTAAGATTAAGCTATTCTATATACCATCAGTCCCATAATAGTCAGTGAACTTTAGGTGAACTCTAACATCTAGACTCAAGTCATAGCATTATCCTAATAAGTTCATTGGATAGCTGAGTATTTTAATATTAATCTTCCTACTAAATGCCTATATACACTGCACAGACTTTCATACAAATGTCTCTCCTTGGAGCACAGGGTGTCTGAAAAGGCCAACTCACTCTGAATGTGGCACAAAGTGATTTAGAAATATACCCTGGGAATAAAGTGGAATTTGTCACCCAAACTGGAAATCAAAATATGAGTACTCCAGCCTTTGCAAGCCTGGAAAGCTGGGCCTAGATGAGGAAGGAGCAGGGTCTGGGCTCTGATAGGGTGAGGGAGTGCAAACAGCAGGGCTTACACCATGTTTTTAAGGATGTTTGCACTGTTTGGCCCAGGCTCCCACTCAGCATGGGGAGCTCCAGCAGTGAGGGATCCTCCTCCAAGGTGCAGAGGGACATGCCAAACCCTACCTGTTAATGAGCAGATTTAAAACAAAGGTTTTCTGTTCTGCTTTTAGGAACCTCAGTATGGTCTCTAGTACCTTTTACCCAGCTATGTAAAAAACACAGTCTCTGCAAGTGTGAAAGGTTACATTTCAGCCAGCCAAGGAGTGGTATTACTTTATAAATATTTTGGAAGTTCCCAAAACTTAAACAAAGGTTCAGAAAGCTATTTGGGCCTGATGCAATGCCCATTTAAGCCAATGGGATTTTTTTTGTATTGCTTTCAGTGGGGTTTGAATCTCATTGTCTGCAACAGCTACTACAAGCCAGCTCGTGAATGAAAGTTGGGTGAAGGATTTCCTGCCTGCCCTGTTTTGGTGAAGCAGCAAAGGAGGGTGAACACTGCTTTTAAAGAGATAACTATATTAAAACTCACTTGGCTTCAGATGAAACACAGATCAAGCATATCATTTTAAGTATGTGCAGGACTTAGCAATTGCACTGAAACCTTGGCAGGACCTGAACTCACACAAAATAACAAAAATGTCTTTGCCACTAAAAAGTAATTTAAAAAGATACAGTGCAAGGAGTTAAAAAAGGTTGAGCAGTACAGTTCCGGAAAACATGGGAATTCTTCCTGGAATTAAAGAATATATCTGTGCACAATTTAGTTAAAGAAGACTATTTATGCTCTTCTTTGGATGGAATAAAGAAGTTTAACTCCTCCAGTTCTCACAGGATATGGGCTTGTGGTGGTTTTTGATGATGAGCAACAATCTCTGGCACTTGGTTTATATGTACTTCTTGCCTCATGATTCCTTATGTGAGGTTTGTCACTTATCTTCATTATTACTCATTTTATGTGGTCTAGAAAGACAAAATGAGCCATGAGAGGGCCTGTATTTTCCATTGGAAGCAACAGTAGAACTGGTCAAGGCAGAGTAGATGTTCTTCATTATGTACCTGTAGGAAAGCCTAATTTCCCTGGTTCCCTGCAACTCCATGTCACCAGCCCATACACAATTACCCTCTACAAAGTCCTGTCAAGTTTGGATTTCATTACAGCTGGGCCTGGGCTTGGTGGGGGTTCAAAACTTTTGAGTGAACACTGGTCTAGTTTGAAACGAACCCTACCTGCAGACTCACTGAAGTCCCTTTGGAGCACAGACTGGGCCTTGTGCACAAAGCTTAGGCCATATTATTCTAGTGGAAGCATTTTTTATTTGCACTTTAGTTCAATCCCTGTGCTTCCCTCACTGGCTTGAGCCAATTGGGACAGCAGAGGTCTGGTTTGTGCCCACAGGGAGCCACAGGATGGGAGTATGTCTCCAGAGAAGAGACTTTCTGCTCAACGGTGTAAATAAACATGGACAGAAGTAGGACAGATAGCAGTTAAAAATATGCCACATTCTTGCAGCTCCAGATTGTGAACATTACAGCAGTGTAACCACAGCTTTTGTTACGCTGGATCAAGGAGAAATGAGGATGCCTAGGAATTCAAGTTAATCTTAGGAAGTCTGAGGAGCAGCATCTTGAACATGCCCTCAGATCAGGTTCTTCCTCATTGTGCTCTTTCTTGCTCCTGCTCCATCTCAGGGCAGTAGTGCCTGGGTGAGTGTCCCAGTGCCACGTGCCACCACTGCCCTGTGTCGCCTGCCAGGTGAGGACTGAATTGCCCAAGGGTGTATTGTTCCTCCTTTCCTGTAACAGGCTCCAGGAGGAAGGGGAGGAAGTGACTAACGTGACTGTGCACTCCAGCTAAAAGCTTAAGAGCATAATAAGCCAAGAATTGCCATTTTGGGTAGCTCCAGATCTCATAGGCCGTATAGAGCCATATCCTGTTCCTGACAGTGGGCAGAGGTGGGTGCTCAAGGAGACTGGAAACAACATGGTTTTATGGAGATGTGTCCCTGTGGATACTCTCTGTTGTGCAGCAGCAACTGGGGTTTATTTCCTGAGCTGGAGGGTGCTGTGGCTCTTTGAGTGTAGGGCTGGCAAACCCCTTGAGAAAAACTGGATGGGTGCATTGTTCTCCGTGGGCTGGAACAGGAAAGTCAACAACTTTCCTGGAATTAAAATATAAATGAACACATTGCTTATAAGAAATACTTCCGAGATAAGTCATTTATAAACCGTAGAGAAGTTTATGACATATAAGGCAATCTGTACTCAGGCAGCTGTGAGAAACGCAATTAGCTAATTGGCAATGTTTCTCCTAATTGCTACTTTAGTAGGAAAGCTATACCAGTTAGAAAAGACATGGTGCTTGGCTCAGAACAAACTGGATCATCCCCAAGAGAGTTATTTAGGGTAGGAAGTGGGAGTTCCCCTGTCTCCGGTGTCATTACGTGCATAGAGTGAAGCCTGTTACAAGCTCTTGCTTTGCCAGCTGGGGAAGACACCAACATCTGGGCATGGGGGGCAAGCACGTTACCAGCCTCTGAAGGGAACAAGTCAGGAGAACCCAAGGAGAAAACAGCCAGTACTGAGAAAACAAAAGTTATTTTTAATCCAGATTTAGCCTGGATTTCCTCCTATCTAGGAATATTTTTCCCTTTAACGAGTGTGCCATTCCCAGTGACTGTCTGCCCCCCAGACTCTGCAGCTCAGACTAAATACCTAAATTAAGAAGTGGTATTAAAGTGTTCCTCGCAATAACTCCCTGGGGAGGTTTCTGTGCGGTCGGCATCAAAAGGAAACATTCAACGGCACCAATAAGAAGATAGCTGATCTCTAGGCCTCTTTATTGCTTGTAAAACTTTATTGGAGGTAGAAAGAGCAGGGATAGATAATGTTTTCACTGTGAAATCATAGAGCGTTATCTTGGTGTCAAAACAAAAATGAGTTCACTTCTCCAAAGATTAACACTTGGTATCAGCTGGAGCAGTATCTAGCACCTCAAGGAGATATTATTAGTTTCATTTTTTGGCTAAAGAATTCCCTTTTAAATAGTGTCTTCTGGAATTTACAGACCACCTATGTCTGGAATGCTTGCACAGAAGCTATAAATAAAATTATTTGCTAAAAATGTTTCCTAGTACAAACAGACTGGGTTTACCAATATAAACATACTATATGTATTCATGCATATTTTAAACTGGTTACTGTGGTTCTTTTAACATTTGCTTGAAAGATAACATGACATGAGTACATTATATATTTCTAACATTTTATTAGTGTGGAGTGCCAGTTAAAGACTGTGACAGTAATGAAATTAAGAGTTTTAATCCTCTTTTCACTTATCTATCCACATACTCATCTAAGTACCTTACCTTCATTAACATATTTCAGCCAGCCAGTAGTACCTTGAGATGGAGAAGTTATTTCATTGATGGGGAAAACCCAAACTGGGCAGGCAAGACTCATGCTGGGTGCATGTTGCTCAGCTGGGAGTTGACATGAAGTTCTCACAGGTCCATCCCTGTGTGTCTTACAGAACACGTTATGTCTATAGTAGATCTGGAAGGACTGATCACATCAGAATTACAGACTGCTGCTATCCAAAACAAGATAAAAATGCTTTATCAGAGGAGTCCACATTTAATGACCCACATGGTTTTTCAAAGTGTAGAGCTGAAAATGGAGAGCTAACGAAAAGCAGAGGGATTTTTTTTTTTTCCACAAAAGTGTGCCACACACAATTTCCTGAATTTACTGAAACCAGTTACATTAATTCCCATGGCATTGTGAGGAACTTTTCTTTCTTTTTAAATAGGAAAAATGTATAATGATTAGATGAGTTCCTTCTCTAACCTTGTTAAGTTGAAGTTATTGGAGAGATAGCAGTACCTGTACAAGGTCATGTTTTTTCCTTATTCATTATTTTTCCTCTTTGTCTTGCCTTGTTCAAGCCTGTATCTCCAACCCTGAAGGAGCTTTAAGAAGCAACATTGGTTTTACTGAGGGAAAGCTTCACTGACTAAAGATGGGATTTTGCTTAGCCATGAGCAATTAGAAAATGAAAGCTTTAAAATAATAAGCAGTACACTGAAAAAAAAATAATAATTAGTACACTGTGGTAACATTCAGACTTCACACAGACTCTTCAAGGTGTGGGATCATCTCCTGCTCACTGCCCATTCCCATCCCATACCCTCATGTTTTTGGTTCAACCACCACACAAAGCATCTGCTGAATGGACTCAGTGAGATGCTGTCCCTGGAGTGCATTACTTCCCTAAATGGGAAAACTTTCAGCAAGTAGTTTTTGTCTTTCCCCCCCCTCATTAAGCAATGATCTTTAAAAAGAAATACCCCTAAATTTATTTGCCTTGCACACACAATGAAAGAGCCAAAGATTTATTTCTGGTTAAAGCAGTGGGTACTGGAGGCAGTACAGCTTTGCTAGTTTTCATTAGCTGAGGAGTTGGCTTGATGCAATCACATCATACGTGCCAATAAAACTGAAAGGTAACCAGCTGCTTTATTCCAAACACTATGTGTTTTCTTTTTATTTTTTTTCGTATTTTTCCTGGAGGAATTTTGCAATATATGATTTGTAAAAATTACTTTTGTATGTTATTAGTATAGCAATAAATATTTTCTGAACTGCAACTCTTCTTCTAATTTTGGTTTTCTAGGCAAGTCTAGCCAAGTCATAGCAAAGAATACAGCATAAGAAGAGTTATTGCAACAAAGCTGGAGTCAATGTCAATAAAATAATGCCAATAGAATTTGTAGTCGCAGAAATGCATAGAAATTTCCTCCTACATCTTGAAAAAATGTATTTGCAAGAAAGTTTAGGTTTCAAAACTTATTTTAAGCATTTTATAGAGATCTTTTAAGGTAATACTGAAAATGCTATCAGCTTAAGAAATCTGACTCAGTTCCTTATATGAATAAAATTCATTCAGCATGCACAGCATGCCTTACTGCAAAGGAAAATGATCCTTAATACATTACATGTTAGTTTTCATTTGGAAAGAGACAAAAGAAGCTGATGGCTAAGCACATATCTTGTAGTAACACACACACACAGCTCCACTGTACAGGCTCCAAAGGGCAACAGTTCCTCTCATTTATGCAGCGAGTTCACTGGTCTGGTGTGTGCAGGGACAAGAAAACAAACAAGAAGTGCAGTGTTTCAGAATTAACACAGATCCCACAGACCACGGTGGAACAGCAGCTGATAACTCCACAGAGCACAGAGTGTGTGAGGTGCAGGAGCTCTGCCCGGCGGGACAGTCTGCGGAGCCACGTCCAGCCCGGGGGAGCCAGGACCTGTGTGGGAGAAGGAGACCTGGAGTGGGTCAGACACAAAGGACCATCTTGCCCACTCTTGTGTCCTGCAAGCACACAGGTAGCCAGGGCAGAGCAGGGCATTGTCCTTCCTCAGTGCTCCTCAGTCAGGATTTGGCTCAGCTGTAGCTTTGGGAGAGCTGCACTGCAGGCAGGGTGTGAACCTTGGTGTTTAACAGCCACTGGTGGACAGATCCCCTGTTAGCTTACTGGACTATTTTCAGGGTCTATGGTCTTCTCTGCTTTGTGTGGCACAAGGGACTCGTTTCTGTATTTGATTATTGGCACAGAGAAACTACGGATATACCGAACTTATTGCTGATCCAAGGGAAACAACTCCAGAGCTGTAATTTGTCTCTTCATGATTTAAATAGGACAAAAGCAGCCCTGAAACAAACCAAAGCACTGCAAAGACTTCCCTGGACAGCATTTTCAAGACACTTCTTTCTGTGAACATCCCATGACTTACGTTTGAAGAGATTAAAGAGTGTTTTAAGAGATAATCTCTGATGTTGCTTTGGATGAGCTCTTGGGCAGGGTGGTCACATTGCTGAGCTTTGTGTTCAAAAGTCAAGAAGCACATCTGAAGCTGGAGGTCAAAGGCAGCTCCATGAATCCAAAGCAGGGGACCATGCATCAGCTAGGACCCATCTGTAGCTTGAAAGATCACAATCCTGATGGGACCTACGGCAAGTTCTGATGCCCAACCTCCATTTGATCTCACATTTCACCAACAGGAGTCTGGCAAAGAGAACGGCTTCTTTTCTGTGAGCTAAATTTTGAGAGAAAAAAAAGGAAAAAATTGACTAATTTTGAATGATAGGCAAAGATAGATAGAGAGAAAACACATAAAGTTTGTTCTCCAGAACGTTATGAAGTCTTTGGGCGTGCTGAGAGCTTCCTTTTTCCTTCTGAGCCATTACAATCCATTAAGTCAAGACCTCAGGATCTAAAAGCTGTAAGTAATTAGGCATTGACCGAAACAAACCATTTTGCTGCCGTGTCTATTGTGTCAGCAACGTTCACATTAATGCAGAAGGACCCACCAGAAAAGCTGATATGGTCAATAAGTCATGAACTAAAATACTTTCTTCTTCCATAATTGCTCCTTTATGTTAGGAATTTGCATTTTAATAACTCCCTAATTATTTATTTACTCGGTATGGTCCGTGGTATGCAATTTAAGGTGTTTTAACTGCATGTTTAATTGACTGTGCATAATAGCTATTGGTGAAATATATGTAATTAGGAGGACTATAAAATGTGTATTATATGTAAGTAATAGTTACTGTTCTATTTCAGGGCTCTATTTTAAGGAAGATTGCAAAAGTAATTAAAATCTTAATCTACACTAATCACAAGAACTTCTGTATTTTGAAGTGCCTTCATTTGCAAAACAGAGGCAAAACAAGACCTTCAAGTGCTAATTCATTTTGATCTCTGTTTATGTCATTGTGCTTCTTTTCCAAGAGACATTCAGATGGGCAAAACTTGGCTCACTGGTCTGGAGTTCTGTCCTCCACCAGCTGTCCTTGCTATTGTTGTCTTAATCCAACCTTTTAATACTACCTGAAATGCACTTACTTGTGGTTGAATTGATGATAATTGTGAGCTCCTTGGCATCAAATATAGTCTACCTTAGTGCTGCTTTACTGTCTGGAAATTCCAGTTCCTGGCGTCAAGGGGCTCCAATCACTTCCACAATTTCTAGAAATAGCTGTGACCTGCTTTTTTGCACCATTTCAATCCTTTCAGGCCAGCCTAAGCTCCTAGAAACAGAACGCTATTGAAGCAGGAGCTTTTTTAGTACTTACTGCTTGGTAACTTCGTTCTTCCTATTTAATTACAGGTTTCATGTTTAGAGTACGAAGAAGGACATCTTGTAAAGGCACCTTTTCATGTGTGGACAGACCATAAGAATGTAGGTAGGGGCTTCTTTTCCACAGTGGGTGCCCCGTGGCATTCAGAAATGCCTCACTGCTCCGTTATCAAGTGGACTTGCATAGAAAAGAAAGAAAAAATAATCTGAAGTACAACCAACTTTGTTACCTCAAATCAGACACTATTTGGTCGTGTGGGAACAAATGTCAAGCTAGACAAAGAAGGCAAGTATGCAGTGACTTAGGCTACTGTGGAGAAAGAGGAGGAATAAAAATGATGTGGACAATAGTGACATTTCTGTCAGTCCAGTGGGTGCAATACACCCACTTCCTTATTCTGAAAAACTTGTGGGGTGCAAGCTCTGGTAGTTAGCACAGCTGTTATTAAAATCCACTGCAGCATATATGAGCCATTAGTGTTATTGTTAATAACTGCAATTTTGTGAGTCAATCTAGGTGAAAATAGTTTAATTAAAAGTTGCCCTAATTAATGTGATTATTGCACCAAATACTGAGGATAACACATTCATGCTCCTCTGAAGAATACTTCTTTTCCCCCTCTTCCCTTCGATTGAAAGATTTAGCATTTACTGACACAGTAAATTACTGATTCATTATTTTATGCTTGGGGGATGAGAAAGTTATTTTCAATAGAATTAAATCTACAACCTGCTGATGTAAGAGACTCCTCGTGAGATTCCTCATACTGTAAATCAATCCATTTCTCCCAGTTCAGGGCTTTGGAGGACCAGCTAAACTTGAGGGCACAAGAATTGTTTATTTTTCTTCCAGATAGATTAGATGGTGCTTGTCATAAGTCAGCTGAGGTTGACAGGAGTTGGGGAGGAGATACAGGATAGGGAAGCTAATAAAAACTCTTCTTATGTACAGGACCATGGACCGCTTGGCAATAAGATCCCATGTGGAGGCAGACAGGGAGATTCATATTCCAATCACATTGACTCTTTAAAAATTTATTTATTTATTTATTTATTTAATTTTATCAACATGTTCTTATTAAGCTTTGCACTATAAAGGTATTCATCATACTAATCCCATTAGATAGATAATATCCCTGCCAGAGTTCCTGGGGAGAGCTAATCACCACTCCTATTGTTCCACACTCTTTTTGATTACTTAGGAGACAAGAGCAAATAGAGTCAGTCACTGAAATTTAAGAACCTAATTAGATCCTCACACCTTAGGTCCAAAGCAACTTGGAAGTATTAAACTACTAAGGTACTTAATCTGATGACTCATGAGAGCCATGCTCTTCCTTTGCAATGGGGGTTCACCTACAACACAAATACAATACGAGCAAGGGATCTGCTTATAACAGACTTACTCAACCAGGTAAGAAAACAAGCAAAGCATGTAGAGTGGGTGGGATCTGTCTAGTTCGGGTTTCCTCTCATCTGCAAAAAAAAAATGTTGTTTCCATCTGTTCTTTGTGAAAACCTTTCAGAAAAGGACTCAGGAATTGAAAGAGAAAAAGGAATGCACTTGGGAAAAGACAAATTTGGGAATCTCTCTGTTCCCACAGACCTGTTTACTGAACAGCATCCAGCCAAGATGAGCTTGGAGTACCAGTGAAAGTGGGCTGGTTCATTTCCCAGGTGCCTATAATCATCTCTGTCAATTCAGTGAAATAATACACCTTTCCCTGCTTTCATGTATGTGACCACAGGGTGATGTGCTCAAAGGCCAGTTGTTTTGAAGTGTACAAATATTTTGTGTAGTTTTCCTTTTAGCAAATGTACCTATCTATTTCATGTAAGAACCAACTGTGTTTTCTTAGGCCCTCTTTAAAATGTTGTGCTGACATAGGATTAGATGAATCTTAAATTTTCATTTAACACAATTTGTATTCCATTGGTAGCTTTTATAACCTGGTGGCAAAATCATGCAAGACTGGCCCTACATATAGGTCAGATTTGAACCAGAAAGACAAAGTGGTCTGCAGGTTGCAAAATAAAACCTTAATACACATGAAATGCTGTGCAGGTCAAGCAATAACTAAAGAGGAATTTATTTCATCAAAATATTTGCTGGAAGGACTGACAGAAGTGTCGCCTGAGTGTGCTGGAAAATCAACATCACGTTACTGAAGAAAAGCCGATTTATCAACAAAGTGGACTTTGGAAATACAAAAAGTCTGCTTGTTTCTCTTTCCCCCAACCATTTCTGCAAGTCTATTAAGTTCATCAAGAAAACACCTAATCAGTTAAACGTTAATGCCCTGTTCCTCATTAGGAAATAAAAAAAAAAATATGAAAGGAGTTTTAAAAATTACAAATACATTCCAGCTTTCCCAGAATTTCAGTTTCCCAATAAGGTCATAGCAGATATTTAGTCCTGCATTAATATTTGTAAAGACGCCTAAAAATGCTGGGCTAAGTTAAAAAACAGGCCAGGTGCTGATGGAGAATTTGGGGCAGCTGCTTCACAAACCACTTTGATACAGGGCTCTTTTAGAGGGAGGATTGCAGGAGATGGAATGGGTGGCTTCAGCCCCAGTTTGTCTTTGAAATGGTCTGACAGAGCTGTATGAGAGGTGCAGCTTTGTTGTCTTCATGATGAGAGATAAAAATAAAATTTTAATTACTACCTCAATAAAGCCAAATACTGCCCGTCTCCTTGGAGGAGTCTCATGTCTGATACACCTTGAAGGAGGAATCTCTTTGAAGGTCCATCAGTGAAGAAAGCTCTAGTACTTCTTATCATGTCTGGACTCCATTTTCAAGGCAAGGGAAATTCCAGTGAAACTTCAAGATCCATCAAGGTGGTTTAGCTCTTATTCATCACCCTCCTGGCATCCAGGCTTGAAATTCTTAATGTGATTAGTGCTGGAGAAACGATTTTCATCCTCCTCGGCTTTACTTGCAGCTCCTGGTAAAGTGCAAGGCTTGATGATCGAGAAGAGAGGGTTCATTAACAGCTCTCCTATTTTTATTAGTGGTGGAATGGCAGGGCTCTGTCCTCAGCTTGAGATTTCACGGCATCCAAGTGCCCGTTTGCTCCACGGCAAACAGAGTCAGAACAATTACATACATCCACAACAAAACCACTGAAAAGAGAGCACACAAGACTTGAAATACTGTGTCAGAAGTAATGTCTCATGTGTGGTCAGCCAGGAGGAATTGCCTGTGAACATTTTGACACTGAAGTTCTAATTCCATTTTTCCGTAAAGTCGCTGGCATCTGGTATGTTATTAAGCAACTCAGTATAGATCTGTTAAATGCATAACCTCCCTGCACAAAGGATACATTATTTTACTGGGTTTCTCCCTTTAACCCATACTTCCCTTTGATACTTGCGTGCTTCACAGTTGCCAACCGTGATTTTGCAAACTTGATTGGAACATTTCAGTGGGACAGATCACCCCATTTACTCCTTGCCATCCTCATGAGTTTACAGTCAGAACCTTCATCGCTTCCAGTCTGAAATTTCCCTTTGCTTTCCTGCAAATCCTTGAACTTGTTCCATAAGATGCAGTGAGATATTTCACTCTGAAAGAACAAACTCCTGACAAAAGGTAAGGATGAAAGTCAGTCAGCCATGGCAGGTGACCATAATGGTAGAAAAAGAGATTAAGCAGATGACAGGACTAAACTGCATTTCATTCCCACTGGAGTATGATGGAGGAGGGGGTAGTATTAGACAAAGTGCAAGGTAACTGGCATGAGGAAAATTGTAGGGAATAACTGATATAAACTCAGTTTATCGAGTTTTACTTACAAAATACTGTGGAAGATGCTGGAGGTGTCAGTTTGACTTGGATTAGGGCAGGTCACAAGGGTTTACAGAGAGTTGGGTTCAGGAATGTTGCTGTAGCCTCTCAGAACACTGTGTACAGCAGAGCACAGCCTTACCCAAATCTGAGGCTTCGGTTTGGGCTGGGTTGAAAGTAAATGCCAGATGTATGATATTGATTTAGGATTGGCTTTGCCACAAAGATAAAAGCTCTTTGCAGCCAGCATGGGTCAATTATCATCAACTCAAGTATCCTCCAGCTAAAACCTTCCATTTCATGGGAAAAGACAAGTACAAGACCCTGGATGACATGAATAATTGAATTAACACAGTAAGTATTGGAGCACTTGTGGCCTCCTTAGCTTTTACCTATTTTTCTTGCAGAAGTCTTGTGGCAAAGAAGGACTTTGGATTTTACAATATTTGTAATTCCCAAAATCTTTTGGACATGTCATCTGCCATCATGGCAAGTGAGAAAGAAAAGCTGTAGATCTCAGTATTAACTGAAACTGTGTCAGTGGTAGTGGGTGTCAAAGCAACAGAGGAGCAGAAGTTGTGTGCGTGGCAGCTCAGAACTCGGTTTTTCCTGAGTCAGAGAGGGCAGGATGTGAACACTCAGCCCTTGTCTCGTCCTCTTCCTCACAGGAGGTAAAGCTGATCTAAATATCACATGCTCATTGTGAAGAGGGAGAAGGTTATAACTATACAGTCAGTCAGCTGTAACAGTGACCCAAGGAGCAGAGCTGACCCTGAATAATGCAGTCATTTAGTACCTATCTTAATACAAATTCTGCTGATTTGGCTGGAGAAGAAAGAAAATCAAGATAATTAACATAAAATATAGGGAAAATAAAAGAAAGAAACTGCCTTTTACAGCCCCATACTCCTACTCCTTTCAGTTCCTACTACAACCAATACTCACAGTGTTTATATAAGTTATCTGCACAAGTATTAAATTAATCAAACCAATGTTAAATATATACCTGTTAACAACAAAGGTCTAAATGTATCTGTAAGTGATGTAGGGAGGGAACTGTGCAATTTACTATAACTGTGGAGTGACTGGAAACAGCTTGCTCAGTGCCTTTGAGTGCTTTTCCACCAGCATGGCACATTTCCTTTATAAGAAATTTTGTATTATTCTATATCTTGTATTATCCCATATCTTCTCCCTTTTACCATAGTCCAGGGTTTTAATACTTTCATTTGCAAACCTCCAAAGAACTTGGTATAAGGCTGTGGAAGTGAAAGAGATCCTTTTTTACCCACTCCCCTAGGGTTTAAATTTCTTCATCTCCCTGACACTTGTTTGCATAGAATATTTGATTTTTTTTGTTGCTTTTATGTGTGTTGCAGACTCAGCTAATGTGGAAATCTCTGCTTCCTCAGTCAAGGGAGACCCACCTTCTGGGACTTTGGCTTAACTAGAAATGATTGTCAGAGTTATTCAGAAACCTTTATGTAAATAGCACTCCTGACACATATCTGCATAATTAGAGTCCCTCATGAATATGATATCCCATGGCTTAGGATAAAGTATTAATTGATCTATGAAATAATCTGAAATCCCACTGGAAGGTAGTTTATGTCCAATGAGTTTCTCTCTGTTTTTTACTCCTTGCATCATATTCAGATAAATTCAACACAACCCTACTAATCAATGTTTCCTCCTAATGAGGTGGTTCTCTTCAAAATCCACAGTAGTAGTAAGAAGTACCCAGAGAGCTTTGACTTATACCCTCTTCTGCAGGGCATATGTAATTTGCTCATTTAATAATGATTTTAAAATGTTTAAAATCTAAACAAAACAACAAGTTCCCACTCTTGTATTCAGGTGTGAGTTATCCATCTTTCATGATGAGACAGGCATAATAATTATATAAGCCCCTGGGCTGATATACATGAGCATTAAATTGAATTATGACATGATCAGACTGCTAAGGAAAGCCACAGTTATTTTGCAGAAATGGGGCCAAATTCTACTCCCCTGTTACTGGTCGTGATGCTACAGAAGTCAGCAGTTGCCTTGTTGCAAAATTTGCTCCGTGCAACCTAAAGTAAACTTGAGATTTTAGTGCTGTCATACTTGTACACTCCACTTCCAAGCCAATAGCACTGAAACAAGGTGATAATTTTCCATTTTTACATTGCAAGTGCACCTCCAATAGTCTGTGAGACAATGGCAACAAAACAAGAGACGACTCAAATACACAGATTTAAAATACGTGTGGTTTCTGAATGCAAAGCATAAAGGGGGAAAGCGAGAGAATTCTACAGCAACAATAGTTTGACCAAAGATCAGAGAAGTCAATGGGAGTCTTTCCATTTTTCATTCAATGAGATTTAGATCAGATCCCTTTGGGGAGCCATAATGAAGTTTATTTCCATTATAAATATACAGTTGATATGTCAAATTTTACTACCATCATGAGAAAAAGATTACACACAGAGTCACAGCCCAGCTGAAATTCACATGAAAGAAAATTACATTAAGTTACTATTGCCAAGTTCTAAAGGGAATGACATTTGACAAGAAAAACATTCATACTTCTTAGATGCAATCACTAAATTTTATTCTTTCTGTGGTGATACGTCTATTGCCCTCATTAATGAACAATCTGTCTCTCCTAAAGATTGATCCTTACTGACCTTTCTCCATATCTTTTTCCTGATCTTAGCACATGATTTAACAGGAGGGAAAAAAATTATATATTTTTACACCAAAATAGCCAGCTGCTAGTGGAGATTGGATAGGTGCACTAGATGCAACCAACTCATTTTGAAGTAAAATTTTTTGGTTATCTCTTATAAATTAGCTTCTTTGTTTTCCCTCTGGTGAAGAAAAAGCACTAGTGGAAAGGTAATATCTTTTTTACGATCATAAACTAGACTGTTTGATTTATGGCTTTCTTTCTCTGGGTGTTATATTTATATAAACCATATCCTACTTCGGGATCAACCACAACTTTTGTGAAGACCTCTGTACTTAAGGAATGAACAAAACCAACCAACATGTTATTAATTACACAGAAAACTCGTATGGAAAATAGTTTGACAATATTTACATCAGAATCTGTTCTTTCCCTTTTGAAAAATGAAGTGATTGACACACTTTCATCAGGCATGCAAAATTCAGAATTTTCAGCCATTTCTACTCATTATAAACATAATTTGGTTTTGGTGGGTGGAATCTCATTAGTCTCTGAGCTGGCTGATGTGTTTTTGACAATTGAAAAACAAAGTCAAAATCTCTGCAATGTGAGAACACGTTTGTTTATTTTCCCAAATGACCCTACCAAAGTTCTCTTCCCAAATTAAAAGCACTCTAATATATACTGATAAGTTTCACATGCCCCTAACTTTGAGAAATTCCATTTATTTTTATTCTAAATCACCAAACTCTCCCTGTATTTCATATTCTCTCATCACTGTATTCACTAACACATTGTAAAGAGAACATAACAGAATGAAATCTGGAAAAAAATTACAGCTAAGGGATGAAGGAGTGTTTTTTATCTGTCTGTCTCCTGAAGTCTTCAGATGGTGACTAGATGCCTACAGATAAGGCATTTTTTAATCAAGGAGTTAGAGAACTCTGTAGTTAAATGACATTGAGTGAGTCATAGAGTAGATCAGAACATCTAACAAAATCTTCAGTCATTAGAATCCACATCCCTCTGAATACAGATAACAATTTTCCAAGAGTCAAGGATCAGATCTTCCTAAATCAGTTATTCAGTGGAAAGAGGAGCTTCAGGGGACCTACATGTCATTTTTAAAAGTCCTAAATGTTATAGCTGACCTAAGGCAATGTGACAGAAGACACTGCCTGAAATTCTGTCTCCACTGAGCCCAAGAGGGAGTTTGAATTCAGTGTGGCCATGTTACCACCCAGTGTGTCAATGGGAAAAATGCCAGTTTAAAACAAGAGTAAGCAATATATTTAACCCCAGCAATCAAAATAGAAAAGATATTCCAGTCCCCAGTCCCCCATTTCCCTCCAAATCCTCCCCCCTAAGTTAATGATATGGGCCAAATGGAGAGAGCCATCAGATTTATAGGTCTGTCAAGGTAAGTTTTGTTTGAGGCAAGTCTGAGCAGAAGACGTGTGAGGCAGGAAGTCTTTTTTTTTCTAATACATAAAATGGATAACTAAATGTAGGAAATGAGGCCTACAGCCATGATATACTAAGGCTGTGAGAAATTGCATGGACTGGACAAAATGGAGTTCATTGGTGGGTTCACAACATCACAGAATGGTTGAGGTTGGAAGGGACCACTGGAGGTCATTGTACCCAACCCACCTCTCAGGCTGGGTCAGCTAAAGCAGGTGGCCCAGGACTGTGGTTCCATTTCACAGAGACATCCAAGGACATGCTCCACTCTTCACCATCAAAATTCCTTTCCTGAAGGTGCAAACTCTTCCCCAGCTCTCTCAGTACTGCTGTTTCTCATTCACTCACAGATCTTCCAGGAGGAATTGCTTGACGTGCAGGTAGCTCATAAACCCACAGTTGTTATGAGAGCCAGGGCAGAGCATAATTCTAGTTACAGGAAACAGGAGGAAGAAGGGGGGACTTTCAGAGTGTTTTATTGTAATTTAAGTAGGCTTCTAAGGTATGAGGAGCCAGCAATCATGTCAGAGGTTAAAAGGAGTTTTTATACAATTGCAAATCCATATTTCTCCATCCTTATGCACAATCTGGGAGAAGGGCAGCCAGAGGTAAGTGGCAGAACCAGGAGGAGGAAGCCTGCTCTGGTTTGTCTCTCCTTCTTATCAGATTGTAACTTCACAGTAGCAGCTTCCACAGCAAACTCCCTGTAGCCCTTCCAGATTAACTTTCAAGCCTGACTCCCTAGACATGGGAAATTTCAGACGCAGGAGAGCAGCTAATGAGGTAGAGGAGCATTTCTTTCTAGCTGCAACAAACAACATGGATCCCTCTGTCACACAGCTTGGCTTCCTTTGCATACAAGCCCAACAGGTTTCCTGATGAGGTACACAGGGTTAATTTGTCCTTTGTTATCAGGAAAAAATCCTGACAAACATTAAGACTGTGCTGAGAATATGTGATGGGCAGCTGTTCTGTTTTTTCTACTTGGCCAGTGTTTCTTCTGCTGGATACATATTTCAAACTGCTAAAAAAAAATCAATCCCCACTCACTTATTTCATGCTGGTAGACATCTCAAAGAATGTCACTGAATGAACTGAAGTAATTTGGGACACAACTTGGCATAACAGAACACAATTGCTCCACTGAGATTGTTACAGTTTTACATCCACTTATGAACTTCAACAGAAATCTGTCCAGTGGTACGATTTGAATTATTATTTTAATCTGGTTTTTTCTTGACAACCAGATTTTCTGTCACTTTAGATGATATTTCCTGTTTTAATCCATCCAGGGTACAATTGTGTGTTCTTTTCCTTGCATTTCCCAGGGCAGATGGAAGAAAATGGGCATCAGTTTAGATTGTCTCTGCCAGGAAATATATAATAATGCCGTCATTCTTAAGACAACTCTTGCAGCAGCAGGCTCAGACAGCTACAAAGTAGAACACATGCATGGATTTGTCATCCTGTCTTACTCTTAAACAACATTGGCTTCTTTGTCAATTGTGAAGGAATGGGGGGGGAAAACCCCTTGGAGATGAGCCACACATTTATTTGTTCCTAAGCTCTGATAGCAATGTTGGCTGCAGCACAATCCTTTTTTTAGAAAGGAGAGGTGAGCATCTGTGCAACTTGTTCAGGAAAGGCAACAGATACATTTGACAACTGCATTTTCTTGACACACCTTGGCTTGCGACACTCGAGGACAGGATGTGTGTGACCGCACGAATCCGACAGTCATGACAGACCGTGGGTGCTGGTACTTGTTCCCTACAGCCCCACTTCTGGTGTGAAAAAGCCATCAGGTACAGGAGGGATCTATGGGCAGAGGTGCCCTACCACACTCCTGACACAGAATGAAGCAAAACTTGGTGACTAGGTGAGCAGAAACATTGTTTTCTGCTCTTCTGCATCAATGTCCACTGTTCTGTGGTGGTGGACACCCGACGTTTCTATTCAAACTAAAGATTTAGTAAGACTGTGTTCTTTATCAAGACTGGCTGAGTATGGAGGCCCTTTGGAAAGGGGGTACATCTGACTTCACTCCACCTCCTTCTTTTTCATTGCACTCAGAGCATGAGGAGGTTCACCTTTACCTTTTTTTAATCTTTTTTTATCTTGTGGGCGAGTGAACACAAGGCCTGTGGACCTAAATTCCTACTGGTTTTCACAAAGTCTGTTTCCAGTGTGCCAGTGGGAAGAAGGTGCCTTCTAAAGTCCCATTATTCAGTGTTGCAGATTTTTCAGTATTTCTGCCTTCACCAAATATTTGGAAGATATCATGAAATTATATGTCTCTAACTGTAAAGAGAGATGTCTTTCGCTGGTAGATTCTCTGTTTCTCAGGTCAAAGTGTGATGCTAAAAGATACCACTTAGGTGGTTGCATTCCCCATCTTTATCAGTGCCAGAGGGTGGGCCATCCACAAGCAATCCTGCTGCAGGAGCACACAAACAGCACCTGAGGAACTTTACTTACAGAGACACACACAAACAGCCTATCCAAGAACTTCACGAGGGGGATGGTAATATCTTTAATGCCTCCCAGCAAGCACATGTTGAAAGGTTTGGTAAATGAATATGAATTCTAAAATGTACAGACACATCTGTGTCAAGCCCTAATGAGAAAGTGCCTCTGAAGCTCTCCAGTAAAACACCTGCAAACTGTGTGACTTATATTGCCTTTAAATAGTCACATGCTCCCTTGTAATAGTGACCTTGCTGTTTAAGTTGATGTAGCTGCAGCTCATGGAGTAGGAAAATGAGTCCTGGTAATACTAGTGCTGCAAGTCCTGATGGCAAAACACATTTCCCTTAAAAATTGAGTGTCACAAGTGGTGGATGACATCTAGTTGAATGACACACTTCCATACACATTAGCACATACTTTGCCCAAAATAGAACAACTTCATTTTTAAGAAAATCTCTTCAACAGAAGAGAAGGAAATACCTTCCTTCCTTTTTGGTGCACTAAGAAGGCTTGAGATTTCCCCACTTTCCTAATTGTTTCTTGGAATTCAGCTCCTGCTAAAATCACAGGCAGCACTGAATGTCCATTTCCAGACCTCCTGCACCAAGAGAGATTTCTGTGCAGTGCCTCATTGCATCCCAACAACAGAAGATGACTGACAGACCAAATGAATTTAATAGCACACATAGCTCAAAGAACATTTGATGAAGCAGGCCAGCTCTTTTGCTGTTGCTTTTTCACCACAGATGTCCCCAGCAAGAGTGCCCAGAGCTACCAGAGAACCCTGTAAAGCAGCTGAGGCCAATTGCCAATATTTAGGCATAATTCAGGTCATCTCATGCTAAAAAGGAGCCCAGAATAAACTGCATCAACTGCTACCTCTTCTCCTTGCCCAGCCTCTTCTGGACCCCCACAGTATCACGTCACTGGAACAGGCTCTGCATCACCTCTCCAGGAGGTACTGTGGTGCTCCAGAGCTGCCTTCCATCAGCTTCACAGCTAGTCCTAGCCTCCATTTAATAGATTAAAATAAATAATCACAATAGGGAACTAATAGCTAACTAATTAAGGTTTAGAAAGACCAGCAAAATCATCACAGAGCTAAGAAGATTTCCATAGCTTAGATTTGAAAAAAAGTTGACACATGAACAATGTTTAGCTTCTAATCCTCCTCTATCCCGTGCTCAGTCTTAATGAGAGAAACATACCTCTGCATCTCTCTTCTCTTTTACATTGTATAGTTTTCCTCATTAATCTTGTATTTTTCCTTGGGCAAGTCCAGCTCTATTCCCATTCAGCCTCAAGGCTGGGACCCTGGAAAATATCTTCTGAATTTTCAACAAATATTTGTCTCCCTCATCACAGTTCTTATGTTTCCCTTAGGAAACATAACTCATTAAAGATCAAGAAGAATTTAACTCAAATATAAGTTTTATTTATAGAATTTCCCCTTTGTCTCCCTTCCCATGTCCACATCATTTTTCTCAGTATATTTTATTTACACCACCTGGACTATCCTCTCTGAAACAACTTTCCAACTCCGAGCTCCATCAATGTTAAAGGAGTTATCCTCCATTCACAGGAAGTGTAAAGATCTCAGTTGTATTCCCCTTTATCATTTAACCTGTAAAAGCTTCAATTTACAGGTTCTGCAATCTTTCAAGCTTTCTTTAATAAGGAGTACTTATGCTTATCACAAAAATGTAACCTTAGGGTTATACAAGAATAAAACTTTTGTCTTTTCTTCCAGGTGTCCATATGTCTGCAACAGGGAATCTGGCCAGCTCACAGAAACTTCCTCTCCTCCAAAAACTGCATACTGAGGCAAATTCCCAGCTTATTAAAAAATAGTTCTGTTATTTTGCCATCTTGTTTGTTTTGTTCTGCAATTCCACTGCATTTTCCCCCCTCTCTCTTCATTTATTTATTTATTTATTTATTTATTTATGATGTTGCCTTTGGGGAAAAACAAAAAAGGAAATGGAAAAGGAAAAAGAAACTCCAAGAAATTCTTAAATATATCTGTATTTTGGGCTTTGTATCACTTCCAAAATTCTGTAGGAATTGATAGGAACATCCCAATATTCAGATGCTGTTTGTCCAGCAAAGAGCTGTTTGCATGAAGAAGTACACAGAAGCTTCCCCCCAAAAAAACCCAAACCCTGAAGACTTTAAAGTATGTTATAAAGCTTCTCTTCAGCTTATGACAGAAGTGCCTTAACTTCACTGTTGCTTAACTCCTTTCCAAAGTAAATGAAATCAGATCTGGAACAGCTAAAACTTGAGTAACACTGCCCCAGAGTTTAATGTGGTCCAAACACTCAATTTCAAAATTTAGGTTAGTTGTTTTAATTTTCCTGAGTGATTCCTGAAACAACTTTTCAATCCAGTGGTGGATTTTTTTGTGTGTTTGAGTCTTTTTTTCTTTTTTTTATTCCTCATCTGATAACTACCTAGAGTTTGAAGGTAAAATCCAGCTATGTTTAGATCCAGGGAACTGTTCCTTCAAATGAAGGAAAATGTTTTGGTCTGGCTTTGCTCATGAAGACATGGAAATGCCCATGTCAACTTCTTACATATTTTTATTTATACTTCATCCTTCATTATTTTTCGAGGGAAAGGATTGACATGCAGAGAGCAGAATGCCTCATGCCCATTCTTCTTTGAATGCTGTAAGACAATTTCTGAATTATTTTTTCCCTAATATATATTTGTGAAAAAAAAAAGAATGGAAAAGACAATTGAAAAGACAAGAAAGAAAATAAATTGAAAAGACAGTGCAATGTTTGTTCATGAATCATCAAAATGGCACCCAGACTCCCCGCTCCAACACAACAGACTGTTGCGTAGCTCTTTGCAGCTTCACTCGATTGAATTTTGCAATGCCCTTTCACAACGCCGCTTTCCAACGCTGCCTTCTTAAGAATCCTGTTCCTTGCTGTTTAAAAATCCCAGTTAGGCTTCTGAGAGGAGGCTTTCAGTTCTGCCTGCTCCTGGCTTCTCACAATCTTTCCCCGTCCCACCTCTCCTCTGTGCCCCAGGCTAAGGTATCTGCTCAGCTCATCCAGGGACGCGGTTTGAGGGAGGGAGTTGCACCTCCCAACCATAACACATTCTTGTCCTTGTACATCATGCAGTGAACCAACAGCTCATTTCAGTCACCGACAGCCTTTGGTGCCTCTTCATTGCACAATGGTTATGGTTTTAACACGGCTGCTGCCTTTTTTCCTGCTCTACCAGAGCAGCGCCACAACGATTCCCGTCCTCCAGCGGCAAAACGCGCTGTTTTGGTAAACTTTTCAACCCTCCTGACAAGCTGTAACACTGAATGGTGGGAAGAGCTTGTTACGCCTTAATGGCCTGAGTGGATTCAGCGTAGGGCTGGGAGTACAAGTGTTTATGGAAGGATGAAAAGCGAAAAAAAAAAGGGTTTTACGGAGAGGTATGATGTCACCCTGATCACAGCCTATTTCTGGAGCTAAGCTGTGAAACCCATGATACATTTTGACACATCAGTGTTGCCAAGTAAAACTGATAATATAATTGTTAATATGGTCACAGCCAACTGTTTTTCAGATAAGGAGTTAAACTCTGCTGTGCAATACAGTATTTGTGGAACGTAGCACCTAGTTGGTCCCATGCTTTCATTGGCTCTGGGATTACTTACTATCATATTTAAATAAAAGGACTAGATTATTGGGTACCATAAGAACAATGGATTGCTTATGGTCTTGCAGCATTTATCTTAAGTCAATACAAAAGTTTAGAGCTCCAAAGCCCATGTCAAGGGCAGTGAAACAAGGGCCACATTCAGTGAACTGGTGATTTGTTTATTCTTTAATGCACATTTAAGTATCTTATTTTGGGGACTCAGATATACTTAGATGACTCAGTTGAATACAGTTTAATTTTCCAAAAAATTGTGTCTGTCTGAGGAACAAAATCTGATAGAATATATTAAAGGTTATTATGTGCAATTTGTTCTAGATAAGAGTAATGATCAAACAACTTCCTCGTCCCTGCCATAGTGCAATTTCCCCTGAGACAGAGGTCCATTTTGCATGGCATCCTTCATACAAGCTTTGTTTCTAGGAGCTTGACAGGGCTCCACAACATAATTATAGTGTGATTAGGAGTAAGTAATACCAGAAAAGAAGAGATACTCTATAAGTGCAGATATGGAAGGGAAAGGATAGGTTCAGATATGAAACAGAGAGAGACTGTAGCCAGAGACATATGAAAACTGCTCAAAGGTGCTCAGGACACAGAGACAAAGAATGACAGCTAGGACTCAAGGTGTGCAGGGAACAAGTGGAGCACCGAAGGTAAAGCCTGGGCATGAAAAGCAAGTGGAACATCTCTGCCACTTGCAAAAATGCAGGCAGGCCAGAGTTTAAAAGATATTTAGGTGACCGTTTAAGAGTTTCAGAAAACCAGAAGTCTCCCTGAGCCTTAGACTCCTATATGCTCCTCAAAAACTTATGATGCTCCTTTTTTCTGTTTTTACAGACACTTCTAAATATAAGGTTATAAAATTGTTTAAGTGTTTAAATCCCTAAATTCTGAAATTTCTGATTGCAATGAAATAAAATAAAACTTTTGTCCTGGTCTGTAGTGGATCCCTGCAGTTCATTTGCAGCTATGGCCAATTTACTCTCTTATAGAAAGAAAAATAGGTCTCTGGTTGACTGTTTCCTTCAAACACAGAATAACATCTCTTTACTGCTGACCCTTCCCTCTCCCAGTGTGAGAATGGAGTGAGTGATTTTGGCCACGAACATGCTGTGCTTCTGACTTTGATGGTGTCTGAGGGTCCATGAACAATTCAGATGGGAGCAATTTGTGTTGGAGTTATTCCCATTTCCTCAAAAGCAGCTTTGCTGCGATGATGTGAAGGCAGCAGTGCGAAGGTGATGCCGTATTATCACTGGAATGGAGTGCAGGGACATTGGAGGCTGGGCCTCCACATCCAGACCCCTGCCTGGTGGTGCCTGTGCAGAGTTCCCTTGGCTATGGTTGTTTTCCCAGCTGCTTGTTTGGCTTCCAGCACCAACTCGCTGTGTTCAAGGATCTGTAAAATACGATTTCCCCGTGGTGGAAAGTGTGATGGTGTGATCAGTGAGCTCCATCAGATGGTGTTGCACGTCATGAAGGAAAACACACCTAAGAAGGAACCACTTCTACCTCCTCGAGCCCAGTTCTTTCTACCAGAAAGTCTGTTCCCAGCCAGCCTCTTCCCATTGCCCAGCAACACATGGAGGAGAGCTCGTCTTTTTCCTTTCCCCTGCTTAATATACAGTATCACACCATTTTACTCAACTAGCAGAAAAGTTTAGACTTTACTCTCCTCTGATTCCCTGCCTTGAGCCACAGTTTCAAGTTATTTTTCTACTGTACACTGATTTATCTTTTGCTTTCCCAAGTAGCAGCTTCCCAAATAATGGGTCAGGGATGAGTGGCAGCATGGAAGCGGGTTGCCAGAAGACATTTTTATATATTGTTCTCCCTTACTGAAGACAGAACGTGAATTCTAAGGGATTTAGTATTGCTGCCAGCTCAGCATCAGCTCAGACCTGACCTTGGCTGTGTGTGGAGCAGCCGGAGAGCAGCGAACAGCAGAGTGAAGTCTTGCCTGCTGAAGCTTGGATTTCTGTGTAATTGGTTCCCATGTTGCTGAACTTACAAGGTCAAGTTACACACCCTGGCTTTAGTAGGGACCTTTCCACCGGCACAGTGCCAGATCTGACAGCCACGTGTCTCTCATTCAACAAGACCCAGAGCACCAGGCTCATCCTCCTGTGTTCTTGGGCCCCCTGTCTCCTACTTGTTGGAGACCTCCAAGTCTATAAGACTAGTTTCAGATCCTCAAGTGCAGAGCCCATAGGAAATGCTCATTGCAAAGGTTTGGGCAGAAGTGAGGCCAGATGAAGGCAGAACTTAGTAGAGGGAGCAGGTGACGGTCATTTGGAAAGGTTTATTTATATTTTGGTTGGGGAGGTTTAATTGGGGACAACACAGGCAACAATCTGGCAGTGTAGAGATGGAAAACTTGTGTTTATACCCTGAATATCAACTGTTATTGCCAGTTGTGGGAATTGTAACACTTGTGGAAAACAGGTGCTTGTTTTCTCCAGTGTTCACAGAAGGACTCTCTATCCCACAAAAACCTCACTTTGCAGAGAAAAGGGTATTTGCACATAAATAACTGCTATGCATGTTTCAGATTCTTAATGTCTATGAAGTTTCAATTACTCAGTAAAGGAGAAAAAAAAAGAATGCCATCTGACCAATTCATTTAAGAAATTATATGGCCCCTCAACACTTGGGGGTCTGTGTGTAGCTATGTTGTTTTCCTCTCTTTACTAATGTCTTTGTGCAGATGGGGACTGAGAAGTGAAAAGATGAAACACTGTGTGACAGCCAAGCAGGGAAACTGCAGATGAGTCATGGAGACAACTCACATTTCCCAAGGAATAAGCACAGAAAGCCATCTCTAGGTGAGAGAGGAACCAGTCAGGGAAAACCCTAGCAGACCACAGAAGGTCAGAGATAAGTGAAACATCTTAAGGACTGGTGTAAAGGTAGCGTGAGCTGGTCTCACCGTGTGATTAAATGATTCCCATCAGTGGCAGTGTCACAAACAGAAAACATGTGGGCATTTCTGCCATTCCTCAGCCCACAGCAGCCTGCTCTCTTTGGTACTTCTTGAGAGTCCCACCTCTCTCTGAGGCACTTGCAGAGCTCATAAAAATCATCAGGAATTTAGGTTGGTCGTGTTTGCCTGGTGAGAACAACAGGTAGTGTGTGCTGGGGAAAAAAAAATCAGGAAGGCAACAGTGAAAAAAAAGCAATCCCAAATATTAGTGTCGCCTCTACCCCGCTCCCTCTCTCCTGTGACACCCCATGCCAGCGTGGCAGGCAGCACCATGGACTCAGCATCCACCAGCAGCAGAAGGGTGGTGTCGCCAGCAGTGGTTTCCAGGGAGGGATTTGCCTTGGATGGAGAAGGTGTCTGTCTTGGCAGTGTCTGATCTGTGTCACATGTCTCTCCTTCATCCCCCCATCTCCATCCTGCACCTGTGCCAGTAGCCAATTCCATCACTTGTGGCTCTGTAGCCTAAATAACCAGATGGGGGCCATGAGCAGGGAGAAGATAAGGTAGAATTGGTGGAAGATGGATAGCACTTGTTATCAGAGTAGCAGGGTTAAACCCCTTGGCAATAATAAACTAATTATCTTTGCCCAAACCACTATTAATAAAGTAGTTACCACTGGACAGCCCCAAAATGAGTGATTTTTTGGGGATAACCTGGTCAGGCCATGGGTTGGTGGGGGACACTGCTGAACTGAGGCTGCTTCCCAAGTCTCACCCACAGCCTGGATGGAAATCTCTTCCTCCACATGTCGGGGCAGGCTCCAGCACTTCAGTTCAAAGGCAATGCCAGCTGGGAACAGGTTTCTATTCCACAGGAGTGTGGTGATCATGCTGCTTTCTTGTGGCTGTGAATGGTGAAGAAGAAAATAATGCTATAAGTCTGCAGAGTGTTTTTATTGTCATGTCAACAAAATATTTTCTGCCTCCACAGACTGTGGAAGTACTTAGCATGCAGCATCCATCCAGTTTTGGAAAACACTTGAAAACCACCGACAGAATCTCACTATTCCTTTTTTTAGCTACATAATGAAAAAGCAAACAAGAAATATGCTGATTCCCAAAATGAACTAATTTTTTTTTCTGAAGCAATTTAATTTTTTAGCTTTGATCTGATACCAGAACCCAAAGGACTTACTTGCTATTTCTAAATAATGAGTCTAATGTTTATGCTCTGAGCCTGAACTTTTCTGGTTTTGGAAAAAATGTGACTTTACATAAAAGTCCTTTGATTAAGAGATCTGCAGTCAGAGGAGTTTTCGATACAATAATGAAAAGGCCTTTCAGATTGCTAACTCGAATGCTGCTCAGCACGATATTACTCAAGAAGGGGAGAAGCCGACAGAACAATCACACTATTAGTCTTTGCTTTGCCAAGCGTTGTGTTAGTCATATTCCTATGGTAAAATCCCCCAGAAGTGGCTCAGAGAAGCCTTACATGGCATGGAGCGATGCATGCCTGACAAACGCACCCTGACCTGGGTGGTCTCTCACACTGGCTCCCTCCTTCTATTGTTTTTTAACCCTGTTTCATTGAGGCTTTAGGAGTTCATTGCTGTACAGAGGAAAAGTGCTTGGAGGAGAAACAGAGGCTATTTCCTCCTGCTATGGCCCAAATTCCCCTGCAGCAGGCATGGTACCTACATCAGTCTACAGCAGGCTTTTCTTCCGAGCAAGATCACAGCACAAAGCACAGCACTTCCTTGCTTGCACAGTGAGGATCCCATTCCCTGCCCTGTTGAAGCATGCAGGGGTTGGTTGCCGTGCACCCACCTCTCCCTGGGTGTCAGGAGCACCCAGCACCTGGGCTCATCCGAGCTCTTGCTGCGTGGCTGCGAAGGTCACCCCGTTGTCCTGGTCCCCGCTTCTGAGATGTGAGATGGAAAGAGTGACTTTCACCCTTGCTAAGTAGGTTGAGGTTTGGAAGCCGAATGCCTGTGTTATTTATGCAGAACTGACATGTCTCTTTGTCCTGAGCCATGTGGCCCAGATTCCAGCCCTTGTATCTACAAAACATTACTCATGTGCGCGCTCCTCTTTCAAGTCCTTGATTCCAACGGGATTACTCACATGTGCCTGAATACCGCGGCCGTGCGCCCGATCAGAGCTTGGGGCTCTGCAGAGCAGGGCAAATCCTGCTGCTTTCAGCTCATTTACATCACTATTCTGGAGATGAAAATCTGAAACAGGAGCAGCTCAGTGGGAAAAGGAAGATCAAGTTGATACCTATTCCTCCTCTGTATTCTCCTTCCACATTCCCATCTCCACTGTCATTGGGGCAGCCTGCAGGAAGGTCTGCTCCCCACCACCATGAGGGCACTGCTGCATACTAGGGGTTAAAATGAGAAAGCACTTTGGTTTTGGAGATTTATTGCTTTCCTCCTGCTATATTTGTAAAGCTCATCGTTAAGGTCAGCCATCTCCACCCCTGCAGCTGTCTGTACATTTTTTTCCTCTGGTTCTAGAGTTGTACTTTACTGAGAAAATTATAATTATTAAAATACACAAGCTCATGCTCTAGATGAACTTGGAACCAGTTCAAATATGTTTCAGGTTTGAAACTATTCAGCAGCTATGGCCAAGTGGTGAGTTCATAACAAAAGAATGGTTAATTTCACACTTCAGATAACATTTCCCCCAGAAAGTGGTAAAGCATATTGGTAAAGAAATTATTAAAGGTTGAGAAGACTGGAGACACATAGTCAGTCATTAGTCCTGGTAATTAAAGGTAGGCTTAGGAAGGGGGTAGAGTGGTTCTGCCTCAATGAGCCAGTGTGGGTCCCTTACCTTTAGATCACTCTTTTAAACTTTTTCATCTTCAGAAAAGCACCATGCCTTTGTGGACTTAACGTGGGACACCTTGAGATCTACCCCACAAGTGGCTCTTCTCTGCCTGCTGCAGATCACAGTTCAGGAGACATCATCAGGTCATCAGTAGCATTAAAATTTACAAACCATACACTGAAATAGCAGCAAAGAAAATGTGAATATCCCTCTCCCCGAGTTACCTTCCCCTGTGCATTGTGATGGTGGGAGGAAAGCAGTGGCAGATGTTTGTGGCCTCCCCAGAAATCTGCATCAAAAATAATCACTTCTTGTGACTTGTGAACTGCAAAAGAGATTTTGATAAAACAATTTTGAAAGATCAACCCCCCTTTGTGCAGATAGCAGCCTGAAATGGCTCTCTGTGAGCCTATGTGAGATTTGTGGCTATAGCAAGTTGGTCTTTATTGGTTTTCTTCCAAAACTGTGGCTCTGCCATGCAAACCTCCCCTTCTCCATTAACCTGGATTTTGGTGTTGAGGCTTATCAGCAGACCTTCAAAAAAAATCACTTAAAAGACTGTTTCTCTTAAACAAAAAAAGAACACCTCAAGTCATACAAACTATCTCTGTCTTCCTGGACACTGACATCCAAAAATCAATGTTGGATGTTACAAAACCTCCCTCAGCATCTTTCCCCTGGAAACAGCAATAGCCCACACATCCTCAACTGTGCCTCTAGGTCCCCAGTCTCACCCTACACCAGGGGAAAACACATAGTACATTTGACTTCTGCAGCTGGAGCTGTGAAAATCTACTCAAGAAGAAAATCAGGAGGTGGCTGACTGTGAGCACATCTCAGAGGCATGTGTTACTGCCACCCACATCTTCCACTGCCAAGGCTGGGGGGTGACAGTGGGCTCTGGTCTGTGGCTTTGGGGAAATCAGTGACACCCCTGGCTGCTGGGGTGAAGGGGAAAGGTGATGCTTTATCTGGGTTATTGCCCTAGCTGAGGGTCTTTTATTTTCTCAGCTGTGCACAGCTATGGAAATGCCCACAGACTATCTCTGAATCGTGTCCCAGTGCTGGCTATTCAGCTGCACAGCAATGAGGTCAAGAGGCTGAGCCTTACCTCTGAATTTTCCTTCTTTTCCAGGTATCATATTTTATTTATAATTTAGAAAGATCTTGCTCATGTCTTTGAGTAAAAAAAAACAAAACAACAAAAAAAGAAGAAATAAAAAAGGAACGGTAGTGAGCATTTAACACTAGTTTCATTTTTCATCACCATTATCAAGGTTTGGATTTTAACTTTGGAATGTCCTTATCTAAAATGAAATCAAATAAGCACTTTGTGGCAGGGGGTCCTACACTCCCTCCTCACCTAAGGGAGCTTGTGCAATGTGCAGTGTTTTCCTCAGTGCCGCTTGCTTGGATCAGCTCACCTGAGCTGACACACGCACATGTCTACCTACATGTAGTGCCACATGTGCACGTGGCTGGTAACATGTATTTTTCATGCTCAAAGGTTTATGCCAGAGCAGGCTCCCCAGCCTCCAGGTATGGATGAGGATGGCTGTGGATGCTGCTAAGCTCATGGACAGATACCCAAGAAAGTGGAATACAGGTAAAACCCAAAGCGTATTTTTAATGGCTCTTGCGTGGCACAGGGCAGGACACGAGCAGGATCCCATCACTGTGATTCATATGAAAGCAAACTCTGCAGAACAGCAAGCCCAGCTCTCACAACTCATGCTATGAGGACCTGGGAAAGGGTGTCACTTCATCCAGCCTCTTGACCCACGTGCTTCTATAGCACAGTCTGAGCTTCTGCCAACGCTGGACACAGGCAGAAAAAGGCCCAGTGACCTGACGATGGACTGAGCCTATCACATAACCAGACCACCCAGAGGAGCTGTGTATTTGTGTGCCACAATGTGGACAACTGTCAAGGTGGAGCTGGAGAGCAGCCTTGGGTTTCCTTACAAATATGGTTGCAGACACCTAATTTTCTGCCAGCCCCTTTCCTATTGTGAAAGATCACAAACAAAGGCTGATTCCTGCCTCTGCTTCCACCACAAGGGGGATGGACACAGCGAGCACAAACGTTATGTCATCTGCTTTGTGTGGGGTGGGGAAAGCTCGGCTGAGTCCCACGCTCAGCTCCAGGAGGACTGGCAGCCCTCTGAATTCTCAGCAGCTTCCGGGCTTCCTTTTCATCCTCAATCTAATGGGTGAATGGCAGCAGAGTTCATGAGGATTTTCAAATGAGCTCAGAGGAGCTTGCTCATGAGAATTCGAATCCTTGGCAAATAGCCCACAATAGCTGATATTTTTCCAGTTTATGGGGGAGTGTTTTCCAGCTATGAGCACTTTTTTAACTCTCATAACCAGCACATCGTTTTAATGTTAATTCCTCTGCCTCCCCTTTGGAACCATGTGCATTCTTTGGAATGACACTTGTCCCTGTCTGAGCTTTTCATGTGGGTGTTCACTCACTTGCTCCCATGTATGAAGTCTGGCTCCTGGGTAACCTATATGGGTTGCGCCAGCGGAGCTGCCACAGGTTGGCAAAATGGAAGGGTGAAACCTCTAAAATGTAGGTTAATAAGACATTGAAATTAATAGTTGAAGAACATGACATACCAGATAATCAAAAATAACAAAAGATGTGAGAGGAGAAAGAGGAGACAAAAGGCAGGTCTCTTTCAGACTTTGCTCTCCTGGTCAGTCAGGTGTAGCATGTAATGAACCTACTGCCCATCCGCATCCACACCTTGGTGTCTGCATCTTGTTGTCTGAGTAAATCTTGCTTCTTTTGTCTTCTATAAACATTGGGGCTGTTATCTGCCCTATTCCACCCTCATGTCACTGAAGAAGAATGTTCTGAAAATGAACCACTGAAGACTACAGGTTTTAGAAATACCAAGAACCAAGAGTCATCTCATGTAAATCCATTGCCTGGAGTTACTCTGAGGGTTATGCCCCCCCATCCCATCTTAATCAGTACCATTTCACTCTGATTTCTCTAATAGTTTGGAAGTAATGCTGGGAAAATCTCTAGCTGCTTTATTTTTTTTTTTTTCCCCAAACAGGGATTCGTCAACATGAAAACATTTTGTGAATTTGCCTCATTTCTGCAGAATTGTTCCTGCTGTGGCAAACAAACAAACGTTCACAAAAAGTACCCTTCAAAACATAGTGTTTTGATTTTCCAGTGAGAACAAATATCCTAACACTTGCCACCATCCTTAAGACCAAATAGAAAAATGTAATTCTAATAAAATTTCTCACACTTGAAGGGAAACATAACATTTTGTCCAAGACAAGCTATTCTGTTGCTTTCAGCGCTAACTGCAAAATTTATTTGCTTTTAGCCTGCTAAAATATGTAAATCTTTGTTTTCTGGGTTGACCCATTAATTTTAATATTGTTTTATGAACTTGTCAAAGGCATAAACCAAGAAATAACAAACAAACAAACAGTGATCTTGTCTGGTCCTACATGGCAAGCTGTAAAGAGCACGAATGAGTGAACCAAGTGGAGGTGTTGAATTACAACACTATAAACCCAGTGTGAAAATGAGATGGGAAGACAAGATCATCTGGTCCGAAGAAGAGCTCCAGCAATATGCTGAATTAATGCTGCTGCAGCTTCCAGAATGCTCCAGATGTGACAGGGACCAGAACTGGCCCATGCTAATTTCAATATACCGATACTAAACCTTGGTTTTTGAAAGTTGCACCAAATCTGCTGCATCACTTCATTTCAGCGTAAGGAATGAGCAGGATTGTGTCAGTACAGTAACATGACTGCTATAATCAAAAATAACCCTGGGGCAGTCACCTCTCTTCCAAAATCGGGGCTGGAAATTCAGCAGCAATTCCTTGATTCAGGAAAGGTGGCTTTTTCTTAGATCCCCCTGCATGCCAGGAGCCAACGTGAAAGCCAAGACCTCACCCTGACTCACACACACAGGTTGCTTTGTTAAACAATATCAAAGTTTCACTCCATTGCTTCTTTTTCTGGAAGCAATGAACCGACTGCTTAAAGATGAAAAGTTGTACAAACTTGTACCAGCACACAATTTGCAGCACAATTTACAAAGCTTTCGTTCAAACCGAGGATTTTCCCTCTGATTTGTACCAGGTCTCCTTTAGTATCCCTCCTCTGCGCAATATTTTTGGCAATTCCCACCTGTATAATGAGGGTGAGGAATTTTCAACATGTTCAGTTGGTGGCTCACAAAATATTTTTTTTCATATCTGCAGATTTGTGCCATCTCATGTTCGCAAACTGCTCTGTTTAAAATGTGCATTTGGTGTTTCATGGTCACCATTGGTGGATCCTTTCAGGGGACTGCAAACCTAGAGAAAAGGGCAAAAATGAGTGTATCTGGGTAGAACCGCAGTGCACATCTAAAGGAGAATGCTGGCTCACTGCCAAACATCAAAGCTGCTATGACTGCCTGTGCTTTATACAGCACTGCCCCCTTCAAAGAATATCCCAGTCCCTTTACAGCATAAATTAATAAGTTTACCTTGAGCTGCAGAAGTGATGTGGACACAAATCTGATCTTGTTAACATGGTTGAGTGGCAAGACCATCTATTCACTGAAATTAAACCATTATAAAAACAGTGTAAATGAAAGGGCACTTTAAGCCTGTCTTTTTTTGGTCAGGACTGCAAATACCATTAGACTGTAAAATGATGGGCTACTGTCTGCTTTTAGAACACCTGAGTTTCCAGTTGGGCAGGTAAAATGCTTGTCAAGTTGCAACGACAATACACTCCCACAAAGGCTTATTTCGTGGCTTCCTAGTTTCCCTTTCACTAGAAGAGCATGCTGGAGAGAAGCATGGCAAAGAAGAAGTATCTTTGGAATCCGTAGTCCAATGGAAGTTGACATAGTTGTACCATTTCTCTGCAGTCAATTTTGCATCAGAACAAAAGGAGCTGATTTAGTTCATTGAAGAGGTGCTGTTCCACATGTGGGACTCATTCAGAAACCAAGGGAGGGAGCTACTTGCTTGCTGTGAGAAAATAAAGCTCCATTCAAGTTAATGGAGTTACACTAATTCACCTCCATGGGGATTTGCTCCTGTTCTCAGAAGAATCAGCTCACAGTAGTTAATGGGTGCTTTGGCATGGATTTAGGAAAGCCTGAGTATTGTCCCAGTTAGTAGGTGGTGATATTAAAAATAAAACCAGGATAACATTGAACAGGGAAGCCATGATTTTAGTATTATCTAAGACATGCAATCTACAAGATAATAAGTCTATTAAAAATATACTGGAGCTGGATATTCCAGGTAAAATATGTGTTGTGTCAGCCTGATGATATCTAAGTGGGTTATGCACTTCATGATTTGTCAATCCATAGTCACTCTGCTGTTATAAACCTCTAAAATTGATCCAGTTAACTTTATCATTATCTAAAGAAAGAACTTGAGTGGCTGAACAAAGTGCTCTGAACTCCATGGCTCCATCCATCATCTTGTCCTAAGGACCTTGCTGTCTTGTTTTCTTGGAACTGGCTGTTGTTCAGAAAGAGATTAAACATCAAGTCTTCAAAAGCTAGATAAAAAGCAGAACTATGAGCTGTGCTTGGCTTTGTTCAGCAATTTCTACGTCCCTTCTTTGAAGGAAGGAGGAATGGCTGGAGAGCTCTGCAGCTGAACGAGGCATGGGGTAGAAGAAATCACAGCATTGGAGGGAATAGCATGTGCTGGCACACACTCAGTTACAACTGTGTTAACAAGCGGATGTTGTTCAGGGGTAACATGGTAATCAGGTTTATCTGTACACTGTCCCTGTTTAGGTTTCACAGCCATGTCCCTTGTCCCTGCAGGAATTGGCTGAGACACCAGCTACTAACAATGGGAACAACCGGGCACCGTGTGCTCCTGGTGTCAGCCTGACCCTCCTTTGCTCTTTATCACTGTGTTAACTAAACATATTTACTGTAAGGAGGTTCTGATACATCTAAACATTTCCTGCTGCCCAAAATACTTTCTGTCAAATACAGCTGAGATAAGAGCAAAACTAAGAGGAAATGCCCAAAGAAATCAGGAATTTCTAATGGCCTGTGTGATGGCCAGTCAGATAAGGTGTTCATTAGGGTCTTGCATACTGGGAAGGGATGTAACAATGAATACTGGATATTACTTAACACTGTTTGATGTGTGAAAAGGGAAATTTTTGTAAAGAGTCACTTCTGGCTACTGAAAAAACAGCAGTAATGTTTGTAAAGCAAATTGACAACACAGCTAACGATATATACACCAGTAAATCATATGATGAACCTGATTTTAAGTAACACTTAACTAAATGGTGCTGCTGAGGACAGACACAGATGTGGGTAGTGTGTGACCCTTACCATCTTTCTGTCAGGATGCAGAAAGTTGGTGCATATTTCTGACCCACAGCACTGGTGGTTCTGGAAGGACTGTACAGCAAATATTCCAGGCACATACAGGCACTGTTGTTCCTACAAGCATCAGATCAAGGCATAATACACTTCAATGCATTAAAATAAAAAAAAAGTAGACACAGAAGCTAACTCCTGATTTCCTCCTTGCTGTCAAATTTTGGGGTCTGAATTTTATCTAGCCCACCCTGGGAAAGGGTGAGGCAGGTCCTACAATGTCTGCCTGGTAAGCTACTCTGTCTATAATTTGGGTTGCAACTGCTGACTAGTTTTCTCCTTAATTGATTTATATGGGCTCCTACAGTAATGATTAGTCTGTCTAAAGGAGAAAATTAGGATAAGGTCTGTATCTTCCTTGAATGTGTTGTTCAGTTGGCTAAATGACAAATAGACCTTCAGACACCTGTTAAATTGTGATAGAAGTCAATAGCCCACTAAATTGCCTTACCGATTTCCTCTGCTATTTGAACACCTTCCAATGTAGACTCTCCAGGATATTCACAGCCCTTGGAGAAATAAAGAATTCCTTTAAAAGCACAAATAGTAGACCAAGGGCACACAGAAAAGATGCGCCTGAGGGGTGTGCTCTGTCCTGAGCAAGGACGAAAGACTCCAAAGTTCTGAAGCAAAGGATGTCTCCAGGGATGTCCAAGCCCACTTATTAAAAAAAAACCCATAAAATCCTGGAGGAATACCCTAGAGTTTCAGCTATTGCATATTATTTTCATGTGTGGTAATTGTTAACCTGGTTACATGAGGCAGTTTCAGTACGACATCCCAGCACTATTTCTTTCTGGTCCTTCCTGAGTGATTTATGTTAATTATTCAGGAAAACCAATATAAAAATACTGGTCCCTTGAGACTGCAGGCTTTGTGGCAGTCTCAGGCAGAGTACAAATAACAAGTTGTCTATGCTTAGCAGTGGGCATGCACTCTTATGCAACTCAAGTGACCAGGAGCAGAGTATTTTACTCTTTTAGTTTAGGGCATCTGTCCAGGAATTACATGTTAAAGGGTTGAGAAATGAAATCCACTGGAGTAACTGATGTGCTGTTTTTGTTGGACTCACTGGGAAAGATTTCATCCAAGATTTCTCCTCAGACATAGAGATCAATTTTACTGATGGCTCCTTTCTTGGAATCCTGCTCCATCAAACATTTGAACTGCAAGCAGCTTTGTTCCTGAAACAGAACCACAGGGTGGCCTGAGCAGCCCACACTGGCACAGCCACCCCAGGGAAAGCTTCACGTCAGTCGTAGATACTTGGTAAACTGGCAAAGAGCTACGAGTTTCAGTGATGATATTGCAATTGCCAGTGGCTGTTTGACTTCTTCAGGGCTGCAAAGGGAAGAAAGGGCAGAGCATGGGATTTGGGAGAGACATTTGACTCAGGTGACATCTAATTTCACCCAAACATCTTGGTTACTTCCAGAAGGTGTGACAACCATGTTCTGCTAGTCAGGGTGCACGTGGCTACAACCAAAGCAGTGGCAAAAGTGTCTGGGAAGCTTCCAGGTGATCCTGAGTGATGCAGTGGAGTGTGCAGCCTTACCTGGTAATGTGAATGGCTGATAACAGGGTTAAAGCACTTTCCTGGGGGCTTTCCTGCTAAATCTGCACCTGTCTGCTTGCACATATCTACACAGTAGATTGAGTGCCTGGGACATGTAAATAAACTGCTTCCTGGCAGGTCATTCGAGATGGTGTAGGATGGTATGTTTTTATATCATTCCTTCCAGTCCTGGAGATATGAGCTGATCTAATCACTGAAGATAAGCAACATCAGGTCTGGTCAGTACGGAGATGAGACACCTCCAAGAAAAACACAGGTGCTCCAGGAAATGCCGCTGCTGATCCAGCACAGCAGACAACGCTGCATGGGACTTGTGGAGCATGGCTGAAACAGCAGCAAATCCCCCGGGAGAGCCATAAACCCCTGGCAATTCTCACAGGAATGGGGTGTTAACTCTTGTGTGTGTGCTGTCATGTTGCAATTCCTGCTCTGTGCTTCTTCTCATACAATATCGGACTACAATGAGCACCCTTGGAGCCCTTGGCCATCACTGCTTTAAGGGGCTTTAAGGGGCACAGGTCTTTCAGACAAACCACAGTATGCATATCTATTTGACTACTTAAAACATTGACCTGTATCCTCTTGTTCCTTGTGACTTGTTTCCGTGCCTACAAAAGATGCATGGTGCAATCCAGCCACCTTGTTCCACCCTGGAGGTGGGTGAACATCAGCCCTGAATTTGTGTTTCTGCAGAATTAAAGATGATAGCAGTTTATTATTACCTCTAGAAATGATGTTGCAATATTGGTCAGTCACCACTAGCAACTGAAGTTTTATGATGAAGTCATATTTCATCTCTGAAGTGCTGTTTTTTCATACTGTTTGGTGGTTGGGGCTTTTTAAATTGTTTGTTTTGGGCTTTTTTCTTTTTTTTTTCTTTTTTTTTCTTCTGCTGGCAGTTAATCTGGTGGACAAATATCTGACCTTACGGGAACATTTGGGCAACTTTTGTGTTATGAAGTCTCACTCATTTGCTAAAGAAAACTCGAATGTTGCAATTTTTCCAATTCTGAGAATACAACCTTCTGTGAATTAACATTTCACAGAAGCTGCACTTATGTGCTTTGGAGAAGGAAAAGGTAGGAGGGAAAAAAAGAAGTTAGGAAGACATTCAAAGAAATCTCGTAATTGTCTGTAGTCCTCACCAGACGTGTGAGAAGGAGAAGTGTACACAGTTTTGAATAAGTGAGCTGTGACAGTTGATTTCTCTACACAGAAAAATAGAGCTATATTATGCCACAAGGTAGACTGAACAGCAGCCCAGTTTATAGTTTAAATGGCTTGGGAGCTTCCAGAAAAATCTTTTGCATCAAACCTTTACTACTATTGCCACCATGTGGTGAAATTCGACAAAAGGCTCCATTAGCTGCCAGAAAATTTATTCGTTCATGATGATTTGTTTCATATCTATTGTATTTGGAGAGATTTAGAGACCGCTATATTTTTAACAAAGGCAGGAATTAAAGTCTTTATTTTGCCTTCTCAGAGAAATCACGCAGCAAGATCCACCATGTTTTAAATTGCAGCTTCTGTAGTAAAGTTCCCAAAATGAGTTGGCATTTTCAGCTGGACCCAAGCTCTGGGAATGAAGGACCCTCAAGCTTTCCTGCAACCTTTTCAGCCTCTTCCTAGTTGTCTCAGGCTGTTGATAATCCCTCTCTAACCAGTCATGTCATGGGTAATGCAATAAAAATAAGTTTCCACCCTGGAGAACTCCCCTAACCTACTTTCCCTGCAGACACAGATGGACACAGTCATCAGCCACTCCTCTGCTCACCCCTGGCACTTGGTGTGAGGACTTGTAACCAAGCTGGGGACTTTCAGCTGATGCAAGAACCCCCAGCACGAGTGACACCGTGTTGTGCTGCTTGAATGAAGAGATATTGGATGAGAGGTAACCTGATGGGACTGAAACACAGGGCAACTCTGGTGGCTGCCTGCAGAGCTCTACTTTGCTTGCCTCAAAATATGTCTAATAGAGATTTTTCAGAGACAAGAGCAGCCAGATGCCTTACTACTGATGTAAGTAAGTAGTAGTGCATTAGCAGTTTATTAGGGAATCCTCCTACATTGTATGTCCCAGTTGGACTATCACGTCTGTTTACCCTCAGGTCTGGTTCCTCCACTGCTATAGAGCACATTTTAGCAGATAAAACAGTTAACAAGAATTTTATCTGTGATTATCCCAACGCCATTTTCCTTCCAGTTAATCCTGGCCTCTGTATTGTTTTTTTTCCCTTAGTCATTTGAACCAGCCTGGTTTCAAACATTTAAACTAGAGTATCAGTTTTGCCATTCTCCCATTGTGTGGCTTAGGGCTGTCCTGAGAGCAAGGATAAGAGCAGGGACTGTGGCCATGCCAGGATTTTTCTGTGCTATGGGTTAGGTCTGAGAGCACAACAATCATCCAACATGTCCAACGCCCCTATCCCAACAGGTGGTCTGAGGCATCCACTGCTTTCCCCATTCACAAGGCAGATTTAATGAAGCCTGTTTCCAATTCAGGCTGTTCAGTGGTTCCTTTTGTGTGTGTGAGCTGAGTTCATTCAGTTTAGTGTCACCCTGCACTCCCCGTCACAGTCCACTTACAGAAATGAGCACTTATGGCAGCATTCATTCAGCTGACCCGACTGAGAAAGCTGCATCAACAGACACAGGTCATGCTTAGACAGCAAGGAGTGGCTTGACTAGTTCTTGCACAGTAGTGAAGGACAAGCAAAGGGCAATCTGGTATGTAAACACCATACAGGTGCATATATCACCATGTGTATCTATATATCCATATATCTGCATGCAGTTCACTGCAATGAATCTTCAGGCAGCCTTCTCCTCCCCTCCTTTGAGAGGGATGCCACCAGAAATCTTGGCTGCTTCAACTTTGGCTTAACTCAGACCAGACCACGCTGAAGCTGCCTGTCCCCCCACTCCTGAACAAAGAGCTCCTCCAGGCATCAGCCAAGGGTGGCTCCTGGGCTGCCACATTCCTGCCCTCCACGGGGACAGTCTGTCCCCTCACTGCCAGAGTGGCTGCCTTCAGCCCTCATCAAAAGTTCAACACGAGGGAGAGGAGCCCCTGACTGACTGACAGGGTGGTGGTCTTAAGGACCTGTGGTGATTCTAAGGCCAAATGGGATAAAATCCATGCAAAGCTGGGAGAGAAGCTGATTGAAGTGAAAGAGGCTTGTGGAAATTTTTGAATGAAATGAAGTAAGATACACACCCTCTCCCCTCCCAGTTTTTCATTGTCGTTCCAGGCATGTTTTTGTTTGGCTGAAAACACAGTGTTGTCTTTAATTTTCAGGCTATTTACCATTCTAAAAGCTTGTGAAGTGATTTTTATGAAAAGAAAACCACAGTTTGCAAAAGAATTCAGAGTCTAACTTTGGGAAGCATCAAAATACGAACAGCAAAGTTCTCTCAGAAAAAGAAATTTCTGATAAAGAACATTGAAACAATGAATTCTGAAATTCATCAAAATATTCCCTTAACTTTTTTTCCTTGTTTTTTTTGACGGAAAAGATTTCAGAACAGGTCTTGTCCTGTATTTTATTTTTCTCTTATTGAATAAATTGTAATTGACTTGTTTGAAAAATTACCAGATTGGGTTTGCCTAAAGCAAAGGCAGACATCTGTGTTGTAGCTGGTTAGAAGTGCACAAGGATAGGCTCAGGGGAAATAAATAAAATAATCCTGTATTTACCCATCTCTTGATGTGTGCCATCATCCTGGCACCGTTGCCACCAAACAACCTTTTTCTGTGATTCTGAGTCATTCATGTGTTCTAGAGCTTTGTTGCCTTCACCTTCCCCTTGCCTGAGGACTCCAGCAGTGCCTCTTTTTGTGCCTTATGTTATGTTGCTCCTTCTGCCAACCAGAGGTTGAGCTTCTGCCCAAATCAGCTCCCCATATCCAAAGTTTGGGGTGGGGGTTGAATGTTGTTCCTTTTACTTTACCAAATGTATCCATGGAACCCTCTGAGTACTTATAACAACCACAAAATCCCATCAGTTTAGTGCAAAAGTCCTGTCAGAAGATAATAGGGCTTTAATCACAGCAAGACTCACCCTTTTGAACTGCACTCTTGAGCAAAAAAGTACATGAGGCAAACACAGTCTTTGGCACATCTACATGGAAAAACTTCAGAGTGCTCCATGGCTTGGCCTCCTGAGAGTGAGTCTGAGCTCTTGCTCTGTCAGTCTGATGGGATTTTTACTACAAGTTTTTTTTTTGGTTGCTCTGCTGTTGGGAGGGAGGGGATCTCTAGTTGCCAGATACCAAACTGTGTATGACCTTATTGAGCAGTCAGTGAAAAAACATATTTATTTCCCTTCCTATACATGGCTATGGAGAGCTTTCTCCAGGCTTTAGTTTTCTTTAAGCTAGATTTTAGGTAGGTTGTAATGACAGTCATTGAGGTTCATGATGGAAAGTGAGGTCCAGGTTCTCAGTTAGAAAAAAGTTCCTTGCAATTAATGACAAATTTATCCCGGAATCTCAGAAGTATTGACCAGGCTAAAGATACTGTTCACAGCAAGGGAAGCTGCTAGCAGTGAATTTAGCAGCTATTCCAGCTGAAATAACATCAGGGCTCTCTTTTGCCTCTTTACGAGCTGAACTTCTGCAGTGTGACTCCAGCATCTTCCTCTTCCAGTGTAATTCACTCTGTTTCTTCTGTAAATATCTGCACATGTTAATATTAGAGACAAAAAGTATGATAAACTCACATTAAGAGGTCATTGCCAGTAAATGAAAAGGAAAAAAAAAAAGGGATTGAAATGATAACTTGACTTAAAACACCCTGTTTGGCTCTGGCAGGGTGCCAAGGCACATGATCGCCAAGGTCACACACTTTGATGAAGTTCCCTGGCACAGTGGGAGAGATAAAATACTGTATTGTAGTTCCTTTTGAGGTGGGGAAACCTTACAAATGGTATTTATTTGGTATCTCTGCCTCCAGCCATCCCCACTTCAGGCTAGGACAGAATCAACTCTCATGAAACAAGCAGGGTCAGAGCTGGTGAGGTGTTGGGATGGGAACTGGGTATATGTTTGTGGCCAGATATCTCATTAGCAAAAAAGAAAAAAATGTGGATGTGAGTCCCTCTGACAGGCTTGCAAATTAAATCATGCTTCTCAGGTGCTTGAGCCAAGAGAAGATGATAGCTGAGAGTAATTCAGAGTAATAATTCATAATGCTCTAATCTTTGCTTTGCAATGTTCTCAAGATGAAGCTGTGCTTTGCTTTCCTTTGATTCCAACATTTTTGTTGGAACCTTTGTTTAGAGGTGGAACTAAAAATGTTTGTGCTTCAAGGAGAGAGGACTAATGGAAATTAAATATTTCATGGTTGATTTTTGCCTGGAATGTTTTTTTGAGTGAAATTTAAGATTTTTTTTTCCAGTTTCAAATTATGTATGTTAAAAAATCAGGTAGAACTCCTTGATACCTCCCGTTCAAAGCTAAAAATGAGGTGCTTTTTACTTGTAGATATTCATCCCCTTTTCCTTCTTGAGGAAGCACATTTGCTACCCAAGGACCAGTGCATGGGGCTTCTCAACATTTCCCCAGTACCCCACTTGGTTGTGGTACCCTCAGACCTTCCAGCTCTCTGGGTTTCAGTGCAAGTCTCATTGTATTTGATGTATAAAATGCCTCAGCTCCTGGAGCTGCCATCACGTGACAATTTCACCTTTTCATTATGAGAACTTCATCTTCAACCTTCTGGATTTATGGGGAACAAAACTTGCTTAATGTGTCCCGAGTCACTCCTCATTCTCAGAAGTTGAACTGTGAATGGAGAAAACCCAAAATGAGGAGATGTTGATCTGGGAGGAAGGGTTTGAGCAAAATTACAGGTATTTTAATCAGTTTTGGGGTTTGGTTCTTGAAGTGTTGGATGCACTAAGGCAAGAAACTCTCCATCCTTCCCCTGGTTGTCCCCCAAATGTTGCTCACTACACCTAAAGAGATAGTGGTTTCTTCTCTGGAAGCATCTGTCTTTTAGCAGCCTTTCCTGATTTTCTAGTTTGTTGAAAGGTGCCAGGATGTACCTTAACACTGTTAATTTATATTTGTTATTGTCTGTCATGGCAACTTTATTTATAGTTGATTAAAGCTCTTGGTTAGGGAGGCTGCATTCATACAAGCAGCTCTTGGCTGCTCTACACTAAAGTGAGGCCAATATTTATGAAAAACAGAATATGGCAGAAAACTTAGGCTTTTGTGGTTACTACAGAATGTCCCCATTGTTTTCTTTTCTGGTGTGCTTCCCTCACTGCTCGCCTTCAATGGCCAGGTTTACTTTTGTTTCTTGACAGAACGACTTGCCAAAACCACTGTTTTGTGATTAAAATCACAGTCTGACAGCACTTTGGATGGATAGATGGAGGAGATCTCTCTGCTTCTTGAAAAGAAAATGGGATTTCTCCCCATGCTGATCCTTTTAGGTGAATGGTCCTGCAAAGCAGTCATTTTTGCATGAAGTCAAAATCCCAGTCGAGAGCTTGGGAAGAGTAAGGAGCTTCCAGACTCTCCAAGGGGAAAAGATGCACCCTTGAACCTAGATTTTTCCCAGCTGCAGTGCTGTCTTTCTTTGCACCACTCCCAAATCCCTTTCTGCCCCACAAACCCCACCAGGCTGATGCAAACCCCAAACTCAGCAAACGCAAACCAGAAGTGACCCTGAGAGCCCAAACTGGGGGCCCTGCTTTTAATCAGAGGATTAGTCTGAAGGAGGAGGAGACATCCTTGCAGCTCTCCTAATTTTAACCATAGTTAGCGCCTAATTAATGAAACATTTAACTTGTCTGGGACATGGGCTTGGTGGGGGGGGGAGAGATACCCCAGGCCAATCAGCACTGATGTATTCTGTTTCCCTTGCACTGAGGCAGAGCATTTCTAAGTGATGTGTGTGTGATTGCTTCCAGATTTACGATTATTTCCATCCTTCTAATGCTGGATTAAAAAAAAAAATACTCCAAAGAAGTTGGTTTTCATAATCTAATTTTCTCATGTGAAACAGTTTGTAAACCAGATGACCCCAAACAATGGGAGAGTTTGTCTCAGCCTGGCTGCTCTTGCTGCAGGCAGCCTTCCTCTGTGCTGCCCTCCTGTAACCAAATGTGACAACTGTCCCCTATTTATATTCCTCAGCTCTGCTCAGGGACTTCAGGGCTGCTGCCTTAGCCAGGTTGCACTGATGAGCACATCACAGCAGGTGAGACTGGGTGTGTATCCTGACAAGGAGAGGCCCAAAACCACACTGAGTTGGATTTTCCACCCCCCCACTAAATAGCAGATTTTGGAAATTCTCTATGAGGCTAGACAGGGCTTAAGGGATAAGACCCTGGGCCAGTTAAGATACAGATGAACTCAAGAGCTTTTAAAACCCATCTGACTGAATTGTATATTAAATACCTTGAGTCATATAGCTTCCCTTAGCTGGAAAACTGCATTTCACCCAAGGAGCTGCTGAGAGGCTTCTCTGAGGACTTCTTGGCTGGCAAGGAAAGGAAGGTCTTCAGTAAACTTTAGGTTTTCTCCTGAAGGTGGAGCAGGAGAGAATTTTCACCATGACCTGGCTGCTGTGAAAGTCTGGTAACACCTGCCTGTGGCCAGTCAAACTCATCAGCATGGGGTAGAGATGCAGCTCAGTGCCCAGCAGGGCAATCCTCTCTCCACTTACAAGGGCACCTCAACCTCTGCAGACTTTCTAGCCCTGTTTGTATCATCCTTGCCATTTGTTCTGGCCCACAGGAAAAGTGCATGGCCATGATTACTGGTGAGACAGCTGCCCTCTCTATTTCATCTGTAGGATGGTAGGAAAAATTCCCAAAAGTTGGTGGTTTCAGAGGTCCCTCTCCATCCAACACTTTATTATTCATGTCCTTGATATTTACTCTAGCCATACATCTTTTTGTGCTTGTCTTTGTAGTTTATTTTGCAATCCTTCTAATTAGCATACAAGTGAATGACATTGTGAATATTAATATGATTCTCATTTATTTCCAGAGACAATAGCCATGTGAATCAGCAGGGCTCCTCTCATCTGTGCTGAAGATTTCAGAATTGTTGAAGCTAGTTTAAAAGGCATAGGAACTTGTGGCTGTGGAGTAGCTCATTATACACTCATTATATTTCCATCCTTGAAGGTGAGGAGGATTGAGCATTTGATTATAGCACTGTATATAAATAAGGCAAATCTATCTGAAAAATCTGTGAATTGGTAATCTTATATTAAGAGAAAGAGTCAATAACGAAAGAAAGCCCCAGACAGTGTGTGGACAGAGAGTGGGATGTATGTTAGCCTAGAGATTTGCTCTTCTCAGCCACATACGTGGCAATGTTTACCAGAATGCCTTCCTGCAGTCGATCTGGGGCTCATGTTTGACTGCATTGCTTCAGATTACAAAGACATTTTTCTGCTTGCTTCTGAGGACTAAACACAGAGCCGTGGGAGCTGGCTGGAGGTCAGGGTGGTCTTAATCTCCTTGTTCATCTTTCCTTCCCTGCCTTCCTCTAAGGACCTAATTTAGACAAGCACAGCAGGCTGTCCCCAGGGCTTAGTGAATGCCAGCACCATATGGATCTCCCACTCTGCTTGCAGAGCCACAGCATGATGCCAGAGCACAGCACCCTCTGTCCCTGTGCTCTTTGCCTTCTCCCCAGCCTTTTCAGCCTCCATGAGCTCCATGGGAGGAGCTGCCATGAGAGGGCAGAAGCAGAAAATGCAGCAAGCTGAGCTACAGGATGTTACCTTTCTTTGCTGCCCCCTAATCTAGGTGTCTAAGCTGTGTCCAGCAGGACCTGTGCACCAGGCTGCAAAGGACAGCAGGAGCTGCAGAGAGTGATTCAGCCTTCCAGTGCCTAAAGGGACTACAAGAGAACTGGAGAGGGACTTTTTACAAGGGCATGGAGTGACAGGACAAGAGAGAATGGATTTAAACTGAAAGAGGGTAGATTTAGACTGGATACAAGGAAGACATTCTTCTCTGTAAGGGTGGTGAGGCACTGGAACAGGTTGTCTAGAGATGCTGTGGGTACCCCATCCCTGGAAGTGTTCAAGGCCCGCCTGGATGGGGCTTTGAGCAAACTGGTCTAGTGGAACGTTACCTGTCCATGGCAGGGGGTTGGAACAAGAGGATCTTTAAGGTCCCATCCAGTCCAAGTAATTCTATGATTCCATAATGCTATGATTAACGTGTGTCCTGGAATGTCCCTCCTAAAATTTCACATGTGGGCCAAGATCTGTTGGAGGTAACTGAAACATTGCTGAAATGTCTCATTACAGGCGTGAGGCATTTGAAAGCAAATATGAAAACTAGATAAGTAAGGAATGTGTTTTCTCTCGTCATAGTAGGTGTGCACAAACAGAGAGACAGACAGAAAAATGTCCTTTTTAATGTTGATCAGGCAGTGACTCTGAGGTTAAAGCTATAAAGAGTTAACTGGTTTATCCACATGGGAAGGTGCTGCCTGGCCCATCTCCACTGCTGATGTACTCTCCCACTGCTGAGCTCCGAAGGGTCCCGTTACTGCAGCACGAAAAACTTCTGGGACATTTTTAAATGGACTGAGCCTTGTGCCCTTGCATGTCTTAGTCTCACTAGAAGCATCTGGATACCTGTTTGGATCAATGCCCTTCAGGAATCTGAGTGAAAACATTCCCACTGTTGGCTCTGCTAAATTAAGCAGCAGAAAATGACTGTGATCTACCTGACTGCCTTTAAAATACGACTCCCATGGACTTCTTGCAGCAATTACCCTGTTGCACCAAACTGTTTGTGATTCTCTCTAAGAAAGAAATACGACATAAAGATTGAGCCAAAGAGTCTGCAGTGTTTGGAAGTGTAGAGTGCTCCCAGCCTTAGCAGCCTCAGCACCCTGCCCACCCAAGTGACAACTTGCAAAAAAGCTCAGTAGCTCCCATTTTTTGGCTAATCGGAGCCTGGTTCTTCAGGACTTTCTTTGGCAATTTCCTTGGATAGATAAAACAAGAAAAGTTGGTTTTATTTGTTTATATTCTGAGGTCTGGTGACCTGATTTTCAGTTTCACCAGTGAAGAATTCCCTGGCCTCACATTTCTTGCATGAAGAGGAGAGAAACACTTCCAGGAGTGACTGTAATGATCTTTTTCTTGCTGTTCTGGCATTAGTTACTGTATTCCATTCTGATCTAATTTGCGGCATTTCCTCCTTATATTTGTTGTTTCATGTTATATATTTAAATATGAAGTATCCCTAATCTAGAAAATATGTTCTACAGTTCTGAGCACATTTATACAAAGGCTAATACTTATGCTCTAATTTGAAAAACATGAGTCAAACCCAAAAATTAAAAGGAGTAACCACCTTAAACATATTTAAGGTAATGGCATACTTTCAGGAAAAACAAGAACATATTCATTTTTATACCAAGTCAAATGTACCCTGGAAAAAGATCTGGATATTAATGTTCACTTATTTTAGTAATGCTGTTTTATTGTAACTTGAACAAGATAAGGTAATCAATCTTTATATGGTTATGTAAATAAAGCAAACTACTTAATTTGTTTTAAGTTACAAAGATCTGGACTCGTAACAGGAATTGAGTGCATTTGTGAATATATGTAACAAACATATCACTACCAACACCAAATTACATCTCAATCAATGTTAAAAGGCATCTGACATTTCCCTTTGATTTATGGATTAACCTTTACAGTTAATACAGTCTAGCATTTATTGTTTTCATCAGTTTGTGGTTTGGTAGCAACCCCACAGTTCATTGCAGGGAATTGACTAAATTAATAGCTTTTCCCACCATGATCAAACAACTAATGAAAAAGGTCTATTTTGCACAGCTGGTGGATGCTAATATTTAAACAAATAAAACAAACCTTTATGAAGGACAAATGAGTCTTGGGTCCCGATGCTGCTAGTCAAGTTATTTATCTCAGGAAACCAAGGTGCACCTATTGACTGGGGTCAAATCTGGCTAAAAGGTAATGTATTAAACCCAAAGTGACGTGAAAGCAGTCCCAAAGTGGCAGCCAGAGGAATAAATTTTATTTCAAGATCAATTTGCAGGCAAAAAAATAGAAAGTTTGCACTCCTCATTGTCTGAGATGTTCTCTCTTTGGAGAGAGAATATAAAATATTGGGAAAAAAATGTACAGGTACCTTTGCCAAGTCCTGCTCCCATTCAAACTGTTCAGATGCTGAGGGATTATGTATTAGAATGACAAAGCATTAAGCAATTATCTGCACCACTTTGTGGAAATAATTCAAACACAAAAGTTTTCTTGAATAAAGCATAAGACTGCCTTAAAATAACCCCTGAATTACTCTGATGGAAGACTAATTATTTTAACAAGAAACATTATGCAACTTAAACAGATTTTAGTGATGACAAGTCAGTTTACTGGGGACTTTTCATTTCAAGCATCATTTTACATACATTTAATCAACATGAAATTCCCATTAGCTTTTGTATTGCAAGCAGAAAGAGATTAGCACCTGGCTAAGCATAACACAATCTGGCTCTACATAAGCCATGGAGAAGGTGGGATAGGCTTGACCAATTGCCAGATACACTCATCTTCCACTTCTACATGATGAAAGACGGACCAAGACTAACAGCTTTGAGAAAATCAGCGTAAAATTGACAGGTTACCTTTGTACAACTCTTCTAAACTTGTCTTGTTTTTAACCCTAACCTTACCCCTCTTTTTTTTAACCCCAACCCTAACCCTAGGCACCTCATGGTAGCAGTGAAATTTCCACTCTGTCCCATTTGGAGGAAGAAAAAGTTCAGCGAGAAAAGTCACTTTCATAGTATTTTGGCACGTCTGCTTCCTCACTCTCTTAAATATTCATTTTTCTTAAGTTTCACAGAAGGTTTCCGAGCCTTAAGAGTCAGGGTTCATTAGAGCTAAGCTTTTGTTTGAATTACAAACATCTGGCATTGCAAAGAGATAGAAAGTCCTACGCTGCATCCTTGTTACTGTTTATAGTGGCCCCAACAGATGCTGCCTTACACCTTCAGCAGCAGTTGCAGGTGGAGGGTGTCTGCAATTACAATGCAGATTTATCTGTTTTATCCACACTCACGGGTAGTTTTTGCCGTGGCTTAGTCATACGTGCAAAGTCCCAGGGGCTCCTGAAGGACAGAGGAGGGCAGAGCTCATTAGGAAAAGATTTTTTTTTTAATCTCAAAAAACCCCCCAGCAACCCAAACAACTTTGCCACTTCTGCTGAACTTTTCCTCTGAAAAGGTTGGCCTGTCAGGAAGCCACGATCCATGACAATCCACTTTTTCTCAGCCCCTGCGTAATGGATGGCCATGGATCATTACTTCAGGATGGCACCAAGGCTGAGTTTGCAGCAAATGTAATGAGCTGAGTTGGCCCGGGAAACTTCTCTGAAGGCAAAATCAAAGCTCTCTTCTTGTAGAGCATGTGTAAGTGTGATACTGTATTCTACCCCTATTCGGAATAGGGTTGGGAATATCACCAGAAGAGCAAAGCTGGATTCTCCAGGAGATTTTGCATCCATGGAGCATTCACTATGGCAAAATTATTTTAAGCTCCTGAATGGATTCCTTGGATATGAACAAATATCTTGGCATTATAGAGATCCTGTGAAGAAAGTGGTTCAATAACTCTCTGCAATACTATTTTTGCCAGTGCCAGAGATTCCTCTTGAAATTACAGGTGCTCTGCTCATTTTTACTGCCAGTAGAAGGTTTTTTTGTGGGCATTTTTTTGAAAGAAAAGGCTGTAAAATGCTTTGACCTGCTGTAATGGCACAATGTTTGCTGAAGTAGGTGGCAGGGCGAGTTAATATGTCATGGGAAGTTTCTTTCATTTAGCTGGAGACATAGGTTTGCTTTAACTCAGCTTGAAAACAAGGAACAAGAAGATTATTTTTTAAAAGTAAAAACATTTCCAAGCCTTGCAACCTGATCCCAGTTCTCTTTCCACTTTTTTATGTTTCTTAAACTTCCTGCTCCTGGAGTCACATGAGAGTCAGAGAGCTGAGTTTACACATTCAGGCACAACTCAGCCCTGTGCAAAACTGATCTGTGGCAACTGGTCAGGGGCAGGATGGACAAAATGTTCAAGCAATAGAGAAGATTAAAGCAGAGACAGGAAAGGTGACAGCAAATGAAGAGAATGTAGACGGTCAATAACATCAGCTTGTTGATATAGCATGTTTCTAACAAAATGCCTTGCAAAGGTGAATTCTTTCTGCTGCTTTGGGGAGACACAGAGATATAACATGACTTGCCCCAAGGCGTTGCCCATGTTGAGGCAAAATAGACAATCTCTAAGGCCACAAGGTTTTCTATTTAGGCTATTCCAGAGAAAAGGATGAAACATAGAAACAAACAAAAATGTTTTTTTGGCTGTGATTTAAAAAAGAAAAATAGAATTTCCTGCTCTGTTGAACGAGTGCATTATAATCAGAGTATGGTTAAATCTAATATAGGAGCCCATGTGCCACCACCAGCAATACTTCTTTTGCAACTGCCTCCAGCTATTGCTACTAGTAGTTCTGATTGCAATTTCCTTGTACTGTATGTCAATATTACTGGGTCACAAGCGAGGAAACAGGAAGCCTGATAATCAATGTCAGTAGCTGTACAGTCATTTAGCTGCTGAGTTTGGTGGTTGGAAAAATTTTAGACTTTAGCTCCAGTAATTGCAACCCTGAATTAAGGCAGATATATCAATTTCATATGTGCTGTGCACATGCCCACATGGCTGTAGAGCCAGGACACAGAAAACTCACTTGCTAATAGTTCCTTACAGGAAAAGAATTTCAGTCGGGTTTGGAGCTCAAGTATTGTCTTTACTTTCCAAATTCAGCCTCTGTTTTTGTTATGGTATAAGTAATTCAGATTCAGGCAGGCTTAGAAGTAAAGAAAAAAGTTCCTACACATTCAAATATATTAATTTTTCTCCCTATCTGTTGTTGAGTAGCGAGCTACAGCTTTATGATGCTGCAGCCCAGACCTGACAGGGTTATTCATTTTTACTTAGAAAATATCCACTAAATAAGAACTGAGCCTCCTCTCAAACAAACATCTGTCATATAGGGAGTGTTTCAGGTGGGAGTGCTTTGTTACAGAACCTCCTCTGGCAGTGGGTGGACATGCTGGTGGCACCCAGCAAAGTCTGGGACTGTGCATGGGCTGTTCAGCACGTGGGCAGCAGATGTCTCATGAGAAGATCCCACACTGTTTTCAACCAGGCAAAATTTTGCTAAAATTTTTCTCTGAGAGTCTCAGACCCAGGCATGAATTAGGTGGGGGTCTTCAGAGATGAGGTAGTCTGCTCCTTCACATCTTCCCCAGTAGCCCTGTATTCCTTCTGCTGTCACCTGAAGCGAAGGGACAGGGGAGAGAACAGGGTGCTGGGAGCCGAGATTGCCTGGGACCACGCTATGGGATGGTCCTTGAGGTGCACGTGTCCCGGGTTGCAGAGATTGTCCTAAGTGCCTTTATAAAACAACACAGGAGACCATGCCTGTGGAAAAAATGTGTTTCCAATCCCAGATACGAGGTTCCCTTAAAGGCAAGTGGGACCTTTTCTAGAAAATACCTCGTCAAGGTAAGTGTGTATCAGCAGAGGATAGATACTTCGACATCAGGCTTTCCTGTAGCTGAGGTTGGAAATCAGGCAGCTTCCCACAGCAGTCTTCTGCCCTTGGGGGCTCCTTGTCTTCCCACTGCAGCTTCCTTGACTTCAGCTTTTCCCCAGCTGCTCCCCCCAGCATGGGTGAGGACCAGCCCATGCAAGAAGGACCGAATCAGGCCCCCCCTCCTCTCTCTGCCTGACCCACCCCTCCTGGTCTGCCATGGGAACAGGCTGCTCCTGCCTTTGGGTCGTTTTTCCTCTGGTTGATAAGAAATCTGTCTTCTCCCACCCCCAGCAAACCTGTCTGGAAGTGCACTCCTGGCTGTGTGCTCTCCAGCCGGGCTGGGCTTGTCTCGGTTTCATGCACTGGGAAGCAGAAAGAGCCAAGCTTCCCCTTGATTTCAGGATCAGAAACTAAAACGGATTAAAATGTTGCTGCTTGAATTTTAAAATGTTGTTTTCCATGACATGATTATGTGACCTACCTTTGTTTATTATAAATCTAATACCACAAGTTACAGTTCAATGAATTCACATTTTATTTGAAATTTTTGTCTGAAGTAGCCTAAAGCTCTTCAAGAAACAATTGCACAAAACCATATGAGAGCTGCTAATTTATAATCTGCAGCATCACAGCACAACTGGCTTTTCATTTGGTTAAAAGGAAATGGTTACTTAGAACAACAAAGCAAACCATGTGTCCATAGTTTATATTAAATGCCCCTGGTATTTATTAGGGATACACAATGTATCATCTTGAGAATATTTATTTTCCTGTAATTTCAACAACAGCAAAACAAAATAGAAAGTAACACAGTGTCATCCCTTTGCCAAACTGTAGCAGATCTTGGGACAGTTTCCTGTTGAAAGAAAATTTGAGATCCCAAGTCTGGATATTAGCTTAGTGTGAATTGTTTATTTGAGTGTGTACACCAGCCCCAGAGCAGAGGTGCTCTCAAAGAACACACAAACATCTTTGCACCGGGAATCTCACCCCAGATGCCAACATCTGGTTCTGCTGTGTTCAGCCCTTGGGCTTTGGGGAACTTATCCCCTATTTGGGCACATTTCCCATTGAATTCAGGAAGTATTTTGTCTGTCGGAAAGACAGAGCCAAAGAAACCTGTGGAAACAAGCTGCTATTTTGTCTTGAGAAGACACCAAGTAACTGCTAGAAGGTATTTAATTTTCTCTGCAGTCCACATGGCCTTTAATCTGATTAATCTCGGGTCCTGGCAATAGAAGATGAAGTTTTGATCCCTTGAACCCAGTGGCAAAACTCTCATTCATTTCATGAGAGTCAGGATTCAAGCCATGTAGCCAGTCCCAGATGCTTCAATGCAGAAAAATGTTATGGGCTGATTAGTGCTGAAGTGCCTCCCAGGGTTTGATAATTGCTCATATAGCTCTCAGCCTCTGAAAAGCTTGAGACAGATTAATCATGGAGCACAGCTCATTGCACCTGTTATTTTCCACATTCACTTTTATGGAAAGTGCTGCTTCTCTTCCCCAGTCTCAGAGAGGCCATGCTGGAAGGAGGGGATGGCAGCAGAGGATGCTGGATGCAGTCAATACCAGCACAGTGTAAAGCCTCAAGGCAAAGAGGGGAAGATGGGGAGCAATTTTGTTGTAGGAATAAATATCTGTGGCATGAATTCTCCAAAAGGATTTTCAGCTAGAGCAGATCTTGCCTGGGACAGATGGTTAATGGTCAGTGGAGCCTTTGGGCCCAAGAGGGAAGTTGATTCTCTCCTATTTTTTTTCCTGGACAAGGAAAACATGACAGTGTTTCACCATTAGCAGCTATGGAAACTGCAGCTTCAGGGGACAGTTGGATCCACATAGATGGGGGTGTAAGGCCAGTACTAGTGCTGACAAAAGGTTTTACTGACTGTGGGACAGAGTAGTGTTCTTTAGCTGTGCAAATTTCAGGAAGCCGAAGTTTTGGTTGTTTTTTTTTTTTTTTTTAATTAGAACTACTGATATCAGCATGAAAACTGAACAAACTTCCAAGCCTATTAATTCTTCATCATGTCTCCAATAAAGGCCTAAGAAGGAGCAGCTTTTGTGAGAACAGTTAGTCTGTGTAGCTGTAGCATAAGAGAGCTGCCCTGAGCTGCACCACAAGGGCTGACAAGTCAAAGAGCGCTCCTGTATCTTACCTTCAACTTGCTCAAAGCAACACAAGGCAGTATGTGCCCAATGTAAATGCTGATTATGGGGACCAGCAGCTCAATTTTGCAGTGCAAAATTTTTTCTGAAATACTCTGGCAGAACAACCACCCCCAAAAGATGAAAGGGTGCTCCTGTTGCTCTCCTAGCAGGGTTCACTGCAAACCCTGCTACAGAGTGACAATGAACCCACAGAGAAACGCCCACGACAAAAAGAAACTTGGTTGGACTCACTGCAACTTCTAGTTTTCTTCTCTGTCAGTGCTCTGCAAGTGCTATTTTCAGTTTCATAGTTATGGTGAGAAACATGGTGTATTTTGATTCCTAATTTAGCTTGTTTATCCTGAGAGATTCCAGAATCTTCATTTGAAAGATAAATTCAAACCTTCTTTTTCCTTTGCAGCACACACATTCCATAACAAAAACATTGCATGCCATACTTCATTACAGGGCTTGGAAGACCTTCATGACCATAAATTTAGGAACTTGTGGAACACAATGGACTTTAGGATGGAAACAAGCCAGTTGGCCTATCTGGTCAGGTCCATCCCTTCTGTTTGAATTAACAGCTGGATTTCACAGTGGGAGAAATCCGGCAGTTCTTTCTCAGGCAAAATTCTCACAGTTGGATTTGCCTCCAACTGCTGTAGCCAGGGTGGGAGGGAGCACAACTCACTTTGTTATTTTATGTTAGCTCTCCGGGTAAAAAAATTCCAGTGCAAGTTCCATAGGACTTGGACCTACCCTGTTCTTTAATTTAATGACCCTAAGTGCAAAAAGAAAGACATTTCCATTAAAACAGACACAGAGGGCATGTACTAGGTTCTTTGTGCAGTGCACATGGTACTCATGTTCTGGAGAAAGCAATTAAAAGCTGGATGCAAAATAAAGAGGCAGGACCATTTGTTGCTCTGAGAATTCCATCTGGGAGATGAGGTGCTGGCACAGGTTGGCAGAGTGTGTGAGTAGAGATGTTGGGTATAATATGCAAAGGTCCGTTTCACACGTGCTATGTCAATTCCAAAGGTAATTATACCAAAGTTAATGGATTTGCAAGGATTTACACCCACACAGCGGGGAGGAGAACATACCCCAGAGGAGACAAAGAGGGGAGAGGCCAGCTGGAATGAACTGTGCAGGATTTCTTCGGGATCTAGTCACAGACAGGGATTTGTGTTACACTGCCAGAGCTGAAGGTTAAAGCCCTGTCTGCTCAGGGGCATGTGGACAAGGTTCCTTGTTTTCCCTGAGCTTGAGTGTGGTGGGACACAGGCAATTGCTGCCCTGGATTTACAGTACAGAGACTTGACACACAACCCCAAGGGCCCTTGTGCTGTACCATTAGCAGGGTCCCAACCAGCTCTGTATGACTGGAAGATATGTAGCAGAGCTTGTTTTCCCCAAGGCTTGTCCCTCCAAACCCCTTTCCCTCCTCTCAGTGTGTCCTCTCTGTTGGTAGAGAGTGGAAAGGACACATAGGATTTGGACCTGAACAGGTAAGTGGTACTTTCTGTGACCAGAAGACAGGGTAAAAATCTTGATTCGATTTTGAGGGAGCAAGGGAGCTGAGGACCAACCTGCTGCATGGCTGAGGAAGGTTGTGGCAGCTCAGGCAATGAAATGGAGCACAACAAAGCAAAGGCATGGGGAGAACCACCTCTCCAATGTGGCTTGACCTTCAAATGCTCCTTGAGCACAGCTTCTCTTTATACGAGGAGTTAATGGGTCTCAACTAATAAGATCTATCTGACTGGCAGAAAAATAGGGGAACTTAGCTTTACTGACAAAGAAAAGGTTTGTTTTCAGCTATCCTAATCTGCATTAATGCTCCCATAATGCACAAGAGGTTCTGCTGAGGGACAGGTCCCTGTAAGTGAGGTCAACAACTGGCCTACCTTAGGGGTTATCTGGCCTCTCTTCACTGTTTGTGTGAAAGAAAAAGTGCTGCATCCTTGTCCAAGTACTTTGAATTTCATTCTGAGGCTGATCATCATTTTGCTGTTCAAAAACCACTTCTCTGACACCAATGGCAAAAGCCTAAGAAATTAAATCATTAGGGGTGAAATTGCTGCATAATAGCCTGGTGTGGCTCCATCAAAATATTTATTTTATCACGGGAAGCCTTCCTTTAAAAGGATAAATAAACAACCCCCCTCCAGGGTCCCTCAGTGAGGCCAAGCCTTGCCTCTCCCCAGAAAGAAACCTTTCATCTTTCCTTTGCAAAGGTATTTATGATCCTAAAGGGAGAGGTCAAAAGGCCCCACCATGCCCCCAGCCCAGCAGGGACAAGCTGCTCTCCCTCTCCTCCTCCTGCCTCATCCCAGGCCTGGGACAGTCGGTGTCAGCCCCCAAGTGAAGCAGCTCTTTTGGGTTCAGAAAATCCATGGCTCATTCTGGGTCTGTCTCCGCAGTCAGGAAGACCCCTTGAGATGAGGAATTGAGCCAAACACCAAAACCTTTCCTTGCTCTGGCTGCTGTGCCCAGCCTGCCCAACCTGCCCAGCCTGCTGATGTTCTTGGTGGGTGCAGAGCCGTGCTCTGCTCAGCCGTGGCTTCAGCTCAGCTTTTAATCCCAGTGCCAAACCAGCTACATCGGGAGAACATTCACCTGCTCTAACACAGGGCAAAGAGGGATGTTCCTGTAAGATTTTTTTTTTTCTTTCATTATGGCTTTATGTAAGTGGCTGACAGGCTGTGATGGAGCTGAAGAAATAGCTCTGGACTCAAAGTGCAGGGATAAAAGAAAGAAACCCAGACTTTTTCCCCTCTTCCCTGAGAAAAAGTAATTTACGTAAATTTATCCACGACCAGCACACGGCAATAGCTCACAACTTTGTTAATGGAAACCTGGTGATCCATAACACTTGTGTGGGAGACATTTGCTCGGGGGTAATACAATATTAATGTTAATATCAATGATCGATCAGAGGATTTGCAAGAAAGGCATAAAGTATTTAATTATAATTACATTGGGAATGGCTTTGTAATGGCTACGACATTTGAATAAGGTCACATCTAGCCCTCACCCCTGTTATGTTGTTCTATATTAAATGCCATTCACTTTAGGAGCTGGAAACCTTTCTGGAGTTGTCAGAATATAATATACTGGGTAAATTGAAATATGTCCCTTCATTTTTTGAAATATGATTGATATCCTTTGCAAAACAAATGTTAACACCTATTTGTACACAAATTTGTTTGATTATATGTTAGGGAAACTCAAGTATGACAGTCTCTCCTAGCAGGCACTTTACTGTGAGCAAAGGACATGGCTATTTGTGAATATTAATTCATCTTACTGCAAATGGTTTCAGATCTCTGCTGTAAATCCACTTGGGTGTATTTCTGCCTTTCCTAATATATTAATCCTACATTGCTTAGTATCCATAACTGTATCTCCACTGGTCTCAGCAGCCCACTGTGAGCACTGGCTATGGTGATGCTTAGGAGGAACTTTTGCTGTCATTGGGGTGCCTTTTGCTAACAGCATTAACCAAGAACACATAGTAACAGCCATAACTGCACATTTCACAGCAGAAAATATGTATTTCAAGTACAGTGCAGGATGTGTACTAGAACTATCAGCCCAACAGCAGCATTGCCATGTTTAAAACAATCAGGAAAATCATCTGGGTATAAAGCACGAATACACAGCTGCAGGCAGGATCCTAGAGGGGCACAGGTACCAACCCACACATGAGGACATGCACACATTGGAGCACTAAATGAGAACATGCTCTTCCCACACCTATTTTCTACTGAGCATAAATACTAAAGGAGCAAATTCTTGTCCCTCTTCAAATGAGAATCCATCTGTCCCATCACCCTGGAGGTTTTCTACTTTTTCTAACATCAGTGTAAACAGCAGATCAATCAGGTCTAATGAGACGAATTTTGCTTTCAGAAAATCGCCCAGAATAACCATTGATTCACAGAGAATTGAAAGCTCCCATTTGAAGGCGGAATTTAGTCTCAAGAAATCATCCCTTCAAAGTTTGGAAGACATGCAGTGATGTAACTGATATGATTTTCCATTTTCTCTTTTCTGAAGAAGAAGCAAAGACTTTTTGCATGCTGTGCAAATGCCTGAAGATAACAAGTTTTACAGTTTTCAAAAAAATGAGCTTTTATTACCAATCAGTGTGAAATACCACTGATGGTAAATTTTAAGTATATGGCAGGAGTTTCAGCATCATGACAACATACATCATGCATTTTTACAACATATAAGTGCAGTGATATTGCTCCGTTTCTCAATAACAATATATAAGAATATATGGTATAAATGTACAGTATATATTAGACACAATGTAAAATAACTTAGTGAAATGTCAAAGCTTCTGCATAAAAATTCAAGTCATGCCTGAGCATAGCTCTAGCACAATTTTGCTGAATCTTATATACCTTCATTTATCTTTAGTTCATGTTGTAAAGATAATTTTTTCTCTCTGTATTTAATTGCTTAAAACCATCAGAATCCTTGTCCTTTTTTTTCTTTTATCTGCAGTAGGTAAAGACTATAGTAGCCAAGTTAAAGCCAAGATTTTGTGGAGCCTTTACTAAAGCTATCATTAGGTTCTGGGAAACAGTTCATTGGGAACAAGTTGTATAAAAGCAAGTTCCTAAATGCTCATTACAGTTCATCATTGTCCATCAGGTTCTGTTCCAATATCTCCCACTGCATGTAAAGGGTAATGAAACAGCTTTCTTAGAAATGGAGCTCATGAGCTAACATTGATATCTGGAAATTATAAATCTCACCAGCTTTGCTGAAATCATATCAAGCACCACTTTGGTAATTGCTTGCAAGAAGGATCAATAAAAATCTATTTAATAGGAATATTCAACTTGTCTCAAAGCAGGTAGGTGGAATTTTAGCTTTGCTCAACACTGGATACAGCTTCATGCAAAGCTGGGTCTCCCTTCACACTTGCTAAATGAAATATGGTCAAGGACTTTTCTGCAGCAGCTCAAGAAGATTTCTGGTAGTACAAGGGGATAGTGGGGCTTTTTTTTTTTAACCAAGGCATTAAGAGGCTCTATGCCTCTGTCACGTTACCTGTCAAAGTCTACCAGAGTTCAGCAGACTTGCAATTAGCTCTCTTGGAATTTTGAATACAACTCCAACAATTTAAACAATTCTGCCCTGAACAGAAACAAAAGTATATTTTAAACACTTATTAATAACTACATTTTCTAATGAATTTTGAATTAAAGCTGCAAAACAGTTTGAAACATGATGTCAAAAAAAAAAATAAGGGAAGACAGAGTGATTTTCAGTGATTCCTTTTAAGAAAACAAATTACTGCCCCTCCCCATTCCCAGTCAGTGTAAGTCGACAGAATTACACGATTTTAGATCAGCTTAAGTTCTGACCTATATACTTCAGTGGAGTTAATCCTAATTTCCACCACTGAGAGTGGGATCAAATTCACTTTGTCTTTAATAAAGCAACGGGTGATAAGCAAGTCTGTTCTCTGTCGGATTCTGCTCAAGAAAGGAAATTCTTTGTCGTGTTAAATGATGTCCAAGACAGTTTAGAAAATAAAGCTGGAATTTCATAAATTTCAATGTAGTGAAAACCGATATTGGTAACTGTTATTTATGCTTTAATCTTAGCAAAGTTCTTTGGGTATAGACAGAGCATCAGCTGGTGAGTCAGTAACCCTTTGTGAGTACTGCTTGGGAGGAAACCGAGGAGGCAGGCGGCTCATTTTCAGTGACACGAGGCTGCTGAACAAACTGCAACTCAGACTTTGTTACCACAAATAAATAACATCACATTGTCCAGAACTGGAGATTAATATGCTGAGCCTCCAGTAGATGATATTTATTTTCTTGCACGTTATATTGAGATCTCAGGACAGGCAAAGGGTCAGGGGCTGAAAGGATGTAATCGATGCTAAACTTAATTTCAGAATCCGATTTTGCTAAGGAGGAATTGTTTAGGCTCTGCCTGTTGGTCGTGCTGTTTGGAGCAAACCCACAAGGCTCCAGAAGTTTTGGGCCCGATTCAATTCTTTCATGTTTACTTTCAGAAGAGGAAATGTTGTTCAAAGCAGAGTCCATAGAAGAGATACTGGGGGATGAAGGACTTTTCACTCTGTTTGGTCTCTGCTCCTTGTGTTCCCTTTTCATGTTCCTCCTCCTCCGTCTTCGCCTGTAATTCCCATTTTCAAAGAGATCCAGCATGGATTCGCATCCTGTTGCAAAGCTCCAATAGTTTCCTTTCCCCTTCTCATTCCCTTCTGTTCTGGGAACCTGTATTTATTTAAAGGCAGTTCAGTATTTGTATGTGTTACAGATGCTGCTGCTTAGCATCTGCATTCATTTACATTCAAGAACGGTGTAAACACATATGACAAGACTTTAAGCCTATTCTCTGTTATTATACGAGTAAGATGTAAACTCCATCCTCTTCAATTTGTTATCTATTTGCACACATCACACAAGGATATACTCCTTATCTCAGGAACTGACAACTCAGAGAGATTTTAAGTGATTTGCAGCTCAGCTGTTTGTTTCCCTCCTTTCTTAGGTATGAGATTATTGCTGCATGTATTTTTTTAGCCATGCACAGAGTGTATGTAAATACACAGTTACTGATCTTACCTTTACAAAACAACTGTTAAGGGATAAGTTATGTCGGATGGAGTTCTGCCAGGCTCTTTGATTTGATCTGTAGTAAGGAAATTTCTTCATTATAAAGTCATAAATGCCAGAGAGGGTGACTTTATTTGAAGGACTTTGCTGGATGGCCATTGCAATTAAGGCAATGTAGCTGAAAAAAGGAAAACTTGCTGTTACACCATTGCCCTGCTCACAGACTCAGTTTTTAGGACCACATGGATACATGTGTGCCTATATCTTCCTTCCAAAAGTTCTCCCAGTGGAACTGCACCCTGACCTGAGGTGTCCCAGGGAGAAGCCCTGAGCATGGTCACTGCCTGTCCTCCATGAGACCCCAGGTGACACAGAGGTGTTACTGCCAGGCACTTGAATCCCAACCAGCCTGTCTGCCCTGGCACTCAGTGCAAGGGGCTCGGATACAGAAGGATTGCAGAAAGATCACACACCTCTCAGGCTCTATCTGAAAAGTTTCCCTGAGCAGGAAGGCTGCAGGGAGACAGACCAGGCTCGGAGACACTGTCACTGGAGACCTTTCCTGCTCGTAGAAAGGACCTTGGATGTCCCTGTGAACATCTATACTGAGCCTCTTCCCATCAAATTGGGATGACTGCAACTGATTCACCCTTTGGCACATAGCACATTAATTCCCCTTCTCCCAGGGGTCCTGGAGGTTGGAGATAGTCCGAGACCTGGAGGCTCAAGGGCACGTCAGAGTTGCTGTGAGCCCTCATGGGAGGAAACAAATCATGAACACCTCGAATGTGGAGAGGGGGGAAATCTGCCCGCTGTGGTGCCTGCACCAGGACCAGACCCACTGCACACACCTGAGGAGAGGTCCCACGATCCCCTGAGAGCTGTGATCCCACCATCCCAGAGCTCAGAAACCTCCCCGGAGATAGGAGGACTTGGAAAAACTTCATCTTACCTGTACGCCGGTCTGGTGAATTTTTTCTCTTCGTCAGAACTACAGGTAGGATAATCGTCCCCATCATAATTAAAGCAGTTATAGGGGTACTGCGTGTTGTCAAACATGGTCCTGCTCCTTGCTCAGCTCCTGTGGAGTGAGAGAGATGGAGTGATGTTTCTCAGAGCTTGGACTCCCTCCTCCCTTCTTCCCTCCCCTCTGTCTGTCTCGTTCCCTCTCTCCCCCCTCCTCACACTCCCTCTCCTCTGTGCACACACACACTCACTCAGTGATGGGGTGGAGATTGTTTTTGCAATTCTCCCGTCCCAGACAACACGTCTGTTAGGATATTTTTTTTTTGGGGGGGGGTTGTTATTATTGTTCTTGCTGTCGCCTCCAAGGGGGTGGCACAGCCGGGTGGCACAGCCGGACGGCTGGCGACTGATGGAGCCGGTGAATTGGGGGTGAACCTTTGAACCGGGGAGTGCAGCGCCGGTAGCTCCGCTCAGCTCGCTGGGTGGTCCAGGCTGGAGAGGGGCCAGCGCTCCCACCCCCCCCTCCCCCGCCACATCCACAACGTGACAAAAGCAAACAGCATGATGTTAATAAATCATGCTTCAAGGTCTCTACTTGGAAATTAAACTTTGAGAACAGAGTGCAGCTCCCCCTCAGCGCCCGAGTCCTCCCCCTCCGTATTTTTCTCTCCCCACCAAAGCAGCGTGGCTTTTTTATTTATTTTTTTTTTAGAAAACCCGACGTACAATAAACAGACGTTCCAGGCAGTAATGCATGCTTGTCCTGATCTGCAATCTATAATACAGTATAATAGACATAAATTATATTTCCATGACTAAAGAAAAATCTGTATGTTCAAAGAAAGTAGAACAGAGGGATATGAGGGACTACTGTCAAGCAGGAAAGTAAAAGGAAAATAGCTGTAGGCAGGAGAGCTGCCTGTGTGGGCTTTGATCTGAAGGATGAATTAGACTAATAGCCCTGTGTGTTGGCATCCAATACTGTAACAATTTAATAGTTTTTCAATGCTTTGGAGTGTTTTCCAACAAGTGATGTAAACCAAAGGCATCACGCACCATTTCAGGGGGGACTTAAAAGGTGTGTGCCACATGATAATTAAATTATTTGAAGACAGTTCTGTCCCAGGAACTAGCCCCAGGAGGAAATGGGTATTGGAAAAGAAAAAGCAAATTGGTGTGCAGAGAGTTTCCCTGGATGGAAATATAAAAGCGGAACCACAGTAGCAATGCAACTTTTGTTTTCTACAGCATCTTTCATACAAAGTATGTCCCCAAATCCCTTTTGGAGTTAAAGGATACAATTAGGGGACAGTTCATCTGAGTGACAAAGACTGCTCTAAAATTATGCTTATGTTGCTCCTGGAGTTCTGACAAAGGTGGACATAAGAAGGCTTTTCCTGTGGAATATAACAGGACATTATAGGAGGGCATAGAGGGAAATACATGGCAGGAAAAAAAACATATACAAGAGGTGTTTTCTTGGGAACATGAAGCCAGAGCAGATACTCAAAACGAAAATTACCTCCACTCTAAAATACATCAATAGGCATATGCATGAAGCATCCACTGCAGAGAAGGTGTTAATTCAAAGGGTCAGCTATTGCTGCCCAAGGCATTAGCAGGGCTTTAATATTGAGTAAGATAGAGCAGATTCAGTGGTGGGGAATGAAATATATAATGTCTGATCTTAATTCATGCTTTGTCCAGCTGGACTAGAAGGTTTAAAGTAAAGAAGAAGCTGGGTCACAGCCTTAGGAAGATTTTCCCTCACTAAAAACCATGATCCTTGAGACAAAAGTATATGTCCACTTCGATTTTTAGCAGCCATTTTCTCTTTGGAGGTGTTTTACCTCACTGAAATTCCAGTAACTCAAAGTAAAGGCTAAAAAACCCTTGCTTCTGATTTATAACGATTTCCAAAAGTAGAACTGGGTTGTTGACTCTGATTTTACCCAATCTCTTAGCACTCTTTTTACAGTTCTTCATATTGTATTTATGACAATTGCCTTGCTAAGGAAGTCAGACAATACACTTTGGCCAAAATCCCCACATATTTACTGACAGTATTTAATAGGTAAGTTTTCTGTAATGGGAATTAAAGCAAACAACTGCAGTGTCATATATTTAGTTACGTTATTTACCTCTATTCCTGTGTTTTCTTGCAGTAGTGAGTGTAATGCACTTGCCCATGTCTAACACATCTACAATGTGCATTACAGCTGTTGGTGGGACCTACTCTCTGCAATAGCTCATGGACACTGTATTGCTCACCCATTTCAGTGGAAAATACACTTAGATTAAATTTCCATCTTCAGTTTGTGAGACTAAATTGAGCAAAAGGAGGAAGGTCATAACAACCAGTATCAGTGTCCTTGAGGAGCACTTCAGGGGTGAGTGGGACCATGAGTGGGTGGTACAGGGGCAGCTTGGCAAGACATATAGGAAACTCCTGCCATTGCCTTTTGTGCAACACATCACCTGTGGATATATATTATTACTTCCTGAGAGCCAGCAATGAGCTGGAGGTTTTAGTTTCTGGCTCTGTAAATATCACTACATTCACCTGCAGCAAATTCATATAGACCCTAAGAAGAAAGCAGACCATTTCTGAGTCCTACAAGATCAGAAACAAGTTATATATGATCTCTCATAAACTTGCTTCTGAAATCCAGATATGCAAAACTGGCAGAACATTTCTCAAGGTAATTTTTAAGGCCTGCATGCTGATATTTTATCCCCAAGTGAATGTTTATGGTCCAATTATAATCCTTGAAAACAATTTTCACAAAGGAATGCTAACATGCTCTTGTATGTACCATGGTGGAGTGAGCAGGTGCCATGCTTATGGTGGCAGAACATGTTGTACAATAGTTTTTCCCCAGCATCTGTGCAGCCATTACAGTTTAACTGGAGTAACTATAACTCATCCCTGTCATTATCATAAAAGCATAATTTTGCCAGGCTAGTGTTTTCTTATGTTGTATATTTTCAGAACACAAAGTTGTAAACCATTTGATTTGAGATAGTAAATAGGCAATAAAAGTGCCGGGAAAGATTTGACTAATTTTTAAAACATTGATATTAAAAAGTTATTTGTAATTTGTGTAATTATGACAAAGATTATGAAAGTTGTACATGAAATTCAGACCAGTCGTAAATCCAAACAGGGCTGAATTACTGCTCATTATGGGATAACAGAATAACAGTAGGCACCTCAGTGTTTAGGACTGAATGCTGACATTCCAGTCTTCTTATGGGTGTAGACTGGCATCTCCCAGCAGCATTAATCTTCCTGCTCTCTCTCAGACTTGGAAGCCAGAGCTAGTTGCAATTTAGTACTTTATCCCAAACCTTTTAAGTTTATCATAAAATCATAGAATTTTGGAGGTTGGAGGGGATTTTTTTAAAGATCATTTAGTTCCAACCCCCCTGCCATGGGCACTTGACAAGTTGCTCAAAGCCCCATCCAGCCTGGCTTTGAACGCTTCCAGGGATGGGGCATCCACAGTTTCTCTGGGCAACCTGTATAGTATCTTACCACCCTCCCAGTAAAGAATTTCTTTCTTATATTCAATCGAAATCTACTCTTTTCTGGTTTATCAGTGGAAACAAGCAGCCTTCAGCAGGCTTTGAATCCCTCAAAAGCAGTCTACATCACCAGTAAACTGCTTTCTTTTTAGTACAAGATCTGTAGCTCTGACAAACAAAGAAAAGGATGGAGAAATGCAGGTGGTGGTATTTATTCTCCTACTTACTTTGATATAAGATAAGAAGGAGAGTTCCCCAGACTTCTTTGGACAATTGGCTGCAATGGCACTGAATATGACTTTAAGGGACCTTATGTCATTCAATTTGGTGACCCTATTTCTGGGAGGGTGATGAGGCTTGCCACACTGTGCACCTGCATTTCACCCTAAATTTCTCTCTGCTTCACCCACATTCATCAACTGAATTGCTTTCCCTTCTGCATCTCTTTTGTGTTCATACGTAGAACTTCATGGAAATAAAATTTGCACCACAATTTGTGGTTTTCTGCTGGAGTTCAGTGAGAATTGTTTATATTTCCTAGCTAGGGGGTTATTTGGAGAGGCATTCCTCATCTGCATGCCTTGTAGCTGCAGCAGTGTAAAACTCATGCATAAAACACAGCACGGGTTTCTGCTGAAACAGGAACCTGGATGAGAAACCTTCAATAACAATTCATCACATTACAGGTGGTAAATAAGCGAGCAACTATATAAACTGGCTCAGACATATTATCCCTGCCCTAGCTAGATATGGAGATTCACAAGACATATGTGAAAATCCATTACTGGAGATTCTGAGTGTGGTTTTGGTAGTAAATAGGAAAAGAAGGCTCAAAGCCCTGTCCAACCTGGCCTTGGACACTTCCAGGGATGGGGCAGCCACAGTTTCTCTGGGCAACCTCTGCCAGTGTCTCACCACCCTCCCAGGGAAGAATTTCTTCCTAATATGGAGTCTGTCTTTTATATTAGTGGGATTTTTCCTCCCCCAGCTGTGAAAGCCTCCAGGATCCTGATCCATGAGGCTTTTGGAGTTCAGTAGAAGAGCTGGAGGGTTTGACGTGAGGATAAATCGAGACATGATGCCTATTCTTTGCCACATAGTGCACCTCTTGGACTGGCACAACAATCATGCCTTAAGCAGTCTACACTTGGTCACCAAAACCAGACATGATCCTGGCACAGCTGCTGCACCTCGTCCGTCTTTGGGCATTTCTCATTTCAGGTCTGCTCAAAATCAGTTGGCAATAGGCCTCACTTCATACATTGTTTGAATTCTGCACCAGACACAGCTAATAACTCGGGCCAGGAAACTTGTTCCAGATGTTAATTAACTCCCTCTGCATTAACTGAAATCACACAATTAAGGCCTGATTATTTATAAAACCATTTTTGTCAAGAGAATTAGGAGAATTAGAAACATCCTGGCTCACACTTTCACACAAATGTCCATGTGCTGTTAAACTGTGGAAACTGGCACGAGTTGTCCCACACATTTATTTTCAGCCATCATAATTATTCCAGAGGAGAAAGGGCAACTGTCAGCCAGGCGTGGAGGAGCAACGCTGGAGCAAAGGAGCTAATTCCCAGCCCAGCAAAGGTCTGCTGTTGTGGTCCCATCAACCCTCAGAGATGCCTATCAACTGTCCCACAGGCAGTGTGTATCTCCTACTGCCACCAAGCTAAATGATGAGGAGCCTTCTGTTGCCCAGTCACAAATTGCAATATTTAGGAGTTTGGTAGCTACTCAGTGGCTGGAGGGCCTGACCAGTGTCTGTGGTGCTTTGTTGGCTCTCTACCACACATTCATTGGTTTAAGGGATTTTATGGGGGTCACACGAGCACTTGACAGATCCCACAACACAGCGAATTTTAGCTAATTCAAACCTGGCTCTCCCATCTGCCTTGTACACAGCTCAGAGTCAGCAAATCTGGGACTTTTTGCTATCTGATGCGGACAAAATGGACAAATAAGAGGCAAACAAATGCAAGGAGCACAAGCTTTGCCCAAACTGACTGCACACGTGGTCCTGCAAACACAAGGGTAACTCTCCTCATGGTGATGCAACTTCCCAGCTTCTGGATGGATGGGGAGGTGGGTTCTGAGCAGTTGGAGCACATGCACAGCTTGTCTTTGTTGCCTGTGTTTCCAACCACCAGAGATGGTCACTGAGAACAGTCCAGGGACTGTCTGAATCAAGGCTGAATGATTTGTTTGAATGAAGAATCCCCTGACTGCCTTGGCCAAGCCTGGGAGGTTCAGTGGTGTGTGTTGAGCCAGGACCCCCAGCTGCAGGGCACGGGCAGGCTGAGCAGTGGGTGGTAACTTACTGCCTCTTTCTGTACCCTGTTGCCACTTTTAGAATTACAAATCCTGCACCTCGGGGAACAGGAGGGATAGGGAGAAGCGGCACTCTTATGTTTTGTTGATTTTATTTTCATTTGAAAGTAGTTATTCATTCCAGTTCCCTTACTCATAGTCCTCACCCACACAGAAGTTTTCTGAGAGCTGCATGAACAATCCCAAAACAGTGCAGATCAAACTGGCAGGGCAAAAGCAACTGGAAACTGGCCCTTAAGTGAATGCTGTTACTTGTTTAGAGGAAGGGGATGGTAGGCAGGAACCATCTCCTTCTAGAACTGAGGTGCAAGATTACCTATGCCCAGGTTCTCTCTCTACCTGTTTTTCTTCAGGCATAATCCCTTCTAATTTCTCATTAAGGTGTAACCTATGGATGCACAAACCTCCTAGGATAGTCCAGTTTTCCATAAATACCCATCTTTAAAATAACATCACACTTTGTAATGCGTTTCCCAACTCTTAATTACCAAGTGATAATAATACTTCCCCATTACCAGTAAGATTTTTTTGCATAACTCACCAGTTCTGATTTGATGTGTTTCTCCATGTAAGTAAGTTCAATTGGCTTTTCTTCATTCTGAAGAAAAAAAAAAAGCCAAAAAAACCCATACACGTTTTGATGATACCAGTTGAACTACTCAACTTCCTTCAAGGACAAACACTTGGTGGTTAATGTGTCAGGGACATCTGATTACATTTTTCTCAATGCCAGACACAGGCCACTTTCTCATCCTCTGAATTAGAATAATCATTCACAGTTCATCATTTATCATCCTTCAAGTATTTGGTTACCTATCGCATGAAAGCAACTCACAGCTAACATTGTATTCTGAGGTTCCTGCTGATAGCTCCTTAAAGAGGTGCAAGTTCTTTTCTTGCTTTTTCTATCCTTTTCATCTTATGAGAGGCTTTCTGATGCACACAGCAGAGTCTAAAGGGAAAAAAGCTTTGATCTCTGCCACTTGAAGTGTATTTTCACCATTAGTAGTTTCAGGTGAAAATATTTGTAGTGTAATGCTAGTCCTCATTGCTGCTGTCTTTTAGCAAGGTTGGGAGATTTGCTGTGTGTCTATTTGTGAAGTCATAGTTTATGTTTGAACTGGGTAAGTGTGATAAAAGAACTCTATATAAATATAAACCAGGGGGTTTATGCTTCTTCTCACTAAATTTTGACCTTAGATTACTTTTCTCCATCAGCATTTCAGTTTGAAATGTCTTTGGGATTTAAGAGTGTCTGAAGCCAACTTGTAGTGCTAAAAGTTTCTCATTTTCCTAATGCTCAGTGTCCTTTAGAAAGCTGAATTTAACAAAACGGGACCTTTAAGAAACCAAGTATTTTAATGGAAGCTCAGCTTCTTTCCATTCATTTGGTATACGGTGCTTTTAGGAATGTACAGGTAAGTTCTCAGTAAACCACATATCTTGATTAAGAGTTGAAGATTTCCTTATTTGAGAGTCAAATCCTGTGTATTTTCTGACTAACCCATTTCTGCAGCAGCTTGTTAGGCTGTGTGTAAGGAAAAGGGATGGTTATTCACAGGCACATCCCTCTGTTAATGAGTATTTGTGGAAGTAGTTTATTTTTCTTTAGTATCTTCCTTATTTCCCAAGTTGTTCATCGATTCCTGTGAATAATTCTCAGGACTTCCAAAGTTAGAAGTTATGGTCCTAATTCTTGAGCTCTGGATTAGAACGCTCTTAGGGAAATAATAGAAGATGACTTCTATACCCATTTAGCTGCTGGTGTGAATTTACAGGCAAACAGCAATTTATGGAACTTCAAGGACTCTGTATTTGGCTGTGTGATCAAAAGCTAAAAAATAGGATCTGGGAAATCAGAGGGTAGCCAAGTCAGCATTTTTACTATGTGAAAGACATTCCTAAATCCAACAGCTTCTGTGGTGAGTAGCCCAGTGTCTCAGAGCTGCAACCCAGCCGTGTGGTGAAATCAGTATTGTGTGAGGTATTTTGCAGTGTGAAGCTTCACAAGCATCAGAGCTGCTTTGTGCCCCTTTTGCTGCCCGTGGCACAGTCTGCAGCCACAGCTCCAAGGGCACCCAAATAGCCCAATGTTGTACTTGTAAAATAAAGCCACGAGCAAAGGCTCTAATTGACACAAAATTGCCACCACGGCAGCTGCTGGGGGTGAACAGGAGCAGAGCAGGAGGAGTTGTGTGGGTGATGACAAAGGTAGTGACATGACCCAGGAAACAACAGGGAATGTGTCTATATTTAATTGCAGATCCTGCTGTTAATGATAGTCTGAAGCAGGAACTTCAGCGTTACCATTTGTAGGCTGGTCCATAAGGGGGTGATCAGTGGGTGGAGGTGAGACACAGGAATGATTTCAACCATTCTTTCTTTAAAGCTGCCTGGCAGTCTTGAAAAGTCGGCCTTTTTTTTTTTTTCTGCAATACCAGTCCATTTGGAAAAAAGATAGTCAAAATCATAAAAAGGAATGTTACATGCTCAGAGACCAATGAGGAATGTGCTGACCCTCCAAAACATTTACAGCCACTGCCCAACACACAGCGTTGGTCTGAAAGAAAGCAATGGTACAAGACAGTCCTGCATATTTTGCTTCATGTCTCTAGTTTTATCCCACCCAAAAAACACCGCTCATGCTAAAATGATGAGCAGGGATCTGCAGCAGAAGTAACTCTGCTATGCAAGCTGCCTTTTCCAACACAATGTCCAACAGCAGGAGAAGTGCAGCTCTTTGCTGACTTAGCTGGGTTCGGTGGTGCTCGGTGTGATTTACTCAGTATGCTTGGGAAACACTTAAAGCAGCTTCTTTCTTACCTGAGATTAGGCTCTGGGCTGCTAAAGGCAATTTTATGCTGTGGCAGGAGCCTATAAACAGAAACAATCTTGAAAATTACTCAGATGCATTGGTGCTGACAAAGGGCATTGGGGTAGAAAAAGGGTTTCTAGGAAGCAGGATGCAAAGAAGCCAAATTTGCACTTAAAATAGGCAGAGAATCCTATTCTGGCATGTGCTGCAGAGAGATCTGCTGGCGATGCATCACTGTGCCCTGGCACTTGAGAAAACTGGAGCACGGGATTTTTATGGGTCATACAATGTACTTTAGAGCTATTCTGCAGTAACTGAGCTTGGGAGAGAGCATGCCTTTTTTGTTAATTTTATTTAATAAGTCCAAATCAGACACCAGGACGAGAAGATTGTAGAAGGGCTGTCTGAATCACGAGCTCTTATTTGCGTTTTGAAATAGAACTCAGTAGAGATTTTGGATCCCAAAAACTTTAAATTTGGAGCATGCAGAATTCATCTCAGTTTTTTGTGGTTAATGGCCTATTTAGCTTTTGTGGGGAGAACTTCTAAAAAAAGGGCATTGCAAATATTTATGTTTGTTTGGTATGGAGCTGAACAGCATTGAGCAGAGAGCCAGAGATGTATTTTCATTCCCCTCGAATATGGGTGGGGATGGACATGTTCTTAATTAAGTGTTGGAGTTCAGAAGATTGTTTCCCAAGGTTATTTTTGGTTGCTGAAGTCTGGATCTGCCTGGCTCCAACCCCAATGCATTCATGTCTGATTTGGGCAATTTAGAACTGAATCTTTATTTGGAAGCAAAGAAGAGCAATGGTTCATTTCGCTGATTTCAAGGGATATCCCCAGTTTTCCTTGGGACAGTGGAAAGCTGTTTGAGCCATCTGAATCTTACAAACATCTCCATCTTGCAGCAAGCTGAATCTTAAAAACATCTATCTTGCAGCTTGTCAATGTATTTTGTTACCAGGTGAGGGGTAGACTGGGAAACCCCTGAGTGTCCTGGAGGTGTCCAAGGAAAGGACACCACCTTTGTGTAAGAGGGCCCGGGTGAAAAGTTTTCTCATCTCATTCCCCTAGTCTGGCATCAGCTCCCCCAGGCCATGGAGCTCATGGCATAGGCTGAGAGAAGTGATGGGAGGGGAAATGGTGACGTTGAAATGGGAAGGGCACTTCAGTTATTCATAAATAACCCCTGATTATCCATTTGGGGTTATTTAACATGACTCAAAGGGGTTGATCTGCTGTAAATGCTTGATATTCAGAAGAAATAACTAACTTGTGCATTCTGAGGAAGCTAATTCAGTGGAGCTAATGAAATCATTGTAAGACCTGCACTACATGAGGTCGTCAGAAGCAATTTGGTTTCAAGTTGTAATATCAAATTGCGTTCAGAAAATGGCTGTATTGTGACACTGGAGCAGGTTGTCCCCACGAAAATGTTCCCAGAAAGGGTTTGACTGTGTCCCAGGCCATGGCATCAGGATGGTCCCAGTGGAGCACTGGGATCTAGCAGGATGTGGGGAGCTGATGAGGGAGTGCAGAGCCCACTGGCCCTCCCTGCCCTGTGCAGGCAGGGAAGGGCTCCCTACCAGCTTTGCCCCCCTCTCTGCTAATCTGGGTGACCTGAACAGGCTCACGTGGGTTGGGCTAAGGGGAGGGCACAGGGTATACCATGCTCAGCAAGAGCAGAGAGTCCCTCACTTCAGGGTCAGCTGCTGTTCACTGCTCAGGATCAAATCCCCCTTAATCCCTTGGAGGGAAAGACCCCAGCTGCTGCCTGCTGAGCAGAACTTAAACCAGGAGAGAGCCTTTTTCCAAGCACAGCTGCCTAAAAAACTTCATGGTGCTTATTCACAACTTTTGTTCCCTGGATAGCAAAGAAGCAACAGCTTTTTGTGCAAAACCCATTGAAAGATTTAACTCAGCTTCTGTGCTGTGCTTCCTGAGGAGAGGAGAAGGACCAAGGTCCTGCAAAGATGAGGATGATGCTAAAAATTATTGAATTGCAAAATGAAGGTAACCAGCACTGTTCTGGCCATTTTCTGGTGTTTTCTTTCTACTCCCTCAACCATTCACTGTTGGGCTCGTTGCACTAGAAATGAAAATTACATGAAAACATGGTTTATGTGCAGGTCTTTGTGCATTGGGAAGTCTCTTGCCTCAGTCTCTAGCCTTATTTCAAACAGTTTTTATAGTAGTTCAGAAATTTATTTAATTAATATTATTAATGATTTCTGATGGGAAAGCTGGGCTTGGATACATCTCTTGCTGGATGTCTGAGACATCATGCAGAGCTGCATTTTGGGGCAGAAATTGGTGGATCTGCCAAACTTCACTGCTCCCTGGACACGTTCCAGCCCCTCAATGTCTTTCTTGTTGTGAGGGGCCCAAAACTGAACCCCAGATTTGAGGTGTGGTATCACCAGTGCCCACACAGGGGGATGGTCACTGCCCTGGTCCTGCTGGCCACATTATTTCTGTTACAGACCAGGTGCCATTGGCCTTCCTGACCACCTGGGCACACCCTGGCTCATGTTCAGCCGCTGTCAACCAGCCCCTCCAGTTCCTTTTCCAGCTTTCCAGCCACTCTGCCCCCAGCCTGTAGCACTGCAGGAGGCTGTTGTGACCCAAGTGCAGGACCCAGCACTGAGCCATGGTGGTGTGTGCTAATAACCCAATAATAAACTGATTAATGCTTTGATAAATCAGTTGTCACACTGCAAACCAGGAAATACTTCCCTTGCCAAATAAGTGGTCACTATCAAGCTTAATGTGACTTTAATGGGAGCACACACACAATGGTGGGCTGTTCAGTCAGGGTCATGTCCTTTGCTCACCTTGACAGCACTTCACTCAGAGACAGGCAAATCTTTTCAGAAACGCGTGTTCCTTCAGAGCTGCACTGATTATAGCAGAGATATGGGAATATTCTCTATACAGTGGGATACAGTAACGTCTTTGCATCACTGGTACTGAGCTGGGAGATGCTGCTGCTGCCCTCTAGATGGTGCAGTCTGATAAAAAATTTGCGAAAAGACCGTAATTTGCTTTGATTCTTTTTTTTTCTTTTGCTGGGCAGAGATTTTTTAATTGCATTTACAGGAGGGCATATTGCCAATGGCTGTGAATTGGAACACTACACTGCTGGTAATTCCCTTAAGTGCAGGGCCGAGGGTCTGATCCATATGGTTTATGCATATTTTGTAAAACCTGGTGCACTGTCCTGTATTGTACCTTGAGATATTTTGCACGTTAAGTTTCTACCTATACCATTCTATAGGAATTGGGTTTTTTATATAATTTTTTTAAATCCAGGAGTCTGTGTCAGGAAATGCACCATGTTTTGGAGGTCAGACTGGGAAATATCACAGAACTGAGTAAAAGACCTGGTTCAATGGGTTTGGGTATTTATATTCAAGAACCACATGTTGTTGACTGCAATTTTTTAGTAAACAAACCCAGTACTGTATATGTTGTGCTGCAAAGGAAATATTTCACAAAGCTGATCACTGTCAAGTGGAACTGATAGGGAAAAAAAAAAAGAGGGAAAGAAAATGGGAATAAAAACATCCTAATTCTTAAAATGCAAAACCTCCACCTAAGAGAGAAGACAGCAATTTGAGGTGAAAGCCTGCTTTTGATTCACTGATGAAATACATTCACCAGCTGAAGTGAAAAAAAGCAACATACACCACATGAGAAAGAGTGTGGGTATGGATGGGCAGCAGCCAGCCCAAACTGGAGGTTATTTGGAACAGAAAATAAATGTGAGGTGGAGATATATATCCAAAAATCCAGAGCAGGGCTAAGGAAAATAAATAAGAGTTTTGTTTTCAAGCAAAAACATATCCTAGCAACATCACTGGCCTAATATTAGGTGGAGATACTGAAGCTGATGCAGCCATGGGAAAGGGAGAGGTATCCAAAAGATACTTTCTCTATTTGGAAAGCCACTCTCTTCTCACATAAAGTTGGCTGGTACCTCCTGGTTCATCCACCTAGGAAAATATTAGGCATCATCTACTAGGGTAAGAATCAGACTTAATTATTCTCACCACTAAGCATCTCAGAGGAACTGGCCAAGGAAGTCTCTGGGCTATGAGAAATCATTTTTGGGTTGCTTGAATGCAGTAAAGTCCAGGACCACAAGGATGCCACTGCTACATCAGTACAATGGGGCCAGCCACTCCTGCTGGTGGGACACTGTCATCCAAGAGGTGGAGAGTGAATCCTATGAAGATAAAATGCATGGACAGGACTATAATGAATGCAAATCAATTAGAAAATGGATTTTCTAGGTAAAGCCTAAGTTTACAAAGTCAGTAATTCCCTAGGTGGGATCTGATTGCTGGACTGGAGAGGAGGTAGATAAGAGAAGGGTGGTTTGCTTTTGTGATGCCAGTGATGGGATTGTTCATGTGTGGAAGGGTTTGGGAGTGCTGACAGGAGCTCAGAACAGACTGGCACTGCCAAATTGAAAGACCTTAGGGAAGGGAAGGTTGCAAGGTAAAGTGACTGCAGGATATATAACATGGTGAAAAAGGACATAGCAAAAAAGTGACACATTCAGACTGGAGAGAAGGCACCCATGTTAAACGAAGGGAAGCAAATCACTTTGTCACTTCCTTGTGCCTTCAAATCTATTGTAGTTGCCTTTCAGGTAACTGCTTTCATCAGGTAATTACTGGGCTCTGTCTGGGGATACCTGGTGAAACCTTGACATAAGGAAGATCAACATTAAGTCTTGTCTAAGGTCCCCTCCTGGCCTTTAACTCTGGAGCAATGAAAATCATCTCTGAAGAAAGATTGATAGAGACAGTGCATGAGAGAAAAGGAAATGCTGGGAATTTTCTTCTTCCCCTTGTTCATGTAACTTGAATTTACTTGCTTCTTATCTCAAGATTGGTAGGTCTTGTACTCTGCAGAATAAAATAACAATGTTTGCAAAGGTGAGTCCTGAGAGGCTTTTGAGGACATTCAGCACCTCTGAGCATCTGAGGACATCCAGCACAGGTTTGGACCCAACTGCCACCTGAATGCAATACAGCTGTGCTGCCACAACATCACACCTCAGACCAGAAGGCCCACTGAAGGGCTCCTTCCCACACATTTCAGCAATTCACTGTGTCCTCCAAGGTAACACACCCCCTCCAACACCTGCCAGGCTGATGTGCCACTGCTGAGTTTGTGCCCAGGTCTGGGGACCTGGATAAACCACTGGATGTCCCTTAGTAGAAGGTTGGGCACGTCCACACCAGCAACCATCCTGCCCAGCAAAGCATCAAAATAGAATGCTGAAAGATTTGTCTGAATTGATTGTTGTGAGATTTTAATTTTTTATTTTGTAATCTTAACATTTTCTTCTCAGCATGTAAGTGCTATTTACAATGAATTCTTCCTCTCCTGCCCTTTGAAGTGACCTTTGCTCAGACCTGATGGCCTCTTCAGGTTGCAAGAGGGACAGTGTGACCGGAGAAGTTGGGAATTCTTCAGATCAGGGAATGTGTTGGCAAAGAATATGGCTGTTTTTTGCAATAGATTGTAAGCTCCAGTCCAGTGGGTTTTTAAAAGTATTATCAGAAGTGAAAGGCTACATTTAAAAATGTATAAGCAGGGACTTTCAGCACTGCATGCCTTCATTCATAATTCACCAGTGCTCGTTTCTAAAGAAGATTTGATATTTTTACAAGGTAAATGTACTTTGAAACCTTTCTTTACTTTGCAGTGAATGTGCAATTAAGTGAACTTACTGAAAAGGAGGAGAGGGAAGCAAGGTTTAGAATAGAGTCGCCCAAATACCCATGAAATTATTGTAATTTTCATGTAATTCAGCTGTGATTGGGAAATGTTGTTGCATTCCTGTTCTTAGTACTGGCACGAGTTTGGGGCTGGTAGAACATCTTTTCTGAAAAGATCTCCAAATTTGTGGCTGGTAACTTTTATTATCTGCACTTTTATGCCTGAAGCTCCTTGGTGGAGAGGACATAATTTTCAACTCTCTCCCTGATGTGCCTGAGCCCCACATTGCTGAAACCAGTTCAGCAGACTGGTCTGGCCTGAAAGTTGCACCAGTGTGTCCTAATACCGAAACCAAATCCTAAGGCCTGTTATTATATATGGTGCTTGAATAGAGCTGAGCTGGAGGAAAGACAGAGATCACAGAATATGCTGAGTTGGAAGGGACCCACAAGGATCATTGAGTTCAACCCTTAGCCCTGCACAGGACCATCCCCAAGAGTCACACCCTGTGCCTGAGAGAAACATCCAAACGCTTCTCGAGCTCTGCCAGGCTTGTTTACTCTAACAAGAGATACCCACCGTTCCAGTCTCCACAGTAATTAGGAGGAGCAAAGCACTCTTAAAGAACCTTCCCTGCACCTCTTATCCAGGCACAGTGTGAGGTGCAGCCATTAATCAGACAAGCTGCTGGAGATAACTGCTAATTGAGAGCTCCCTGAAGTTTCCTCCCTCTTTCTATTCATGCTGAAATATATAATTTGTTCTCTATGCTGGTGTTGAGGAGCAGGTTGTGGTTTGACACTTGTGCTGTGCAGGGGTTTGGAGGAGGGACAGGCAGTGTTTATATAACAATACAGCACTTGTGTGTGTGCTGTGTGCCCCTGTCCACAGCTACACAACAGTGTGGATGATGACTGCTCATATTCCAGTTCTGCAGGAAGAGGTAAGAGTGGGTTGTTGATAGGAACCAACTGGAGAATTCCCGTGGACATCTGACTACGAATGTCCAAATGGGTGGCCACCAGCTCAGCAAAGCAGCACCAGCATAAAAAGTGTTTGCAGCTGGTGTCAGAAAACTCAGCATGGGCTTAATGCAAGACTGTGTTGTACTATCCATTACTTCAGCATAAGGAAGGCTTTCTTTGCACTAGTAATCCTCTTAAAGCCAGAGAGCCACTTGTGGGGGAAAGTGCTGCTCAGAAGCAGAGCTTGAGATCAGGACTGGCTGAAACTACACAGAGAAATGAAGAAAAAAGTGTAATCACAAGTCTGGATAAATTAGGTGGAAAATTCATGGAAAGCACAAGAGTGAAAGCACAGTGAAACCAGAGTAAAAGGAATCAGCCAGGTTCCATGTCCCAGATGTGCTACATCACACTCAGCAATCTCTGGACAAGGTCACTTCTACCTCAAACACTGTGAAACAGCACCTGCTGCTTTATTTTCTAGCCAAAATCATCATTTTCATCCTCATTCTCATTTTCTGCTGATGGATACATTGTCCCCCATCATGATCATGCACAAAGGGTGCTATTAAAAACTGCATTAAGTCAGAATTAACTACAAGAGACTTTTGATGTGGCAGATCCCTCTTAGGCACTCTTGTCCTTCCTCTTGCTGCCGGCTTGGATGGGAGAAGAGAAGCATCAGCAGTTTGGGTTCCTTCCTACAAGGCAGATGGGACAGTGACAGTCCCCCTTGTGGCATCAGGAAGGGGGTGGGGAACTACCACTGGCTGGACCCACGACAGCTCTTTGTTCCTGCTTGTTTTTTTCCCTAACAGACTTTTACTATTCAAAGGGAAGTCTTTCCAGGGACAATGTAAGGGGAAAGTCTCTCTCCCCAAACAGGCCATTTGGGGACAGTCTCTGTCTAAGCATTTTCCCATGTAACCCTCAACTGGCTTTTTTTTCCCCTCACTGCTCCATTTTTCATCCTTTAAGAGTTGCCTAGGACTTAGGGATGAAAGCTTGCCTCATTCTCTCAAAGGATTAAATCCATTAGGCCTGTTTTTCAACTTGATTGATGTTTATATCTATAAATTGTTTTCCTTCTCATTTTCTGATTTCCTACTGATATCACAGAAAGCCTTGAAAAAAACAATCTTTGATGGAGAATAACATGTTTCAGAAGACAACTTCCCACCTTCAATGTTTGTGGATAATTAGAAGACTGAGTATAAATGGCTTGTGAAGCTGCTTATTAATGTATTTTTCTTTCCATTACCTAAACCAGTTCATTTCTCTGTTCCTTTTGTGCATCCCAGAATCTTTTCCATGCAAAAGACAAAGGTGACCCCCTCTCCACCTGTTGTCCGTGTTCTGCCAACTGTGATTTTAAGCAATATCATATTTTTAGCATCAACTGCGAGATGACTCCTGGTGTTTACATATTGCTTTATCTCTCCCATGCATTAGCAAGTGAGAACAGATTAACCCACACACTTCCCAAGGTAGACAGGTCCTGCCAGATTCCATACATGGACAAATGGAGGTGAAAAAATTCAGTGACATCATGAGATCACAGGAGCAATCAGGACAAAATCTGGAACTGCAGATTCTCCCACCCAGTAACTTTTGGCCACAGATGCATTAATAATGGGATGTGACCTTATCTAGGTCAGGTTAAGGTTTTCAACTTTGAACAAAGCCCAAGCTGTGAATTCAATGGGAAAGGACTTTTGAGTCACAATATATTGCAAACTCATATTCAGGACAGATGGCATTTTCTAAAAGTAGCTGTTTACTCCTAGAATTACTCTTCCTTCCTGTGGCATTTTTTCCCTCATTCTGTGGTTCTTCTGCCCACAAACTTGTCTTTTCCAGTATATTTCTGGTGGTAATTTTAACGATCTTTCAAAAAAAACAGCTATAAAAAACCTCTTGCCCTGTCTTTGTCTTCTTACCTTCATGATACTCTGGGGCAATATCCTGTCCTAATTGTGGATAAAAGTACAATATTTAGTTATTCTGGAAAATGTCTTTTGTCTTCATATAGGAGGTCTAATTAGATGTTTAGTTCATCTTGCTTTTTGTCCAGCTAAATGCCACCGTCTCTATTTGTGTTGCTGCCGTTTTTTCTGACTAATTAAGGAAATCAAGAATAGATTGCAAAAAGAAATACACCTTGGTTTATTTTCTTTTAGAAAACTGCTTTCAGCTGCACTGTTGTCTCTTATTTTCCCCCTTTGTAAAGGAGAGCAGACTGTTTCAGATGTCTGCCACCCTGATCTCTTCCTTCTGACAAATCCTGTCTGGATTTATGCCCGGGTGCAAACCAAGACAGAGCAGGATTTGGCCCAGCAGCCCCAACAAGAACCATACACAGAGCTTGACTCAAATCCTTAGGCACCTTATGGGGCACAACTAGACCCAGTTAAATAAATGAAGTTGTTGTCTGTGTCAGCCTCATAGTCCTGTGACGAGACTTGGCTTTTGTATTTCCCAGTCACAGGCTTGAACATTAGATTTTTCTGTTATTTAAGCCATATTTTCTTTCAGTTTGGATGACGGTAGATTTCCACTGGCACCATATTCATTAAAAGGCCTCTAAGTCCATAGCAGTATTCAAAAGTGTTGCTCATTAAACCCTGGAAAGCAGACAACCTTCCTCTTGTATGATGGAGAGGATGAAAGGTCTCATATAAATCTTCTTTATAGAAATTAAAATAGTCCCAGAAGTGCAGCATTTTTTTTTCTTCCTATTCCACACAGGTTACTCTGTTAACAATTGCAGTAAATACTGTCTTCTGTTATTTCTGGATATATTTATGTTAGAATAATCTAACAGAGATTCTTCTCTTCACATAATTAACTAGCATTCTTGCCATAATGTCTTATTGGTACCCATCACCCTGGTTTCAACACTTATTTCAAATATAAAATTAGAGACACAGATGCTGAATTTTGCACTGCTAAATTTTGTTTGGTCTGCTTTTATCTTTTAACTTTACACTTCCTATTAAATTAAAGACACCCCAACTCTCAAATTATGGAGTTGCACAGCAAATGTAGTTATTAACTTATTTTCTGGAGAGAGAGAAAAGGTAAGAGAATTATTGTTGGTACAGCAAAAGGAACGGGAGAAAAAATTGCTGGCTTCAGATTACACATAGTATGTGACTGAAAAAATGGAGCCAAGTGGGAACCTGCAGTGCCAAACTGCAATTAATCCTGGCTCACCAAGGCTTGAAAAGCAGATTTTCAGCTGATATGTATTACACAGTACCTTGGAATAGGCAGGCAGCAGCTCCATTCCTCAGGCAAAATAGTTGTCTGTAAGAGGAGAACTGATCTGTGCAGGAGACAGAGCTCCCCGAGGTTACACACGGGGCTCCCGCCGAAGGAAGGGGCTGTGGGGAGCTGCACTGCTCGAGGCTTTGATCCTGACACGGCAGGGCTGCTGCTTAGGCTGTGCCTTCTCCAGTGCAATTGGAGTAATGGCATCAGTTAAAAGGGGGAAAAAAAATAACCCACAGACAAAAATATGTACTTTGTTCTGTGCACAGTGCACGGGCTGAAGGACCCACCTGTGACAGCTGCCAGTCACACAGAGGGGCACTGGGGGGGCCCAAACACTCTGAACAGTGGCCGTGTCACTGTCAGTGCATCACAGCTGAGCAGGCTGGGCAGGAACGAGCAAGGACAGAAAAATAACAGTTTCTGGTTAAAATGTTGTAAGGAAATAGCTTTTTAGGAAATATTTGTGTTTATGGACATTTTCAGCATTTTACCCTTGTTTTTGTTAATTTTTAACCTGTGAAAGAAAAGCTCTTTTACTCACTGTTCATTTGACTTTTGGTCCTTGGAGCGCTGTTTTTCATAACTGCTTTGTTTAATTTTTCTAAAAATGGTTACATTTTCCCAGATGGTGCAGGGATAGGGATTTTGGGAGGAAAACCCCACTCTTACTGTTATTAAAAAAAAAAAAGAAAATTTAATATATCGTGGGCTACTGCTGCTGCATTTTCATGGAAGAATTATTCTTCCTTGCCTGGGCAGGACCATTCTCCAGGTTTCTTCCCAATGTTTCTGTCCTTGTTTGGGTTTAGTCTTATATCTCCAACTCTATTTTATGTTACTGAAGTGAAAGCATATTAAATCTCCATGAAGCAGTTGTCTTAGACCCGGTCAGGTTTTCACAATCAGAGCTTTTTCATAAATCTGGGCATGTAGAACTTCAACAGTCTTTAATGCTACTGTAAGAGTAGGAAACAGCAGCTTCTTTCATTCAGAAGCACCAAGCATATTACTGCAGTCAGACACAGACCAATGGTCTCATGAGCAACACTTATTTCCACTATTGTTCCTGCTCATGCCAAAGATTAATCTCTTTGCCCACAGCAGCCTCCTTGTCTGATTTATTTGTGTGCATGAAAGAGACCATACCCCGGGCTCTGGCTCTGTGCAGTCATTGCAGGGACATCCAATTAGCAGTTCATCATTTTATTTTGATTCAATGATAGTTATGATGAACAACCCCACTTGGATTGTGTCCTCTGCTCTTTTGTGTTGCTATTAACACATGCTCAGCGCTGGCTGTGTGAGAGACCAGCCCTTGCCTGCATGCAAAGCCAGCTGGACTCAGAAGGGGCCTTTTTAGTGGCTTCAGAGGACCTTGGATGCAGGCTCTGATGTGAAGTATAAGCTGGTAGTCACAATAATTTGCTTTTTCAATCACAGGAAACTCCATGCTTCTGGATGCAACCAGCTCAAACAAATACATATTCAAATGAGAGCTCACCATAGGTGGGAAGAGAAATGTAATTGCACCCAATTTCGCACTTGCACTTGTCCTCTAGGAGCTAAAAGAGGATTTTTAATACACTTGTTATGAATATCTGCTCTGTCATTTTTGCAAAATGAGCACATTCCTGATACTTTAAGAATTAGCTTCCTCTCTCTCTAAGATATAGGCAAAATGAGGCACGCTGTTATTCATGTATTTATTTATTCATTCATTATTTTTTTGCGTGAAGCATACTGGGCAATTCATCTTGTTCCCAGGAAAACCCCAGGGGAGATGGAGAAGGCTCAGCATTCAGCTCTGAACTCAATTATCACAAATCTCATCCTATAAATTAGAACATGTTGAAGAGAAGGAAGAAAATGCAGCTCTCCATAGTACATTCCCTGAAAGAAAGAAAGAGGGAAAAATGCTTTTGGACAGTTGCCTTGAGAAATACAGGGGAGGGAGCTTATCCAGCCTTCCCCAGCTCCATGCTGCAGGAAGGGAAAGGCCATTAGCTGTGCTTCCAAATATGTTTTGCCACGTCACGGTTTCACAGACTGAGCAAAGTCCAAACCATCAACAGTAAACATGGGCAACATACACCATCCTTGACTCCAGGATGTATCTGGAGCTCAGACATGATCCTTCCCTCTAAGGAAAGCAACTTTTCTTGCTCAAGTGAACCAAATAATGAGCTTGTATTTCTCCCTTTAATGACTCGAGGTTAGTTCTAAAAATATATTATTTCCCCAAGTAATTCAGATGCTAGAAACCCATCAGGAGAGCACCTACTGGGTGTGTCCCTGCAGCACGACTTATGTCCACTATAAGTGACATCTATGACTTCCACAGACCTGCTCCACAGCTGCACAATGTGTACCAGCACCTCCAAATGCTGTGATGAAGAGATTTCCAGAAAAATATCACCAGTTTTGACAAATCTGTACCACTGATCTTGCTAACATGTTGACCTACCCAGTATTTTCCTTAAGTGATGTTCATAAGATGTGATTTGTAACCAGAATATTTGCTGTGGTCCTTCTAACAACTTCATTTACAGCCAAAGCTGGACACCCATGTGTGCCTGGGAATAGGGGAGCGGGGTGTGCCAAGTGTGCTGATGCAGCACAGAAGCTATAAAAGTAGGAGCTTGCTCCTTAAAAACTAACTGATAGTGGTGCATTGCTGACTTTATTTAAATAGTGGTCCTATTTGAATGTGTTGCCTTGTTTAATGCAACTTTTTAAACTTATTTGGGTTCTGACTTACTCTGGGCAGCTGCCATGGTCTTTGTGGCAGTGGGAGACCACTGTTCCTGGTGTCTCTAAAGCTCTGCACTGAAGGTGGAAAAGTGAACAATGGGCCTCAGATGGCCAAATACACAGACAACCTACAGCTCTGTGTTGTGCTGGGTTAGATGAGTGGCTGCAAAGGGGTTTGAAGGCTGATGAATGAACAAGAAGCTGCTTGCTGGCTGAAGTAGTGTCTAACCAGTCAGTTCACCACCATTTCTGGCAACTGAGGGGAATGTGTAAGGAACAGGCTCTCAGGCTGCTGTGGGATGTGTTTGACAGGCAACATTCTTGTGAGTCACCAGCACTCAGTTTTAGAATCGTTCAGTCTGAGGTGCAAAGTGTGGAGACCTGGTAAATAAGTGTCTGAACCTCTTAAAATGCTAATCAACCATCACAGGCTTGAGGTAGGATGCTCTAATAAAGGTGAGGATATGTGAGATCTCTCATAAATATGCAGCAGCCTGCCAGCTGGTTGGCAGATTACACAGGATGGTATGGTCCGTATATTTTTCTACTAACTTCTTACTCTCCCTCCTCTGTAAGTAGCATCTGTTTTCACCTGCTGCACAACTGTAAACAGCTAAGGGGTTACTCTTTAATCAGGAACCACATGTACCAACACCATGTCAAATAAAACACTTGTACAACCATTAAGCTCTTTCAATTTTTAACATTCCTGTTTCCAGGGTGTTTCTCAGAAGCTCAGGCGAGCAGCTCTGTACCTCTGCAGCTGCTATAGGTTGGATCCAAAGAAACTTGAAACCTCTGGGAAGCTTTCCATTAACTTCACTAGATTAGGTCCTGTAACAGGAAAATACTCATAATTTCAGGCTTCATGAGATGGCTCTGCCAATGCCTGTTTAAGAGGTGAAAAAATACACTGTGGGGACCACACATCCTGAAGACTGCAAAAACAATTTTTCCACTGAAGCTACAGAACCATAGAAATGTTTAGTTTGGAAAAGACTTCTAAGATCATTGAGTCCAACCATTAATCCAGCACTGCCAAGTCCACCACTAAATCATGTCCCTAAGAGCCACATCATTAAATCCCTCCAGGGATGGTGACTCAGCCACTGCCTTGGACAGCCTGTTCCAATGCTTGACTATCATTCAAACATGAGCCATGACACAGGTTTTCAAACCTTATCTGAGCTTCTCCGGAAAGAACAGCTTCCTTCCACTTCCTGCATCAAGCCTGAAGATTACCAGCAGGCTCTTCTTGCTTACTCTGCTCTAAGCAGCTGTTAGAGCCTTCAGGACAGCAAAGAATCAGGAGACCACCCCCCACAAACACTCTGGTGCCTCAGCAATGCTGAAGGTTCAAAACACCAGTTTCAGTGCAAGTGCCAGGATAACAGCTGGAGTCAGGAGGATCTGTAGGTACTGAGTCAATAAGAATTCGGGTGTTTTTTCTTACCCCAGACAAGTGGAGTACTTGTGCTAATGACATTTTCAGTCCCTCCTGATGAATTTAAGGAGCACAGTTCAGCAAGGCTGTTCTACACATACAGAGGCAGTGTCTTTGTCTGTGCAGGTGCAGATAGCACAGAGGATGTGCTCAAATCTGGCCCTCAGATGGGCAGGGAGGGTAAAGCCCTTGGTCAGGTTCTTTTGAAAGGGCTCTGGAGGAACAAGTGATTTCACAGGAACTATACAATCCTAGAATGGTTTGGGGTTGGAATGGACCTGCAAGATCATCTTGTTCCACTCCCCCTGCCATGGGCAGGGACATTTTCCACTAGATCAGGTTGCTTAAAGTCCCATTAAGCCTTGCCTTCAACACTTCCAGGGATTATCACACAAGCTCCTGTTTAAATCTACCAGATGTATCACAAAGTGAGAGCTCTCTAGGCATGGCCAACATCAGGAAACTTGCTGCAAACAGGAGAGTCTAAAGTTCACTGCCAGCATTTAAACAAAGCTCCAATTACAATGCAAAGACTTGGCTATAAGATGCCTCAAGTTATAAATAATGAACGTTGATGTTCATTCAGGCAAAAAATACAACCATTAAAAATGGAATTTCAGTACAAATCAGTGATGCAGACATCTAGACATATAGAGAAAAGATAAACAATAATAAATTATTAAATTTTACAGCTAGGAAAGCCATGGGAAAGTCAGAGGGACCATTCATCTGTAAATGGGGCAGTGAAAGAAGATAATGCAACTAAATTCTACTCCTGTAAAACCTTCACTGACTTCACTGATTGAGGAGGAGTTACTTAAAAATCAGCAGAAAGGGCTCTGATTTGGTGTAGAAAATGATGCAAGCTTCACTCACTGGATGAACCAGAAATGTCTTTTATCATTGCTATTTATAAAGTGCTGGCAAAGATTCCTGGTGCTACTCTTCAATGTTGCACGAATTGTTATGGTGGAGGACTACTAGGAAAAGCTACAAGGGAAGCTGCTTGCAGTTTTGGATAGCCTGATTTGCTTAGTTTACAAAACAAAAGATTTGTTCTCTATTTCCAAAGATCAGCCTAAGATCAGAGCAATAAGTACTGCTCTTGGCTTAGTTATTGGTGTTGACAAGAAAGGATTTGACCATCAACTTGCCTTTGTCATTTTAGGTTGTTTCTTTTCCCTGTCTTGGGCTTCCTCAGCTGCACTGCTCACATGTTGCTGACAGCTTTAGCTCTCATTTGTCACTTATGTGTGCATGAGGATTCAGAATATGCAGGCAAATTGTAGTCCTCCCTTGATTTACGGCACCTTCTGCAGGCATCCAGGTGCTCCAGGGAGCACAGAGGTCACAGTATTCCAGCAGACTCCAGCACCACTTCGGGAGTGACACATGACTGGTGTTAGTACAGCAGTTGGGGGATGAGATTTTGAATTGTCTGCCTTTCAGGTAGGATCTGTCTTAGGCCAGCCTGGGATGTATTTTGAAGTTCTGTCAGGGTCAACTAAAGCATGTAGGTGGTTTTGGGCATATGTCTTACAGTCAGTGAGGCGTCAGAAGAATTTATGATGAGATCCTAATGCCATTCATTACTGTGGCCAAGGCACAGTGTGACCCAGATTCCCACATTCATAGAAGTGGAGAGTGCTCTGGTCCAACACCTCCAATTTCAAGATAATTCTGTTTCAGTTCAAGCTGCCAATTCTGTCTGCAAGCTGTTGGGTTTGGGCCTGTACCTGAGAAAGAGTCAAGGCATAATACGTTACTTGTGAGAGGGGACAGGGGCTGATTGCATAGTAAGGTCATTTGAAAGACAGGAACTGATCTCCCAGCACCTAAGTCCTCATATGCAGTTGGCATTCCTCCCACACTGCTCAGAACCCCCTTAGTTCTTCACTTTAATTATATCAAAGTTGTATAAATGGAAAACCTTTGAAAGTGTTTAATAAGTCTAAAAAGATGGACCAGCGGGTATTCCAGCAGCTCTTTTCTAAACACAAACTTTTGCTTTGACCTTGCATTAGAGGAAGAGCAACTGGTACTGCCAAATCAACAACCTCCTCTTTGCTTATGCTTCATTTCTAACCATGGCCAGAAGTGGTCTGACCTCAGTTCTCAGGTCTTTTGACCCAACACATTGAATGGCTTCTAATTTTTTTTCTAGACAGCCCCCAAAAGCATTGAATTGGTACTTTACTGATGGAAATGTAGAAGGTAGCAGATAATTGAGTTTGATCTGGTCACAGATGGAATTATAGCTGGAGGCTACCTGTGAATGACTTTTAGCATAAAAATATAATTCTCAAGAACTCAGCAGCTTCTAACTGGTAATAACTTGAAATTCATGTGAAAACTTGTTCCAGAACACTCAACATTTCCTTCAAACACTCAATTTACAGTTTCAAAAGAATATTCCTTGTGCACACTTATTTCTGCTTTTTGAGCTCCAAATATTTTAGTAAACAATCACCTGCAAGAAACTCCATAGAAAAAAACTGATAGCTGGAATAATTTCTGGAAAATGAACTTTACATTCAATACTAGAAGAAAAGTTATCAACGCTCTATGTCCAGCCCCCAGCTGGAAACTTAGAACTCTTAGGCTGGGGCCACAAAAGCCTGGATTCAGGGACAGTCATTAGGTGGAGTCTGGATGTGTTAAAGGGACGGTGCCATTGCTGCAATGGAAGGTAGCAGGGTGTTCCCCCTGGGCAGATACAGGCTCTGTATCAGGTACAGGCTCACTAGCTGGAACCAGATATACCCTTTGGACACTCTTCCCTGTAACACCCACGTAAGACAAGTTCGTTTTCAGTTCAGTGCCCAAAGGCAACAGTCAGGCTAAAATCCGAGTTTCCCTCCTCCTACACAACACATCTTGATGTTGCTTACACTGCAATCTGCTTCAGGCTTCCAGCTTGTATATACATCATGGGCTCTGCCTGGCTCTGCTGATCACAACAGTGATATCTAATTCAAACAATGAGAGCTTTTTCCCTTTAACTTGTGTGAATTTCCTTTGATGCTTAAATAACTGAAAAACCGCAAAAGCAAATGAGGCTCTCATCTGAATTACTCAGGAGAGCACAGTAAGCTATTCTAAGCTGTCAGATACAGTTGTAATTAGGTGCTTTTAGAAGTATATTATCTATTTTTATCTGTTATTTATTGTGCATACTCTATTTATTGTGCTGAACTCATTATGTCCCTGACAGACTACTGCAGATTTCTCAGGTCTTTAATTGTCTGGGTGCTCCTGCTACACCCATTTTCGAGACTCTGAGACAAACCAACTGAATTCTGACATTTATTTATCTTCTTAAAGCAAATCTTTTTGTCTGGTAAATATGTAGGGCTCCTAAAGAGATGTTACACCATGTCATACTAATCCTGCTTAGTTTGTGGATTACTGACCAAACGCACAGTGACAGCCCTTTCGGAGCCACCATCTCCCACAGCTGCAATCTGCCGAGGTGCACAACCTCTGCACACCAAACCCACCTTGTCCTCCCCACCAGGACCCCAAGAATGAGCTGTGTCTGTGCAAAGACACCCTCAACTCTTACCAGCTGCTGGGAGAGCTGGAAAACTCGTTTCTTGTAGAAGGATGTATTTCACTGTGGGAGAGCAACACCCTCTGCCTAAAGGCAAACCCATGAGGTTTTCAGAAGAACTTCAAGCCAGCTGTTTCTTGGGGCAATGCAGATGCACCTCAGAAGTAGGGGTTTGCCTCTGCCTGGACTGTACAGAGTCATCCTCAATGCTGTGTTACCCCAAGAACTGACAGGTAGAGCCCCAAGTTCACTCCCTATCTCCAGTTTCCTGTCTCTCATGCCCACTCACCCCTGCTCTAACAAAAAAGAAATAGCAGAACAAGGCAATAACTCTTCTCCCTTCCCAAATACCTAGAAAATGAACATGAGTCAAAGCTCCAGCTGCCTGCCAGCAGGAATGCAAACACATCAGAGCTTCCTGGTAGATACCAAGAAGCAACTCCACAGCCTGTTTAATTAATCATCCCTTCCACTCCTTGCAATATCCTCCAGTTCAGCCCATGTCCTCAGCTACCCTGACCATGGGTGGGGTCTGAACTCACCTCTTACCATTAATTGCCTGAGCACCCCACAGCATTTTCAGGCTGCACTGCCCAGGTCGTGTTAATTGACCCCAATCTCTCATCAGAGGCACTGAGGAAGGGAAACCCTCCCACCATGTCAGCTGGTGTCTCCCTTCTTCTAGGATACTTGTATGTCTCATGCCAAGGAAAAGCCTCCCCTTCAGCTTTTCTGTATGCCTAATTTAACACTGGAAATGAAAAGAACTTTTATAGGTCTACATCAAAGTTCAGGACAGGAAGGAAACTGGAGACCCTTGGAACTCATTATAATATGGCAAGGATTAACGACCTTTAGTTCTATACATTCTACACAAACACTACTTATTCCATAAGAAACAATACTTATTCCATAAAAACACTACTAGTTTTGCTTATAGAAATTCAGAATTAGATTCATAACAGTAAGTTCATATCCCTGACAGCACCAGGCAGCCTTCTTCGGCTTGAACCACCCTGCCAGGAGCTCCTGACCTACACCTGGCTTCTAAAGAGCAAAGGCCTCCACTGTATCTGCTCCTCTCTGAGCTAGGAGTCTGCCAAAGTGCTACTTTCCAAAAGAAAACCAGGTTTGCTGAGCTGACCACAGGAGCAAAAAGCAGAGCAGCCCCAGGAAGGTGATTTTATAGCCCCCGTCAGCTGTCCTGGCACAATCTCACTGTGAGAAAAAGCTGCACCTCCAGGAAAACCACAGCCAGGCATTGAGACTAAAGCAAGGATAGTACCACCCATCTCACCTTTTTATAATCCTGTGTTTTGGAGGTTTTTTTGGCTAATGGGGGGAGAGTGCTGCAGTGCCAGTGCTGTATTGCAGATGATATCCATGTCATCACCGGTCGATCCTCTAAAGTGGAAAAAAAAGCCATGGGATAATACAGAAATTTTCCAAGTTCATGGACAGCTGTACAATTTGAGATACTCTGTTGTCTTTGTATGCTACGTGTGTGAGAGACGTAGGAATTTGAAATGGGCCATAAAATATAAAAGACATGGGGTTTTTTTAGTGATAATATATCAACCTGAGAAGTGAGTGAGCCCATATCGCAGCTCTTTGTCTCATTCATAATTTTAATATGCTGAAAGGCCCACATTTTAGTCTATCCGGCTACAAGCTTTTAAAGTATATGTTTATGAATCCCTGAGAAGAAAGACATCAAAAGAAACAAATGGCAGCTTTGAATTATAGTGGTGATGAATATTGTCATAATAAATTCTCTCCTCACCCAAAGGAGTAATAAGGGATTCCTGCTGTACCACACCATGTTTTCACAAGTCAAATAAAGCCACGTGTTCAATTTATAGCTTGCTTTGGGGCTGAAAGTCTCCACACATCTTCTGTGAATGCAGCTGAACATGATTCAAAACTATTTGGTTAAGAATATAAGAATACCATGTTTCTAGCTAATTTAGGCTGAGATTTTCTAGGTTGTGCACGGGCTTTTGCTACCCAAGTCAGAGGCATTGATGTGTCTAAATCCTCTGGGCAGCATGTCAAGCCATAATCTTTTAGAGGTGTTGCTCTACAGCTTGTTTCTACAGCTATAATTGCAGGAGGAAGGGATGCTGAAATGACAGTCAAAACAATGCTTTCATATGAAAGATTAGCCATTTCAACACCATGGTCCTTATCAGAGTTGCAATGTATATTAATCACCAATTCCCCACTTCTGCTCCATTTGCTGTTGCTACAAAAGGGGATGACAATTTAAACAACCACTTCTGGGACACTTGGCTGGTGCACACAGCTTTGCTCTGAACAAGATGAATGAATCCATTTAGACACAATGGCTACACATTTTGCCATATCTTTATTGCACTTTTACCACGTTGCAAACAATTCCACAAAAATGCTGCAAAAGTAAGCCTAGAGCTGCTGAAAGCAGCCTTTTACCCATATATGTATATATTTACACAAAACTATCAAAAGCAAAATTGAAAAGTAGCAGCTCAGCTATGATAGTCTAGAAAGATAAGAGCTGCCACCTCCTTATGGACAAATAGTACAACTTGTCATTTTACATCACTTTGTAAAACCAACATTCAAGTATTCCTGTCAATGCACAATTAGTGAAATTCCCTTCTGGTAACCACTGTATTTATTATTATTATTATTATAATTATTATTATTTTTTGCCTTTAAAGGTTCTTAATGCCTTAACCCTTTAAATGCTGAGTAGCTGGGGGGAAAAAAGCATTCAATTTAAATAAGATACAGTGGATTAGAGCACTTAAAGGGTTAACACAAAATACTAAGTGGACTGTCACCACAAATAAAGTGTGAGTCACAAAACTATGCCATCCCTCTTAGTTAAATTTGGTAGGTAGGTCTGGGGTTTCATAGATATACCATATATAAATACAAAATATTAAGTAAAGGCCTCCTTTCTATACAAAAAAGGACAGGAGGTGTTTTGCTATCAGACTGTTGTCTGTCAGCGATCTGAGTATTTTCTGAATCTTTTCATAATCTCTCCTCAGGAACTAATGAAAAGCATCACATTAGACTTATTTTTTCTTAATGAACTAATCCTTTGCAGAGTCTACACTTTACCTACTTTGGGAACAATTATATCTCATTTCTGAATTCACTGAATTCACAAAGTGGCATACACAGTCTTTTGCAAGACTTATTTTTATTTTCTTTTTCTTTTTTTTCCTCTTTGAATCTTCTTTACTTGGCTGGTAAAAACGTAGTCTTGCGATTTCACTACCTCTCGGTCGTAACAGTGTTAACATCAGTGTTAAAGTCATTTTCAACCACATTGTCATAACCATCCTTTTCTATACAGTCACTAACAGCCTTGAGGACAATCCGTAGCCGCCTGTCCATCGCCTCCAAGTGAGGCTGGTAGAGAATCGGAGCTATTTTATCTTTTAGCAAAGATTCTTTCATCAAGAGACTGAGTTTGTATTCCTCCTTGGCTAACAGCTGTAATCGCAGATAGGTAGACTTCCTTATTCTAGGAGAAAAAGGAGAGGAAAAAATGCAAATCAGTATTTTCATCACCGTTGGTCTTGACAGGGCTAAAAGGCTTACAGTCAGCATTGCATTAATAGTGTAAAAAGCATATTATGTGATCTGAAATTATGAGAACCAGGCACTGTCACAGTCCTAATGAGCAGCTGGCATTGTCACCTGGCCAGTGATCCCCAGGGGCCTTTAGAGGTGGAGAGGTTTTGGAGCACAGCTCGATGTTGAAGTGCAGGCAGCCCTCGTGTTCCTCAGCTGGGAAAGGCACCAACTGGAGCTGGTGCAGCATTCACAGGGTCATGTCCACCTTGGCAATGACACACATGGCACTGAGCAGGGGGATGGGTGACAGCAGTGAAGGCTCCTCAGGCTCACACTGCAGGGATCTCAAGAGCCCCCCCTCCCCCGAGTTTCACCCTGCATCTCAGCTGTGCAAAGCTGAAACTCAAAATATCACCTGCCCTCTCTGAAAACCCTGGCCATGGGCACCAAGGAAAGCTGTGGTGAAGCACCTGAACCAGCTGGGATAAGTTTTGCCACTTGACTTTCGTGGGTATTTTGTCTTCAAGCCTCTCTTCTGACAGCTCATAGCCACACTCCTGCAAGGTCCTGATCTCAACAGAGCATTTAATGTGTCAATGCCGACACTCAGGGATAGCTAAAGTCAGGCTCCATGGGTAGGATCACACCACGTCCTCATCTCCATTAATAGAATCACCTGAACATTTTCAGTCCTGTTAGTGGAAACAACTGTATAAACCAGGAAACAACTCCAGAGGTGAAACATACCTGCAGCACTGGTTTAAAGGCACCAATATGGAAAGTTCATCATGGGAATATTTTCCAAACCTATTTAAAGATAAGAGCAAGAACGTGACAAAGGCTGTTTTAAAGACTCACTTTTTTCTTTTTTTTTCCCCCCCCGAAAGATTATTAAAAGATATTTACCCTCTTCCATTATCTAAGTGGATAATAAACGTTTCATTTCCAAACTTCTCAAAGGTTTCATAGTGATGTCGATCCATGTTACCTATGGAACAAAGAGGAAAAAAGGTCATTCTCACTCTGGTTTGCTGCTGAGCCTGCAGGTCAGGGCAATGCAAAGGCCCCAGTTCAACAAGAAGCCCAGTGCTCCTCACACATGATGGCTGTGAAGGGCAGGGAAAGGAACGGATTTACTGAGCTCATTTGCTTCTACCATGGATACCCCAAAGTGTGTGATGCTGGAAGATGGTGGAAATGAGCCCTGCTGCTCCAGCCTGGGGTCAGCACGGTGTGTGAAGCAGCCACGGCACATGTGACATGTGAGGCTTGGCTTAGGGAGAGGCAAATGCCTCAAGCAGGGCTGTTAATCCACAGGACTTTGTTAATATTGCATTAAACTTTTTGAACCCCGACCAAACATCATGGTTTTCCTCTATTAAGAACTTTGTCCAAATTTCTGACTGCCTGGAAGGCCAAAACAGTATCATGGCTCTAACACAGGGATCAGGATGGTTCTGCAGTGGTACAGCTGCACAGCCCCTTTGGGCACCAAGGGAGGCAGCCGTGGGACCTGCTCTTTAAGGTCCATGTGCAGAGTATTGGTGCCAAGCTATAAGTTTTATCTTCATGGCAGGAGTCTGGAGCTACTTATATATGCCACATATGGCTCCTGAGCTGTGACTTGGCCTCTCCTACTGCAGCCTATTGCAGAAATCTCAGTGGGGGCGATGGCAGAGGATATGTCCACGCTGGCATGTGCCTAGAGATCAAGTGTGTAGGTTGGCAACTTACAGGTGTATGAGCTACAGCAGAACAGATTTCATATGAGAATGTCTCAGTGTCAACCAATGACTGGGCTAGGAATGTGTCACTATTATCCAGTTTTTAATAATTATTTTATTCTGATTTTGTTGCATAAGCAGATAAAACCTTCCTGATAGATACCACAACTTCCTTTGTGGCAAAGCAATGCCTCTTCCCCCCCTTCTCCCCGACATTTTATAGAGCAAGGAGCAGAGAACACCACTGCAGGATGAAAACAAAGCACCAGTAATGAGCAGTCCTTGCATGTGCCTCCAGGAGCCATACATTACAGTGGTAAAGCACTCACTAAAGCAAACTGTGAAGCCCTTCACTGTTGTGAAGGAGACTGGCCTGACCTGCATTCATCATCACTCTGCATTTCTGAACATCTTTGTTCCTTTAATCTGCACTGATGGGAATACATAACCATGTAAATCTGCATTTTCTCATAATCATCTAGGACGGCACATACAGTAAATGCAGCTTCAGCCACGCTTTAGCAAACTGCTGAGCTATGCAAGCAGTGTAGAAAGAAATGGTTCTTATTCTAATTAAATGTTGCATTTAATTTTTGAAAGAGATGAAACATACCCATTAGGAAATCAAAAACTGTCATATCCATTATATCCAGAATTCTGGTCCCACTGTCATACGGGGGTGTTTGTTTAACCTCTTCACAATAATCTGGATCAACTTCCCATCTGGAAAAGGCAATATTTTGATATTTTATGTGACATACAAAGCTTACTGAAAATTACAAAAAAAAAAAGTTATTTTTCAAAGATCTAGTTGTGTCATGTTGGACTGAGGGCAGGGTCAGGTAGAGGCAGCAAATTCCTCAGGCTGCTTCCAGCAATGCAGGCAACCGAGAAAGATTGTGACTGATGAAAAGGGAAGAAAACCACAAGATTGAAAACTATCTGGCTAATAGCTTCAGGATTTAGGAGACTAGCTGCACCATCAGTCATATGATGAAAACATCTCAGACTTGCTTAGGGCTGCTGATAGCAGTGAATCTTTCTCCCTCTGATAGGACTTAAGACAGGTCCCGTTGCATCTTGTCAATGCCACTGGAGGTATTTGTCCCATGAGGGAATTATGCCATTGAAGGTCCTTTTGGGTTCAGGAGCATAAGCTGGAGCTCCTGGCATGTTAAGTGCCCTGTCCCTTCCCAGGAGATGGAGAAATGCAGGTGCTGTCCCAAGGCCAGGACAGCCAGGGCAGTGACTGCAGCACTGGTTTATTTTCCCATTGCCCTCCCTTTGCTCACCACTACTCACTCTGCTTTCTTGCGCTTGTGGTAGGAACGTCTCCAAGGGTTTCTCCAGGTTTTCCTTTTTGCTAAAGACAAATCTGGTAGGAAAGCAGCCAGGGACCCTTCAATCTGATCTGGTTTTCCACACAGGGCGTGCTCTGTTGAGCAGTAGTAGGAACATTCCCCATAGAAGCAGATGTTGTTGGCTGGCAAATAAAGGAAAAGAATTATAAAACCTACCCTTAAATTAGTATTTGAGAATTCATAAAAGCACTGATGTATGTAGGAGCAGAAATAAATCCAAAACCCTGTTACCACACATAGTTTTCTTCCACTAAAACCACTAGAAAGATATTCATTTCAGTGGCTGTGATCACGCCCTGTGCTGAGCTTTCTGTGACTATTTCCAGTTTATTTATATATTCCAAAACCATGTTTTTTTAAAAAATCCTTTTCTTTCTCCTTTTTTTCCCCCCAGACTGATACATTCCTTGGGTTCTATCTGTTACCCCAGGCTGGAACCCCAAATCCCACAGCTGAACAAGTGGCACATGCCCAAAATCAAGTAATTTTTCAAAACCTTGGCTCGTTTCTTTAAGAACAGAGAACATTTCATTCATTTACTTGTTGCCTTGTTGGTGTGAGAAGAACTGGCAGTTTTAGTACGGAGAATTATTTACCATGCAGGCTCCCGTGGGGGTGTGTGTAGAAGGTGGAAATAGCACAGATGTAACTCTGTCAGCACACATCCCAAACACAGATGTCTTCCTCCACACCTCACACTACTCCAACAACCACAGAAAAAGAATCTGCAGCAGGTTTTGGAACTCGTGTTACCTTAAAACCTCCCCAAAACCGCCACCACCTATTTCTGTACCAACAGGAACACCCACCTCTTTACAGGAACACCCTGCCCACGGGAATTCACTGAAGGTGAGAGAGAGCAGCTCATCCCCAAAGCCCACCAACGCTGGGCCACGAACAGGAATAGGAGCACACTGCTGCTCTTGTCAGTGTGCTACAACTCTTTTGACATTGCTTTATGCATATAAAATGTCATTAGAGGAAGAGTGTGCCCTTTCCTCATGGTAATACATGAAGCTGAGAAGTCACATTGCGTCCTAATTCCCCACTAGGCCTCTAAATTCAAATATTATTTCTGAGCGCCTCTCCCTTTGAGCAGGATCAGTATAAATGAGGCAGGAAGGGCTGGGAAAAGAGGGAGGTGATTTCCTGCCTGCCACAGAAGACCTGGTGGCTCAGAAGGGTAAGCTGGTGGGTTTTCATCACAGTGATGCCCTGCAGCACGTGGCCCTGCACATCACTGTGACATCCCCTCAGACCAAACCCAACCTACAACCAGTCAAGTGCCCCATGGAGATGGTGCAGTGCTGGTGGGGGAAAGTGAGTCAAGGGGATAGGGAACAATACTGGAGTTAACAGGAGGGAGCGAGGAACACAGCAAGGAGCTGTGTTTGGAGAAGGAGAAGTAGGGGAACATAAGGTCTCACGATGTGTTTGATTGTATTAAACAGCTGCATTATCTGGGACTGGCTGCTAACCATGGAATTACACCAAATAAGTGGACTGTAAGGCTGATGTGTTACTACTTGACAGTTTGTCTCAGCTTTTCATTTCCAAGCCTCTATTGATATCCATCAGATTTGTCCATGAAGTTGTGATAACTTTGCTCTAGAGAAAGCCCTTTCACATCCCTCTGCTGTGACTGATCATAAGGGCCACCCATCCATCCCTGCCCAGAAACAACTAACCCAAACTGTATATTTACATTCGCAGGGTTGGATCATACCAGTTAAACACATCCTGGCAAAGTCCAGAAATATTTACTCTGTGGCCAAAAGCCTTGTTGACAATTACTAAAAGAAAAGTACTTCAGGCAAGAGAAAATGAAGAACAGAAATTACAAAAGGAAGGAAGGGAACAGTCCCTTAATATCTTAATTAAAGGAACAGTAGCTTGAGATTTCCCATGAGCTGAGAAGTGATCATGTCCTTGGCCAATAAGCTGCTCAGCTTGGCTATTTCCTACTAACCCCAGCACAAGTCCTGGTGCTGCTCATTCCATGATATGCCTGTTCACTTCTAAACAGAAATCCCACTAATTTTTCATTTTATGCAGCTCAGTAATATCGTAACTGCAAAAGACAAGTTTTGAAGCCCTTTTTACAAATTGCACGGGAATGGATGAACTGCAGTTAGGGAAACTTGGGTTGGAAGAGACTCTGGAGGCCTCTGGTCCAAGCCACAGCTCCAGGCCAGCTTCTCCAGGTTAAAAAAATCTGCAACCCTCAGCTTCTCCTTGTGCACCAGGTCCACCAGTTCCAGGACTGTCTCAGCAGCCTCCTTCAGATCACTCATCTCATTAGTCTAAAATCAAGTATAAAGTCAAAACCCAGACAAACCCAATCTAAGGCAAGTCCTGGGCACGGTGCCCTGCAGTCTAGAACCTCTCATGGGTTTCCTTTTCAAAAATGGCAGCTGGACTTGGCACAGCTTTTGCAGGGCTAACACAGGTGCCTCATCTTCACCTTTAACCACCCTGGCAAAACCAGGAAGGCTTCGTGTCTCCCTGTGAACCTGTTCCATCACTCAGGATGAAGGTAAAGAGTTGTCCAAGCAGCTGTGGGCAGTACTGCCAGCTGCAAATGGGCCATCAGGAAGATTGGGATATTCTCAGCCAACAAAAACTGGGGGAAAACATCTGTGATTTATATCCTTAAAAGAAATTATTGCAGATAAAATATTTCAAGGGGTTCCAGGCTGCCACAAGGGATGGTTTACAAGAAATCACATGCAGATGCTGCTTGCTGCAGGCTAAAGCAGAAGAGTTAGGGAATACAGAGATCCCTTCTTTCCTGAGCACCAGCTGCCTCAGTGGGAAGGTCAGGTTTTCCCTGTGCTGCAGCCAGGGTTTGTGTTTCTACTGATTTTAAGCAGTGGGGCTTGGGCTTCAATTCAGCTGTCTCAGCATCACCCCCTCATCTGTGGAGGGAGGGAACCACACGGATTTATCTTGACCGCCTGAGACAATTTATGTTCCGGGCTATCTGTGACCTGACTCCCACCTGGCAGCAGGAAGCCAGTGCTCAGTTATCTGACACCATAACAGTTTTGCAAAGAGCAAAAGGCCCAGCAATGCCCCCCACCCTGTGCCATCACAGCCTCTGCTGCTCGCTATGTAAATCTGACCTTTCAAAAAAAGGAATTGTATTAAACACAGCATTTTGCTCAGTGGGAAGATAAATACTGTGTTTAATAGTTTGCTTCTGAATTTAACTTTGGGAACAATGAAACCCTGCTCTGTATTGTCAACGAAAGCAGCTGGGACTAATCATTTGACAGTAATCACACACTGGTATCCAGATAAATCTCGAGGAAGGCTCGGGGGCTGTGGCAGTGATGGTGTTTGCTGCTGCAGAGCGATGCAGGGAGCACGTGTGCTGCCTGCACCATTCCAGCCGCTCATCCTGCTCATCCCTGCCGGGATCCACCAGGTATTGATCTTCCCACAGAGCCCCAATTGCCTGCACCAAGGCATCCAGTCCCCCCAGCAATGGCAAGATGCATCCTGTCATTAAGGCAGTGAACTTGCAGTAAAACCAAAAGTGTATTTCTCACTGAGAACTGAGAAGTTATTTTCAATGGCAAAGCTTTTTCTGCCAGCAGTTATTCTTCCTGTGGGCTCAGACCTACTCTCCACAGCTTCTGTCCATTTTCTGGGGACAATGGAGGTGAAAGGATGCTGTATCTCAAACTACTGCTAATGAAATTAACTGCCTTGATTGATACAAAATAGACATCTTATTATGTCTACCCTAGTTCTTATATACTGGCAGTAAGATGAAGCAGCCTGAATTATCTGTGGAAATATTAATTTTTAAGGTTTCTTAAAAATGTAGGAAAAAAAAAGAGGTACCAAATATAGAAACCCACAATTCTCATTTAAGACTTACAAGGTGCAGCAGCAAGGCTCTTTGAAACCTAAGTAGGTGACCCACATTCTGCACAGCAGGCTGAGGGTGAAATTCCAGCTAGAGACACAAGCCCAGCACTTCATGGCCATCCCATGCTGAGAGTAGGGTTTGGCTTTCCCAAGGCAAAATAAGAGGGAAAGGGGAGATGAGCTCCCTACTGGAGCATGGCCCTTCTCCTCCCATTAAAATTGCCCAAACCTTATGTTCCTCTCACCAGATAAAGATGTTTCTGTATAAGTACACTTGCAAAAGAAGAAACAGCCAGGAGTTTGTGCTCCTGCAGAGTGGGTAGAAATGGCAACAGCAGCAGTGCTGGCAAAGCAGGCAGGGAGGGATGTTTATACTTGCTGAAATGTTCAAATACTGCGAGTTTGCAACATGCAAACTTCTTCTTCATTATAAACCAAAATTGTTTCCCCAAAGCACTAGAAAGGCAAGAGAATCCCATGTTGCAATGTCTGATTTTCATTATCTGAGGAGGAATGGCTACGATTCATAATGAAATGCACGCAAAAATCATGGTCTGGTGATCGAAATTCCAACTAATTACAACAATTAAGAACCAGAGTGTCTGTGTACTCATCTAGACATTTTCTGGGCATCATCCTGATAGCTGAACAATAGTTCTCAGGAAGAAAAGGAATAAGGGAGGATACCTTGGAGCAAATTGCTTGGCAGAGCAATTCTTTCGTTGAGCATTGAGCAATTTCTTTGCATGACTGTTAATAGAGGACATTTAGCAAGCCTGTGCAACTGGAATACTGGAAAGAATCCTGAATATTTACTAAAGCTATGCATGAAAAGATCTTTCTTTTACCTTCTCAAAATAATAGGTAATTCAGAATTGCTATTGTATGCTGAGAGGGGAAAAAGAATCCATAATCCCTTGGAATTGGTTAATATGAACAAAAACATAGTGCTTACTAGCTATGTAACATTGATTTCTTTAAGCTGCTGCCTCAATTACTTCCAAAACGAAGGCTGACATCATTAATATGTCTCTTTCTTCCTAGCAAATTACTATTCATTTGTGAGAGTAGCAGGGCTACTGCAGTCTGCCCTACTGCAAAGGATGTAAAATTAATTTAAATAATTACTGACCTAATTCCATTTTTCATGTTTAAGTCCAAACTGCCTGGAAGTGCACTTTTCTGCAATCTGCTTCCTCTCTGAGTGCAGCCTAATGCATCAACTGACCTGCCTGCTCAGAGCCATCACCACTTTCCAGTGGAAGAAGGGATCCTGCTCGGTGCTGTGCTCTGAAGTACGACTGCCTGCAGCTCCCTGGCCCTGATTTCCATGGCTGATGGGACAAAGGGAGGTGTCCCAGGAGTAGAAATGCAGTGAGGTTTCTACCAACACATCCCTGTGCTGGTCCAGGGAATAACACAGTGCAGTGATGAGCATCATCAATGCCCATCCTCTGAGGGTTCCCACTGCAAACCATGGGCTCCCAGCCCAAGGGGGAGAGTGTTCTATAAAATCAATTTCATTTAGTGCTCGTTTAATTTTAAGAGAGGTTTATGTGTGCATGGAGAGGGATGTATTGCCAGCACGACCATTAATTGTCACTGAGCACCTCTGGGGAGAGAGATGCAGTGACAAAGCCACCTGAAAGGGAGTCCCAGAGGGTCCTCAGTAGGTGCACAGACTGGTTTGTGCAAGTATGATATGTCATACTTCAACTTTTCAGCTTTGTGAGCAGTTCTCCATCAAAACCAACTGCCCTTCATCTGCCAGAGGGGACAAATCAGCCTCTTCCAGTCTTCCCCAGGCTCCCTTTTCCCTCTCCATCCTCACCTTTCCAGACCACAAGTCTCACCCCTGCACCTGCCTCTTCCTTCTCTGCCCTCAATCTGCTGCTTGAGCTGCCTGCTAGGCTTGTGAAGTTGTTTCTAAATGCTTAATTTAGGATCTTTATTATTTTTTCATTAAGCATTAATTAATGTCTGCCTTTTAAGGTCAGTATGAAATACAAGACAAAGGTTGGGCATACATTAATGAGAATCTGACTAATTAAACTGGGGACTTGTAGGGAAGAACTCTGACAAGTAACCAGCATGATTTAAGCAAAGTATATTGATTTAGGAAACGTAAAAGGGAAAGAAAAAATTAATTGCTTAAGCACTTTATTCTCCAGAAAAGCCTGATTCATAGTTAATCAAGTATTTTAATTGAATTTATCTGAGGCCTCTAAATAAATTTGAATAAAGGATTATGCTTGGATCATCCCTTGGATGTCTGGAATTTCATAATGACAAGATAAAGATCTTCATCTGAACTGGCAGCCTTAACTCTGTGTTGCCCTGCTCTGTCTGCTGTAAGCTTCTCAGTACTTGAGAACAGTTTTGTAATTCTCAGAAATCATTGAAGTTCACCCCTAAGCCTTGAAATATAACGTGGGAAGATTAAAAATCAAGCAAACCTACTAATCCGTGTCTTATTTACCAAAATGAGAATAAAATGACTTATGTTTTAAATGAGCCAAAGCACCTTGTGCACGCAGACAGTCACAAGATTTTTTGCCATCATTTTTGTGTGATTATTTGCCTACAAAAAGCCAAGTCAAAAAAAAAGTAGAAAGAGAGAGACAGAGACGGAGGGAAAGCAACTGATGCAAATACAAAAAAATGTCTGCCCATCAGGTTTGGTGAACATGCACTGTCACCATGTACTGTCACCGTGTACTGTCACAGTGTAGTGTCACTACTGTCACCATAACTGTGCCTGTAAAATTGGAGCGCTCATAATATGGGGCAAGAGGAAACCTTCTGTAATTATGTAACGTATTTTACAAGTGAAGTTACTGTAATAAATGTCTGCTCAACTGTGTCCTGCAGAGCTGAACACAACTACGAAGCTAAAAATAACAGCCGTAATAATGACTTTATTGGGGATCTGAAAAGTGTGATAAACATTTTAAGAGCGAAAGCACTGCAACAACAGGGCTCTGGTTTCTCGCTAACGGCAATAAATTGCAGTTACATTGGGAGAAGCTGTAATCAAGTCTTTGGACCCTTTAGGGATCTGGGATAAACAGCTTCTGGCCAATCACACACAGAGCAAGGGAAGAGATCTCTGGAGGTTTCTGCTCCAGATTGCCTCTTACACAAGTCACAGCCCGAGTTCAGCAGCACACATTTGCACACAGCTGAAACAATGTGAGTTAAGCTACTGGAACACAGCACTATGCTTTAAGTTGAATGTTAACCTATATATTCTATATCTAAGAACAAACTTAAGCATTATTTTCATACCTTAACTCAAAGCTCTTATTTCTCCATCTCAACATCTCAGATGCTACAGAGATGCTGATACTTTTTCCCACCCTTCGCCCATTTTTCCCAATTCCGGTTGTACCTTTTGGTGAGCAGGGCACAGTTTTATCCTATGTTTGTAAAGTTCCCACCCTGTGGAGCTCCATCCTTGACTGGGTCCACAAGGTGTTGTGAAAGAGTGAAGAGTAATAGAGTTGTATTGGTTTCTGGGTCAGCCCTCTAAGCAAGAGTGAGGACTGGGGACAACTCAGATCATTTCTAGTTTGCCCTCTGCCCAGCAGAGATTTCAAGCTGGAGGTAGGATATGTCATGTATCTATTTCTTGGTTTTTTTTTCAAACTCCTGTTGTAATAAAACCTAAATGACTGAGAAAATTAGGTTTTGGTCCTCCAGTCAAAACCAGAAATAAATGCATCTGACCAACAGAAGTGACAGATCACACTGCAGTGGGAAAAAAAGTCTAGATAACTAATGGACCAGGTAATAAGGTTTAGGGTAAACTGAGAGCAACAGAAAAAAATTGCTTTAGAAATTGTTCTACATAAAACATTTGTTGAATACATTGCTTTGGCGAACATAAAAGCCTGTCTCTGAGGGTAATTTGTCAAGGGGAAAAGGCAGTCAGTTCAAAACAATACAGTCTTCTTTGTAAGCTATGTCTCCACATTTATTTTTATTCAAAGGTCTAGGAGACAGTTTTATTAGAAATATCTGAGCAATTAAGCAATCTACACATCGTTCCCTTAAGTATCTGTGCGGCGGGATAGAAAGAATACAGTGTTATTTCCAAGACTACCTGGTGAGATGAAAAACGTTCTCCACAGCTTCTTGTCACGAGTAACATCTCGTATTTCCCTTGTCATGTTAACCAGTCTACCTGCAACCGGTGGCACGCGACGGAAATCCAGGATCCTGGAAGAGAAAGAAAAGAGGTAGTTTATGTAAAGGATTAAAATGTAATGATAGTGTTAGGTCTTAGGAAGCTTCATTACACTCTGAAGGCACATTTATCTGTGGTCTTTAAGGAGCAAAAAGCCCATCAACTTTAAACTGGATAATCCTTCATATAATATATTACAAAATATGTCCTGAATGTGATGAGCTCTGACTTGCCTACATAGTATGGAGCAAAATACAGAAGGGTATGGGGGGCATTGTTCCATGATAAAAATGAAGACACATACAATTCCAGAAATAAGAGACAGTGGAAATTTATTTTTTCACTTTGTGCTACTTCATGATTGTTATGACATGCATTTTGCTCACCATTTTTTAAGTGACTTGGGGAATGGGATTTCAGCCTCTTTCTTCCATAAACACCATGTAATTCTTTTTCTGACAGTCTTAGTATGTGTTTGATTTATTTCCTTCTGCTCCTCTCTGTTTTAATACCCTTACACCAACCTAAACAATCTCCCTGAGACTAAAAATTTTCCCACGGGCAAAGGCTGGGAGAAGAGGCTCTTTCTACCCCAAACTCCCCTGCCTTAATAGATCATAAAAAACTCCCTACTAAGCACTGCTATTAGATATAGTAAAAGAGCAAAGGCCCCATACAAAGTCTCCCCATAGGCGGGATTTTTATATCCACTGTCTGCTGTTCAGATTTTCTACACTGGGCAGCAACTGCTTTTCCTGCTTAGTGTGTGGATATTTAACATACCCCCCGTAGGAACTCCACTAATGCTTTTTTTCTACAGCACCATCTGCTTAAAATGGCAATATAAAACACAAAGCAGAAGGGATCAACACCAAGGTCAATAACCATAAAATAGAGAAGATCTTTGAAGGATCTCATCAGGATGGCTCCTAACAGCAAATCTACCCTGTGCCACCCGCTGACAGGTTCCCATACCCCAACCATCATCCCAGAAGGCAGCAATACTACACAACCCCCCAAATAATTTGTTGCCCCAAAGCTTCAAGCTTTCAAAAGGATGTTTCTCAGTACTTCACAGTGTGAGAGACACTTCGGTTCTGACTCAGCCTGTGAAATGCCATTGTTCCTGGCCCTACTGTTAATCATTAATTTTTAATTCCCACCCCTAATCTGGGCAGGCTGAGATGGCTGCAGTCCCTTGCCAGTCTTGGGGTATCCACCATCCTCTGCACTGTCTCTGCCTGGGGGGACATTTTCAGCTGACAGGACCATGAGATGACTACCAATGTCCTCTCCTTCACACTAACTTGTGGCCTAAATGTGCTCCTGATCTGGGACAGTCCCAGCTTTTTGCTGTGAAACCAGAACTCCCTTCCCACCTCAATTACTCCCCTCTGAATGCTCACATCACTCCCCACATCTCACTCAGATCTCCATGCCCTGGAGCTAATTGGGGTGAGCCAGACTCCCTTCACACTTACGTGACATATTCCCCCAGAGATGGGTCCTCTCCATATGTACTTCGAGATCACAGGGGAAATTAATTTCTCAGCTTCTCTTCGATATAACTTCTCCTTCTTTTTGAGAGTTACTTATTGCCAGGCTTCTCATTCCCAGAGCAAGTCGCATTTCCTAATTATTAATCTACCCTTTCATCATCTGCCATTTCATTTATTCATGGCATTTGCCCACCTTTGTTCGACTTTCCACTTTTTAAAAGTAATTCAGTTACAGGGCTGGCCAAGTGCACCGACTTATCACAATATTTCCCCTTTTCTTCTAATGCAAATCCATTCTACTTGCCTGTCCAGATGAAATGCTGCTATTTCTGCATTATGTCTCTCATAGTCTGAGAAATAAAAAAAGTCAGGCGGGGTTTCTTGTTCTCTGGTTTGCCTGCAAAGGAAAACAAGGGAAGTGTTTTAATGAAGGGTTAGCATTTCTAAGGAACAGTGCTCAGTCATCAGCATGCTATTCAGGAGTTCAGAATTGTTTGCTTAATGGAAGACCTCTAAATACCTCATGTGTGCATTATTTGCCATGCAGCCTTCATTTTATCTTCTTTCTTAAACTACTGTAACAAAAAAATGGGAATTCAAGACTTGTGCACACAGTCTGCTGTCACAAAGCTGTTCCACTCAAGATTCTCGCTCTATTTAACAAGATCTGTTTTATCACTCTCAAACATTTCATTGGTGATAGCGGTGAAGACAATGTCATTTCATTAAATTATCATTAATCGTAATTATGAAATTTCCAAAAGTAATAACATTTTTCTTTCATCTTTGGCAGCCATGCAGCTCCTATCTAGAATATGCCTCTCCTTTTCTGTTACTTGGAGTCAAAAGTGACATGTTTTTCTCATTTCAGAAGAAACGGGATCATTGCAGTTTGACGGCCACGACACATGTCGTGTTTCAAAGAACATTAACGAGACTGTGCTTGAGAGAGGGTGCAGAATTTGTTGTTTCTTCAGTTTAAGAAACAATAAAAAGTGTCATTCTGATGGAAATAGAAAGGGTAAAGCTTCCACACTGCACTCCATGGAAAATACAAAGCTCTATGTAAGACAGAAAAAAATCTCTGTCTCAGTTGCAGCAATTTCAGTCCTGATGGGTTTTGGATGGAACACAACTCAGGCAGTTGACCAGTACAATGCCTGGGTCCCACCTCAACCTGCATTATGCCCTGTTTTGAAATCTTCAGTGGGAGATAAGCACAGCAAAAAGCTGTCTGCAGAGCATCTGCAAGGGAGGACAGTTCCCCAGAAGAGGAAAACAAAGCTCTTTTTCATTCCCCACTGCCACAGGTGGCCCAGCTGACAGCTCATGCGTCACTCCTGCTACCTGCTGGCAATTAAAATACAGCTTCTGCATGGGGACCTTGGCACATCAAAGGCTTTGGGGTGGTGCTGGTGCGCAGCTCAAACCTCCAGAGAATTTGCAATAAGCCTTAATTATGGGGTTTGTTGGGAAACCAAAGCTGTGTCCACCCACGACTGTGACTACTAGAGATGGTATCTGCCCACAAACCCTCCTGGGGCTCTCCACACTGCTGGAGAAACCGGGTAAGTCTTGTGGGTTTTGGCTGTATGAAGACTTTGCTATGCACCCAACAGGGTTTGAAAGCCTGATATTCTTTCTCAGACATTCCTTCTTATATTAACGTCATGGCAAGGCACTTGATCTTGCCCTAAATGATGAACAATTGCTATCATAGAGACAACATCAAGATATTGTCCAATGTAAGTCAAGGTCAGAGTGGCCTTGAACACCCCTCTGGCCAAAACAGCATTGACCACTGTGATAGTAGCGGCCACTGAGGCGGCCAACACTTGGCAAAAGTCCTGCTAGGGCACTGCTGTGGCCAAAGGGTTCACGAGGACACAAGCTAAAAGTCAGCCTGGCATAAAATAAAAAGCAGTGTTTTGCTTTGTCTCCATAAAAAATGCAAAAGTGGAAGGAATGAGCACATCCACAAAGAGGAATACAGAAGAGCAGAACCTCTGGCATCCCACATCATGCACCACACAATCAAGGCAAGAGTTAGGAGACCTGCAACCTCACTGTGCATATTCCCCTAAAAAAATAAAGGAACAAGCCCTGAATATAAATTCAAAGAAAAAGATTAACAGATTTCTTCTAGGCATAAAATTACACATTTCTACATAACTTTCCCTCCCCTCCAGATTTTAAAATAGTTGATTTCTTCAATAAGTCAAAGAGAGAAAGATTCAACCCAAGATTTTGCAAACTTTACGCATATCAGCACAGCTGATAAGTTGCAGAAAATATTACTAATTAGCTAATCAATGCCATCTGCTTTTTATCTCCCAAATACTTAAAACATATCACGTCTGTTCCTTTACAAGAAAATCCTGCTCCAGAAAATCAGACTTGAATAAGGGCTAGATCTCAATCTTGCAAGCACAGCCATCCCCCCAGCCCAGCTCCCCTGCAGTCAGCACATCACTGCCAGGATTGTCCGGTCGCTCCAATTCCACTTTTCTCTTTACTCCCTGCCACCCCCGGCAATGGCTGGGGATATTATTCATCTGGGAGTAAGTACAGCTGTCCTGCAGGCTTAGGCTTGTTTGTACATATTTTTCTGCTGTCATAATGTGTTATTAAGTGGTAGCAGACCCTCCTAGGAAATCATGGAATTTATTGTCCTAAAACCTTCAAAACTGGACACCAAATCCACAGTGAAATCTAGACAATGGAAATGCCGGTATGTGAACCCGACAATACACCATGAAACAAATTCCCAAGTTTCTTTGGTGCTTTGCCCTATTTAGCTACAAAAAAACACTCTCCAGCCACTGTCCACATGGTCCCTCTCCATGTCAAACACATACGGTACCCACTTCTCTGTCTCTTGAAAATACTGTGTTACTCAGAACATAGACTGGAAGGAGGATTTATCAACCCCCAAGCTGCTTTACAATCCTTATGTTCCTTTGCAGAGCTCTGCAGAACTAAGACGGAGCAGATCCAAACACCCTGAAATGACCTTGAAAAACCCTTTCTGCTGACTTCCTACAATATTCCATGGACAGAACAGGAATCTTGTACCTTGGATCTGACTTTAGCTAGACAGACTTTTATTCAAACAGACATTTGTTATTAATTTGATGTCTGCAGCAGCACCTAAAGAGGTTCCTTGGTAACTGCCCAGCCAGAGTAAGCTGCCATACCACCAGCAAACACTAATATGTGAGAGGATTGTAGCCCAAGGTAGACAACTGAAGCCACAGGAGCCTAACACAGCTCTGAATCAATGCCATCCATGGAATGAGAATGGCTTTAACAGGGTTAAAGTGCACTTAATCATAATCTATATGTTTTGCTTTATCCAACTGTGTTTGTACATAATTTTATTTTATCCACATTAAAAATTTTCTTTTTATTTGTTTTGGCTTTTTTTTTTGAATGCACAATCTAATCAATAAATTGCCTTGTTGGGTGCTAATTCTTCTAACAATCTATTCTGATATATAAGCATAGAGAGTTGGAAGATCAAACTGCTCTCAGTAACACAAATGAACAGTCAACAAGTCCTATCAGTTACTCCAGATTTAGATCACAGTAGCTGGTCCCCAGTCCCCGAATGACAGCTGGAAAAGGAGCAAGCACTGAGTCCCTGATCAAGTAAAGCATCTTATAAAACAACACTGGAACCAAGCCACCCCACACCGTGTTTTAAATCAGAATTGTGTTTTAAAAGGGGAAAAAACCCAACATCCCTCAAGTTAGTTTGGTTTTTATCACCTGATGGCTATTGAAGGTTATTGTCTAATAAAATGACACACACAGCGAGATATTTGAGCAAACAGACCAATATGCTGAGCCCTCTGCAGCAGTGCACACTTCCGAGGGACAATAAGTTACAGAGCCAGCAGTGACACCTCACACCGAGCAGGGACAGGTTCTGCACAGGTTGCAGACAGTGGGAGAGGATTTCTGGCAGTGGCTCTTATTTTGCAAACAGTTGGAATCTGGTGATCCTCTCTTTGGAGAAGGATTTGGCAGATATTTATAACGGCAGGCTGGGAAGCTGTGGAGGAGAGACAGATGGAGGTCTGTTGATAGTGCACACAGTTAAAAATTACACAGTGGCACCAGCCCAATTACAGCATGAGGAAAAGACAAATCAGCACGGTAACATGTGTAGAGGAGAAGTAAGAACTAAGGGGAAATCAAAGCCCATGGAGATTTCCCCACCATGACACAACTTACAGAAGACACAGGAAGCAAAGAATGATTTTAAACAGGACAGGGACACATTTGTGTTGACACAAGACAAGATGCAACTGTGATCTGATCTGGTGGCTAGAAAAGCGAATCATGCCTACAAACAGAAGAAATAAAGCTGCTCTGATAAGTGAACAGTCATGAATAAATCTGGTGAGTCAGCTTGATTCTAGTTATGGTTGGGACCTGGTTTGGTGTTCAATAGTATTTGGATAAATCAACATAGTGATTTGCATGCAGAAATACTTGCAAAGTCTCAATCTTCTCTTAAATGTTTCTGTAAACACTTTTTTTGCCAATTACTTGATCCCCTAAAACCAACATTAATAATTTCTTGTGGCTTTTCTTTTTGCTGTTCATGAACCCCATCACCACAGGACAACTGCAGACTGCAGACTCTCTGGCATTTCATAAAATGACATTATAGAAACTAAACCTTTAACATGGAAATCTATATTTAGTTTCCATGACCACTAGCATACACCTGCCTAAACTAGGATTAATACCCACCAGGGCCATGTATCACTCGAAAGAATCCTGCTCAGTGCCAGACTTCCTCTGCTCTAGGGGGGTTCTATTATCTGTACAGTAGCCAAAAAGCTAGAAAATAGGGCAAACAGCCCAATCTGAGCTAAGTGTTATCCTGACAGACACGTGCTGTCTTCCTGTGCTGCAGTCCAGAGACATTTCAGAGACACCTTTTGTGTCAGACCCTCGTACCTTAACTAATGAGAGGATGTGCTGCTGATTTGAAAACAGCTCCTTTAAAATAGGTTGCACTCCTGTTCTGACACATAATCAGGGGAATCAACCGCCGGGATTAGGCATGATTAGGGATCACAACAACGAGCTTTGCTGCAGCAGGGAGTAGGTTTGCTTGGGTCAGGCCATTTTGCAGACAGAGCCCCTGCCCCTCTCCAGCCAGGGGAATTCGGCAGCAGCAAAATCACTATGAGATATAAGCCAATGAGGCTTTGTAATTGCATTGGCAGGGACACGACTGACACTGATAAGAGCATAACTTGGCTATCGTAACAGATAACAGGAGATTAACTGGGTCTACCCACAGCTATAGGTTGCTATTCTTCTCCTTTGGAAAGCAGCTTTCCTCTCTTCCTGTGGAGTATTTAAGGTGTTTAAAATACCTGTCCTGAAGCCGAGTTGCAGGCTCAAGAGTTCACATACAGTGTTACTTAAATGATAAAATATAGTTAATACAAGACTAAAAGGACAGTTAATGCAAGACTAAAAGGTGGCCACTCAGCAGTTAGCTGCTGTTTCAATTATTTTATGGCCTGGAATGGAATTGGGGATTTTTCGCTTTTGGAAGCTCCACAGTGGGGCTTTGTAGGCAGCCCCTTCCTCCAGCATGCCACTGAGGCACAGATGCTCCATCAAGTCCAGAGAGCCTTTCTTCCAACACAGACAGGCATGAAATCTCCCCAGCCCTCACCAATGAACCTCTTCTTTGTACTAATGGAAAACTCAGACTGGAAGTCCGGTGTCTGCTTGCAAGATTTTCTCCCTCCTTCCCCTCCACACAACACTTATGTCAGATTGGATTGTGCAGCAGGGGGATCTACAGTGCCCTGAGATCATCTAAAGCTTATTATTCTAAGTGAAGGAGGCAGCCCGTGGAAAAAAAATGGTGTCTCTGAGGCAGCTGCAGTCCTTAGGAGGGTACTGAGATTTTTGCATGCGGAGTTGTATCATCTGGGAGGGCTTCCAACACATTTGGCACCGGTTAAAACAGGTGAAAAAAGTGCCACTTAATTTTATAATAGATTTTAGTGGCTTAGTAAGTCCTTAGGAAGAGAAATGATACTGTTAATGCAGCTACATCTACAGTAGCGGAGATATCTGGTGGCTGTTTCTGACTCCTTATGGAGTCTTGGCAGCTGATGGCTCTGGCTTTATCAAAGCATTGTGCTACAAAGAGCACTCCCAGGGACGATAGGAGATGTTTACAAGAGCAGAATATGGGCCAGAAAACGAGTGGCCAAGGCAGGAATGCAAAGACATGCAATTTGAGTGGTACAGAGAGGATGTTTGGCCCGTTTCATCGCCATCAACAAAATGACAATATGGGCCTCTGCAGGATATTCAGCCTTCTCCAGTTTAAGTAGCATTTCTGCTGCTAGGAAAAAAAAAGGAGAGAATATTTACTGTGGCAGAAAGACAGAAATTCACACAGGGATGTGATAGCAATAGGAATAATTAGCAAACTGCCAAAAGGATAAATACCGAGATCATGCTATTGCGTGCCAGCCCCCGAGTGCTTTTCTCCTGAGCAGACGGAGAGAGCTTGACAACAGCACATGCTCAAGGACCAGTTAGCTTAATATAAATCATAAACTTCTTATGCAGAGAATGACAATAAGCTTTCGAAAGAGCATTTGTATATATAAATATCTTGTTACCTGGCACAGAAAGACAGCGGGGCTGAGAGGGACAGAAAATCCACAGGGAAACAGCATATTAGGGTGGGCTTTCTGTTTCCAGTGTGGAGTAAAAGAAAAAAGAGGCTCAGGAGGTCACCTAGCCCTATTCCCTGGCCCCAGGGCGAGATCAGTTAGAACCAAACCATTCTTGACAGACGTTGTTCTAACGTGATCTTCAAAATGTCCTTTCATGATCCCATGGCTACAGCCCTCTCATCCTAGTCCCCGTGTGCTGGCTTTACTCTTCTGCTGATTTCCAGTCTTGCTTTTCCTCCTGGCAAAACCATCACAGTAAGACCTGCTGCAGCTGATCCGTGTGTCTTTCTGAGGGAATACATGCGGCATAGGCACCAGAAAAACTGGCTCCCATTCCTGAAATTGGCATCCCCAAGCCAAGACCTGGCAACAAAGCCTTAACGCCTTTAGACTGCAGATTCCTCAGCTCAGAAGCCCCTTCTTTACTAAGCACAATTAATCTATTTTTAATTCATTAAAAACCCCACCAACCCAGAGCCCTGAAAGTGTATTTTAGGCTTTGCCCTTAAAAACCAACACTATTACTATAAGACAAAGAAGCAACCTCTAATTCCTCTACATAGATCAGGGCATTTGTGAAAACATTGTGCAAAACTAGCCCCTTGCTTGGACCAGCACCAGTGGAAGGTTCCTGCCATCCCCTGCACTAGATGTATATTTATATATATATATATATATATATATAAAAAGATTTTCACCTGAGCAAAACACTGGGGTTACCACTCCTGCCTACACAAGCAGATATAATATGAAGGGATGAAAAATCAGGGCAAAAAATATGATCCAAGAATATGAAAAATTAATTTTATTCTCCACTAAACTATAAAAATAATAATAAACCCAGACACTCTCCTCTTTTCTGGGGGCTTTTCTGTTCCTTTCAGTGGTCTGGATTTGGTATTAATATCTCAAAATGCACCCTCTCTGTACTGTTGCCTTCACTGACATTGTGCTGACAGTAAAGTCAAGGCATAATCTCACCAATCATCATTTCATTGTCTACCAGCACAGAAGAATAGCTCTTTTTTCATTCACTCTTTTGTGCTTTCAGATGTATAAGACATGAAGAGAATCTTTGATCAGCACAAAAAACGTAAGAGTTTGATCAACCAGGGAAAATTTCCTTCAGCAATTCAGAATATTACTTCCAGCTCTGCCCAGTAAGTAGCTGCCTGTCACCGTGGGAAAAGAAAATGGAAAACAAAAATTAGTGTAAGCACATTTGTCAGGATGTCTTCCCCACCCGCGCCTTTCGGCGCGACAGCCAGCGGTCCCTTCCTGCCCCCAGGAATGTGGGCAAGGAGGTGGAGTCTCTGTGCTGAGTGCTGAGCTCTCAGCCTGATCAGATCTCAGATTCACAGGTTGTTTGTGTATTATTATTATTATTATTATTATTATTACTACTTAGAAGGTGGCTGAAGATAAAGCAAAATGAAATGCTGTTACAAAGCAGGTAAGCCCTACAGAACCAGAGAAATGGGTTCCAGTGCTGCCCAGCTCCAGATGGATGTACACAGATGCACTTAACATATAATCCAGCACATACAGCAATATCTATCACCACCTGCTGTGGTATGGACATGATGCGACCAGACAAGTAGGATCCTTCTTTATAACATTTGCCTGTATTTCCCCTGCATCCCGCAAACACTGATGAGCCACTACAATGCTATTTTATGCCTTTCTTTAAGGAATCTTCAAACTTAAGAGGCGGGTGTAGTGTTAGAAAGCATGCAAGACTAAAACACTTGAGGTAAAATGAGTTTTTCCAACATCATGGGGTAGAGGCTGATCTCAGTTATTACGGAAAAGCAGCACCACTGAATGCTGGGGTGAGTGAAATAAAGATGCTTTCCACGACCGCTTTGGAAAGCTGTGTGCGGGGCTGCTTCTGTTGTAAGCAATGACACGCACGGCTGATTTTTTGGCCAGCAGTGGGGATTGAAGTGTGTATTTCCAACATTAGAAGCTCAGGTCTTCATACCCTGATTTAAAGAAGCCTGCCCCCTGCACAGGGAGCTCAGTGGGATGTATACAATCCACACTGGAATGCTGATTGCGCGAGAGGCAGCACACAGCACGCAGAAATCACAGGGGTGCAAAGGTGGGAGTCGGGCTGGAAATTCATCTTTGTCTCCCTCCTTTGGGATGCTGGTGGGAAGAGGGAATGTAGGACGGAGAACAGATGAACACTGATGCCACAGTGGCTAAGTGGCAGTGCTTGTTGGCTAGAAATGCTTTTCTACCATCCAGAACAAGCAGGGCTTGTACAGAAAAACAAATGAGTCACGGTATGAAAAGAAAGGCAAGGTCTGGGAAGCTCCTGTCACCAATTTACTTTGCAGATTAAAAAATTCTTGACCCAGAAATAAGGTTTGGTTCATCTTTGAGATAGAAACCTGACTTGACATACAGGAATGGAAAGATTAAAAGGTACTTGACAGCACAACAAAAGAGTTCCCATTGCCAATGTTAACATGGTCAATGCTGATGTCACAGCAGGGAGAAAAAAGCTTCACAGCAATTAAATAAGCAGGAGACATCATTAATGAGGTGCTGCAATGATATTTTGAGCCTTTCTTTAAGATATCTTCATTAAGAAATTACATCACTATGAATATTTTCTGCCCCTGTATGGCCTAGATTCTTTTGTGCTCTTAAGCAAGCGGTGTGAGCATTTTTGCCATGCCAAGCCCATGATATCTGTCATCTTTCCCCTTGATATATCCCTTTGAGGCTCCACTGTACATTGTCTGCTCGCCACAAATTGCAAACATGAAAAATGATACAGCTGCAAAAACTATTTTTGAAAAACTGTCAGAGCAGGCAGAGCTCTGTGTGAGCCCAGTTACCTGCAGCCTCCTTCTGGAAAAAGACTGCAGAGTATTTTCTACAGAGGTTTTTCAATATATAACGTTTCTAGAGGTCTGAGAGCGCAGCAGGAAAATATGTGTAAAATTAGAAGTCTGAACCATTTCTTCAGCCCTGAGAATGTTATTTAATATGTCTGGGGTCATTAAGGGTACGGATTTAACGGAACAATAACATTAAACATATTAGAAGCATAGCAGAGCTCAAATTTCTTTCAGCTTTTTGGATTTTTTTTCTTTCCACTGCACATGATGTATGTGCCATTGAAATTCCAGGGTTCATAATAGGTTTCAGCTCAAAATAGGTTGGAAAAAGTAATTACTGAGAGTCTGATGTATTGATATGTAATTTATTCCTTTTTATTCATGAGTTTCCTTGTTATCATGACGAGAACCACGAATGCTAGTAAGCCTGTCCTCAAAATTTCCCAGGAAGCAGGAAAATATTAAGCCCCATTTTTCAGCAAAAGCTGCAAAACATGGACCTATTAAGGATTCAGCTCTGCCCTAAGCGAAGCACTCGAGCCTCATTAAGCACATGCTTAACTTTGGGCACACATATAGCCAGTGAACTATGTGTGTCCTTGACAGTCAAGCATAGACTTTAATACTTCCTCGGAGCTGTTTTGTGCTCAGCACTTTGCAAGAACAAGCCAGTGATCAGCACCAGATCCCTGCAGCAGCTCTGGCCGCTCCCCCATCCACTTCCACACTCAGTTGTTTTTTCTTCTTCTTCCTTCCAACTACAACAACTTCTTTGGGAAAATAATGTGCTATTCTGCCAAAAGTACAAGTCAGTTTGGCCATGGGCTTTGGTAGATTCCAGATATCACCTTTCAGGTTGACACTGTGGTGCCTAGCTGTGCTCAAGACTCCTTACACATGAAATAAGACTCAAATCCTGGCTTTCAGTGTGTCTCCTGCCCCACACGGGCAAATACAAATACATCTAGAAAAGCTCAGACAACTTTTATGAGCTCTTGTGTTGCAGAAATGCCATTTGAACGGTGCCAGGTAGAGGAACGGGCTGAGGGGCCACAGGCAGAATGTATGAGCAACTTGTATGAGCAGTATGTACAGACCCAACATTCTCATCTCCAGACCAAGAGGAAGAAGTTGTTCGGACTTAATATTGACACAACCAGAATCACCACAGTGTTTGCACTCTGTATTCAGCACATTTGGTCCAGGCTCCCTCTTTCAATTTCTAGTTCAGAGGTTGAATTTCTGCCCTCTCTCTCTCTTCCTCATGAAGTGTTTGCAGTTCTTAAGATTGTATAATAGGAATAAAACCTATGGCTTGAAAGAATAAATAAAAGGATGCTCAGACTCCAGCTATGGAAGTGAAAAATCCTTTGAGATTTCACAGTTTTGTGTCAAGGGTGTCCCATATATCTGCATGTGTATAGAGGAGCTCCACTTTACCAAGGACCCCAAAGCAGTAACCATGCTGACTTCGGGTATGCTCCCTTCTCCCTTCCCACCTGCCCGTGCAGAAGTTCAAACACTTTTGGCTTTTAATTTACGGTTCACCATTCAAGAGCTACTGAACTGCACTGAGTTAAGTGCCCAAGATTATGCAGATAAATAACTACCATCAAAATCATTAACAGGACATAGCCTACATGGTGTGTGGACCAACACATAAAGAAAAGAACATGAAATTCTCATTCATACAGCGAGTTGCTTTACCAGCTGTGGATCTCGAAGTCTCAGTACAAAATGAGAAGCTGGGGATCAGAACAGCCAAGCATCTTGTGCAACCCCCTCCTGCAAACCCTAGATCTTCTGAGTGCCAGCAGAGAGCTCAGCTCCAGCCCCTACACATCCTTTCCAGCAGAGTGCCCCGCAGAGGGGGGCAGAGGATGTGCTGGTGCCCAGTCCTTCTGCTGGTCAGAGGGGACATTCGCCCAGAGAACTGCAACTTTTGCTTTTCAAGCTTGTTTCAATCCCAAATCCTGAGAATCTTCCATAATCATGCCACTAAGGACAGCAGGCATGTGGTTACTGCGAGATAATGGCTCCCCCAGGGCTGAGTGTTTCTAATTCCTTGGAGGTGTGATTTCCCAATAAAGCACACGCATCCCTGAACTCTCCTCCCCGCTGCCATTAACATTCCTTAACTTGTGGCAAAGGGCGATGTGCCTCTCTGAGCTGGAAAGGAGGTGTAATTGCCTGCTTCAGACTACTTCGTGGTCACAAAAGAAGTGGGAATTGCTTTGATATGGTGTGGTATTTCATTGCCCTAATAAAGCAAACTATGCAACCTCTCTCTCGCCTTATTTATTTTATTTTAACTCCTGTCTTGTTACTACTCCTGTCAGCAAACATGATCTCCATGAAGAATGCCTAACTTCTTTGCCCTAAGCTGGTTCTGCAGTTTGTGGGTGACCCTACATTTTTTCCATGTGTTTTCTTCCCAACCAGAATTTTGCCTAAACAAGGAATATGGAGCAGCACTTCGTCGCTCGCCATTCCTGGGCTGTGCTCTGGCACGGGCCCTATCCCACTTCAAAACCCTGCAGCTGATCGTGCACCTCTGACCCTGATTTCCCCTGACTGAGGAGTCTCCCACCTGGGTTATTTCCATCTGCAGAGGGTTACATGTTTGGGAATGTGCTGACATCACCACTTTGCCACTTTGATCATTTCTCAGGTAGTTACTTACTGGCAGAGGCTTCCAAGGTGACTTAGATCCAAATACTCCTGAGTGCTCCTAAACTTCTCAAGTACTTGGGAACTGCATTCCTCAGCCTAGGTCAAAGGCTGCCTTAACTTCTCAAGAAGAACAGACCCATGGAACATCTCAGTACTAACCCAAATCTTCACTCCCTGGCTAAATTTGACTCAGTTAACTGTATCTTCCTCAGCCTTGGTTGATCATTTACTCCATGAGGAAGAGTGTACTGGGTTGGGTGCTCTTTTTTTGTAGCCATTTCATAAAATAATTGTGCTGTTTTACAAAACTATAAGAAATTTACTTTCTCTCTAAACTTCTCCTCTTCCAGGCTGGAAACCCCCACCACTAATCTGCACTTTATATTAAGGACACCACATGAGTAACAAATTACCTTGGAAATTACACATCAGGGTCCTTTAAGTTTGCAACTGTCTGGATAAAGGGTGGGTTAATGCTCTGCAGTCCACAGGGAGTCACTGGGTTACTTCCAGGGGAAAATCAAGCCATTTTAGCATCTCTTCTCCATCTCCCCTGAGAAGGAGGATTTTAATCTTCCGGCCTCTACACAGGCCCTGCTGCTGAGGGCTGCAAATACAGTCCCTGCTCACCACAGAGCATCATCCCTCTCCTCCTTTAATTCTAGTTATAGACAAAGCATTTCAGGGAAAAAAATGGAGGTGCAGGTTTTGAGGACCATCACTTAAAATGACAGTGGATGCAGAATTTCAAAAGGGCTCAGTATTGGCATAACCTGCTCCACTTAAAAAAAACAGACATATTGAAATCTCTGAAAAATATCCCATATGAAAAAAGCAAGAGCAGAAGGATGTTAGGGGAAGTGCTCTGGTGCACTACAAGGGAAGGAAGGCTCTGGCTGGCTTGGCTGCTCAGGGCAATCACTGTTTTATATAAACATCTCCCATCAAGCGCAGTGCGTTTCGTGAACTCCCACACTTGAGGTGCAGAGGAATATTCACGCTTGGTGGATCACAAAAACACATCCACTCAGAGCTGGAGTGAAGATAAAGAAGGGAATCTGTGTGTGTGTGTGTGTCTCAGTGTGTGCCTGTGTACAGGCACACGGAGGGGAGCACTTTACTCTGGCGAGGCTGTGCTGAGTTAGTGCTCCATGCAAAACAGGTGTTCTCCCCTTCCCCACACTCAGACATTAGTTTCAGCTAATTTAAATTTTAAAGTCTACCTATGCTGAGGTTGCTTGGTAAGATAAGGGGAGATTTGAATAAAGTGTGCAATAAAAGTGTGTTCAATAAAAGCAGAGCTCAGAAAAAACAACACACGAAAAAAGAGGCAAGAGTAGAGGGCAAGAGAAGGGAGGAAAATTCTGCAAAAGATGTGCAGTAAAAGTTTTAGTGAAATGACATTGTTGCCAGATTTTTTTTCTTTTTTTTATGGAGTTGATTTATGACATGCAGCTGCTTTTCTCAAACAGTGCCTGTCTGGTTACCTCTCCTTGAATTTTTAACTGCATTTAAATGTCTACAAAATGTGAAGCTTATCTACTGTATGTACAGTGTGATAGCTATGTGTGTGCATAGCCCACAGGAGTTTGGTTTCAAAGAGAGAACTATGTTTTTCCTAAAGCCAAGGACATTTGTATTTCAATTTTCCAACCTTTTTATATGAGCTGTGAGGATGAGTATATGGTGGACAAAAGTGATCACATAATTTAATCATTTGACTTCATCATCCCATTCCTTCAACTTACTGCTTTCCTTTGGGTCTGATCCAACTTTCTTTCTACACAGTGAAAGGTCTCCCATGAATTCAAGGTGAACTGGCTCAGGAAAGACAGAACCAGTTCATAATCTGGGACTTCACCTGCCCATACTCAAATTTAAAGGTCAGTGAAGTCATGGGAAAAGCCTCCCACTGACTCCAGAGGATTGTGGAACAGATGCAGACTAAATCAAACAACTAAATGAGCCATCTGTGACAGCAAACACCCTGTCCTTGTCCAGGTGTGGATGAGGGGGACAGAAGACATAACCTCTGGTTTTAGTGTTTAGTTTAAATATGTCCATGGTATCTTCCACAGCTCTTGCTAATATAAAGATCAGCAAGATGGAGGATTAAGCAAGAGCAGGAGTAGAAGAATCTTAAATTAATATTGGAATTTCAACTCTGTCCACAGCACACTGTGTGTCTGACACTTTCAGGACTGAGATCTTGAATAACAAAGAATATACAAACCATCTTCCTGTGTTTTATTACAGGTCCCTCGAGTTCCCTCCTTAAGCAATCTCCAGTAGGCTGCTATTACCAAATACCTGAGTAAACTCCAGTAAAGCTGAGTGAAGATCTTAATTTTATCCCAAATATTGGTAAGAATTAAACCTGCTTTTTTTTTTCCTGAGAACTGTTTTCCATGCAGCTCACAGGCAGTGATTGTATTGACAGAACTTCTTGACAGCAATATGAATGTCAAGAAAGTATTACAGGATTAGTTACAGACAGCCAGAGCACTTTGTGACTGAATTGGCTTATTGGTAGAAGAGGAAACCAAAGGAAACAAAATAAAGTGGGTTCACTGCTTGCCTCCAGGAAAATGTCTAAAATGACCCAAAGGTGCAAAGCAGGATTAAATCTGACATTCCATTTTCTACACATATACAGATCTTTTTAGTCACCTCTTTGGTTTCCAGCATCACATACACTGGTGTTGTGCCGACACATGGACCCCATTCTCCAAATTAGGGATTTCACCTACACAGCTACTGTGCAGTCTGAGAGCATGAGATGGAGTGCCCCAGGAACGTCAGGACATCACCACCTCCAGCTCCCACCACCTGGCTCTGGCAGGGAGCAGAGGACAGAGCAGTGGGGACATTGAAAACAACAACCCCCCCCCCCATCCATAAAGTCCTATAGAAATTAAACACTCAGCTGTTCTGAAACTTATTCACCCAGAGGAGAAAATAAGAGGACAAGTCAAGTGAAGTCAAGTCTTTCAGGCCATTTTTTCCAGATACACCTTTTCTTTCCACAACATGCAGGAAGTCTTTAAACTACATCCTAAATCCGATTGCCTTTGCATCAGACCAGTAAGCACTGGTCAAATAGATCTATTTTTGATATGACCTTAATAGTTAAATCCTCCCATTAGGTACAGGCACACAGCTCCTGCAGACATAGCAAGGCTTCCCCTGCATCTTGCAGTGCCGTTTTCACAAATGATTAATATTCAGTTCTGCAAGTTTAATGAAGACATTGTTTCCACTTATCTCCAGGTCAGATGGCAATTGCAAAACAACTTACTTGTTAGATGGCTGTAGATTGCCTGCTGATATGTCTGATTATTTATGCATAATATGCATTTGCAGACAGATGACCATGTTAAATTATATGCCTTTGCCTTATTATTTCATGAGTTTTAATGGTTTTCCATTCTTTGTTTATAGGTAAGAAAGAATAATCAGTCATGCTAATGACGTGCTATACCTGTGTTCTACATCTGCATCTTTAAAGATATTGGAACTTCTTTCTAAAGGCATATCAAAGACCAATGGCCTGAAATTTTTGATTTTTATGACAATAAAGATGAGAAAGAAGATTGAGGCCTTTTTTTTTTTCCAAAGACAGCAGGATTTTTTTTTATTTTTTAACTATTCTGAGATCCAGCCAAAACTTTTTACACACGAGCCTCGTGCTCAGCTGAATTCCCTCCTGCACAAAGCCCCTTTGTACCAGTTACACCTAACTCCAACTCTGAAAACTAATTTCTTCCAACACCACTGGCCAAACACATGCACTCCACGTGGGTACCACCTTTGAGGGATGGGAAAACCTAACCTGGGTTGCCAGAGAGCAGACATGGTCCACTTCCAGGCCAGAGTTCCTGGCTCCAAGTTGGCAAAGCCCATCTGAGTGCACTGCAAACAGATGGGAGGGAAGGAGGAAAGGCACAAAGACCTACAAAGCTGCTTTCTGGGAGCTTAAAGTCTGTCTCTGAGCTGAGACTCATTGACCCACAATTAGACAGGCAGCCCTGTGGCATTTGGCATTCAGCTTCTCCTCCAGGGACACGTGGGGACACTGAGTGTGGGGACACTGAGGTTTGAGATCCAGCAAGAAAGGTCTGTGAATTGCAGGAGAATTTTCTTGCTTCTTCGTAAATGCAACTACTACTCTAACGTTATTTAACTAAAAATAACCAAGTCAGTTCTAGCTCCAAATGTGATCAGCCCATAAATAGTTGGATAAACTCCTTCCAGGCACATCATGTACTTGATTTCCATTTCCAACACGCACTAAAGCTCTGCTTATGCATAAGTAATGCCTACGAGTGGTAGATGGTAGATTTGCCTTCCTAAACATACAAACCACTCTCACCTTACTGAGTAAAGGGACACGATGGAGCTTTTCCACACCCCGTGATCTCTGCTGTCTGAACACTGCAAGAGCCACTGCTATTTTTGTAGAGGGGAGTTTTTAACACCTGAATTGCAGATTTCAAAGAGCAACACGTGCTCACAGACAAAAGTGAGTCTGTGGGGAATTTGTGGGGACCTTGTATTTCCAAAACTGCTTAAAAGAAGTCTCATTTTCATCATGCTTATCAACTGTGGGAGTTTGGAGAGGCAGGGGAGGCTCCAGAGCTCTTAATTTCCCTTCACCTTATTTTGCACTTCCAAGTCCTAACCCTGGGTTGCAAATTCAGAGCCACTTTGATGGATCACAGTGTGGCTGCCATGATGTTAAGTTAAACAACAGTCTCATTCCACGCTATAATTACTGCAAACAATTTCATAGTCTAAGGGGTGCTTTGCAAGGTTATGTATTTGCTAATGCTGCTTCTGTCACTGTTCATCACATGAATATTTTCTTTACCTGCTGTGTCTGTGTGTGCCTGAAAGAACCGTGGCATTTTTAATGGCATAATTTCCTGGGATGAACTGCAAATCAGCACAGCATGGTCTGCATTATTTATATGCTGAGTCCTACAAATGGCAGGGAAAACACTGTAGATTTCCTGGAAATAAATATATTCATTATCCTGAAACCTTGTGCACAGTAGATGGTATGTCAGTAAAAGAATTTAATTACTACCTCAAAAGCATTTTCATTTTGCTAGATTTGTAACAAAAATAGAATGTCTAGACACATTTTAATCCAAAGACAAAGGACTCCTTACCCACCCAAAAATATCCCATGTCGATAAATGTAGAAACATGACCTACTGTTGCTGCTAATCAGGAGAAAATTCTTAGCATTTTTACAGCATGAAATAAATTGTAGATTGAGCCAACTGGGAATACTAATGACAGAAGCTATAAAATATTTTGTAACATCAATTATGACTAAAGGAAAAGGACTTGCACCATAGATCAGCAGAATATTTTGCAGCCGTGCTTCATTTAAGACCACGATTCCTGAACATGATTTGGGAGTTGATTTGCCAAGAAGAATGTTCAGGAATATATAATTGGCAGCTATGCAGTTGTGGTGCTTCTGCAATTCAGTTGTAGCTGCAGAATTAGCTTCGATGGGAGGGCGCAGATCTATGGAACCCACCTGATAAACCAGACTGCAGAGGAGTTCCACAGATCATATTGGAATCAATAATAAAGAATCTGATTTTGGTTAAGCCTTAAAATGGTTATGTTAAATCCAGAACTAAAAAGTGATCTGAGAACTAACAAACCCCTCTTTTTAAAACTCAGATTTGTTCTCACATGGTCCTTATTGTTATGCATAGACTACCTCCCCGACCACACTTCATAGGCAGATTCCAAGGAAACGCCTATTTCTTCTGCCTTTCAACGTGCAGGATTTATCAGAGGAGGCCACTATTTTCTGCTTTACATGTCATATATTTCAGAACATCATTGTAACTTCATCACCTTGTCTTTAAAATCCTGCTTGTAAGGATCCTTCCATCCTGATGGAATTGTCATTTTACAGAGACGATACACTGAAACGGGGACCGAGACAAGGAGAAAAGTTACATGGAAAAAAGCAAAAGCCAAACTTATATTTTCTTCCATTCTCTCTTCTCCTTGATACAAAAATTGTTTCCTTGCCCCAAAATAAACCAACCAGTAGATTCTGAATCAACATATTTCGAAAGCACCTGTTTCCCTCCCTGTACAGAATACATTTCCAGTATCTATACACCACAGGAAAATAATTTCCCACCCAGATACTGCTTTTATTCTTCACACCACACTTCCTGCAGCTCCCCATTAAAGACAGACAATATTTGGTCACAAGGTGGTTAAATTAAATCTCTCCTCAACACAGAGGAGTTATCCACGTTCAGCCTACAATGTTCCAGCCAAATAATGCTTTGCTAATGATGTCTGCAGTTAGATGACAAATCAGGCTATTTAAATTGCTTCGGCACATACATCCTTTACAGGCAGGGTATCCAGGTAACCATCCTAGCATGGCTTCAAGGTGGGAGGGAGAAAGCAAGAGCTAATTTCTTCAGCTAGGTGGAAAATTAATCCTGAAGAGATTCGTCTGGTTTGCTATGATCAATTTGAAGAAAAAAATAATAATTATTTTAAAAGGTTTTTTAAAATACGTGGTTGGGTAAGAGAGGACAAAATCATTGTCTTTCAAAAATACAGTAACTTCTAGTTTTATTTCTGAAAATAATTAAAAATATTTAAAAGCCCTTAATAGGAACGTTTTCTGTACTTTAGTACAGGTTACTATCAACATGCTTCAAACGACAGGAATTCCAGGTGCTGCAACCAAACACCTTTTCGTAAGTTTAACGCTAACTAAAATTTAGAATAATAGATTGTCTTGCCTTTTTTTTTTCTTTTCCCCTAAAACAAGCTCAGTAATACTTTTAGTACTTGGTTAAGGAAATGTCATTGCTGACCAGCATTAGATGCTGTTATGGCTCCACTTGAGAGATGTCTGTTCATGTCCTTGAGTGCCTTTGAGAAGGTTTAGCTGCATTGGTGATGTTGGTTTGGTTGGAGATGGGGGATAGGGCACCCTTCTCATGCCCTGGCTTGGACTGAGGCTTGTTCAGGGTTTCAACACGAGCTTCTCTGTCAAGAAGCCACGTGGAGAGGCAGGAGATGGGACAGGCTCCCAGTGTCCCCTGTGAATATCTTTTCTGTGATTCCTCCCTTGGACACCCTAAATATTTTAGGTAGGGTTAGGGGATTCCTCCAACTGAGATAAAATGCTGAGATAAGATGAGAGACCAGATTTCATTTCCCCTGCAGGCCAGGAGGGCTGCAGTATTTGACCCCACACATGACAAAGGGGTGTGGAAGGGAAGGGACCCTCACAGCCTGCACCATCCCTGAGTGGCTCAGCCATAGATTCTGCCTTGACACCTGTCAGCTGTTCAGGCATTTGCCATTTGCCAAGACAGTGGAACTACTCACGCCCCTGTGCTGTTCCTCCTGTGGTGCAGACCATTTTTAAAGTATTCATTAGATTTATGAAATGGGAAAATACAAACATATTCTGATATTCCCTTTCCTTGAAAACTATTTTGGAAATTATGACTCATTTACTTCTTTTCCAAACAGGAGAAGTAATATTTTTCAGCACTCCCTGAGGATGCATTTAACTAAAAGCTAAGCCAGATGTAGAAATGTCTGCAGAGGTTTTCATTCCTTTCATAAAAAATAAACAAAACAAAACAAAACAACAAAACTGTAAAGTAAGAGTTAAAGTATTACTGGGTTTTAAAGCACTGTTGGTCTTTTGATTACCCTCAAAATCAGATCAGATCACAGAGAAAACACAGCATATGACCAACTAGAGAAGGTCACATTGCAAAAGAATGCAGGTGGTCTCATTTTTTAACAGCAAACGCCATAGAAACACAAATCTTCCAGCCACCAAAGAGACTCTCCTGGTCTGACAATTGCCACATATAATATCTGATGAACTCTGATGTCTCACTGCTCAAGGATAAAAACCCAGCAGGCAGGGGCTGTAGGAACATCTACACAGTCAGAGGGAAAAATCTTGTATTATTACAGCAACCACTTATTTTATTCACCAAAATTAAAACCTCTTTGCAGACAAAAGTGGGGATTTTTTTTTTATCCCACAAAGCAATTTTAGATTTCTATAGAATCATTCAAAAGCAATTAAAATCCTGCTTCTGTTGATGGATTTGTGTTCCTTGCTTGCAGTGATGTCAGGCTTTAAAATTCAGGGCTGTTGAGTGTAATTCTGTGGGGCTCTGGAGTCACTGCTGAGTGCCAGAAAATACCTTCTGTAAGTTCACATATATTAAATGGCTTTGGTAACACCAAAATAGTTTTGTAGACATGTAGCTTTTAAAATCTAGAAGATATCGCAATAAAGAATTGGTGCAACATCTGGTGATTCAATACACTTTTTAGGGGAAGAGAGAGATGAGAGAATCCAATAATCTAATAACAGTAAAGAAGGACCTGGAAGCTTTTCCAAATTGTCGTACTGCAAGAGTGACAGGGAAAATTAAAAAAAAAAAAAAGGGAACAAAATCCTTCACAAACAAGCAAGTAAACAACCCAAAACCAGCATCTACATAAAAATGATTCATAGTCCTCATCCATTTAAAGGTCTGTGTTATTTAAACAAGTAAGTGAGCCTCCAATACAAGTGTTTGTTTTGGCTTCATTTTATAAAACAAAGGAAATTGTTGTTAAAAATGTAATTCAGATGTCAGCAGCAGGAGGCTGTTCCCAATTGCAGAGACACAAAATGGCAGGATTAATACTTCTGGGCCTGGAATTGCATTGGAGGGATGAGCACTGATATACAACCCTGAATAAAAGGAGCAAGCCATGCCAAACATAATGGGGTTTTGGGCACCTCCTGCAATATAGGTACCATTCTGATCCTTGAAAAGGTCTCTCTCCTGCCAAAGGATGCATCACATAATGGGAAAAGTATAGGGTCAGCAGTATTGGATACATAACCTTGCCAAAACATCAGAAAAACACTGATCAGTGATTATGGCTATTGGCTTATCAGCACCAGAGATACTGAGACTGGCATCATGCCAAGAGTCTGGTGTTTGTGGGTAAACAGGGCAATTTCTGTCCTTAGGCCACATTTAGGCTACAGAATTGCTGCATTGTTGCTCTTTGAAAGGGAAATGCAGACAAAATTAGTTAAATAAAGCTATAATCACGCTGCTGCCTGACACAAGAGATTGTTAGTGGTTGAAACTGGCAGAAGACGTGGACTGGCTCAAAAATGATGAGAGCGAAACAAAGTCTTCATGGACACCAGCAAAGCCCAGCTGAAGTCAGCACGACAAGAATTGTCCCTTATGCTACTGTTGCAGGTGCAGCTCAGCCCTTAGCAAAGTTTGGGGTGTGAGGTGCTGCTGGAAAGGAGGGAATCACAATGGAGTTAACCAGGAGAGGCAAGACAACCAATGTCCTAATGTTGGGCTTTTGTAGCACAACCAGTCTAAAGGGAGGGATGGGACCATCCACACATAGAATGAGCATTATATCACAAACAGACCCTGTGTCTTCACAGCATCACACCCTGCACAGCAGTAAACAAGGCAGGCTGAAAGGCAACAACCAATTTTTTTTTCCTCTTCGTTTTTCTCTTCCCCTAAACTCAGAGTAATAGATACAAATAGTTGCTCTCCTGCAAATGATGTTTGAACTGAGGCTCACAGGAAATGAAGGCAGTTGAGGGGGGGCTGTAAAAGGCTGTTCATTACCCCTGCCTTCTTTATGAGCTTCTTCTTTCCCAAAGCCATATGGGTTTGGGAGTGCAGCAGAACACGGGACTCATGTGTTCAAAGAAATGACAGGATCCAGGCCTGTAAGGAATTCCTCCCCCATCCCTTCAGATTATGGGGTTAATTAATGACAGTTAATTAATGATGTGTCAATCATCATGCAATGCATGCCTGTGTGAGGAAAGCTGCCCCTCAGGATGATAAGCATTAAGGCCTTCCCTGGAGAAAGCCCCTGTGACAATTCCTGTGAAGCCTCAAAGAGGATGTTTTAATCCTTTTATCTCAGGATTCACTTCTGGTGAGAGCCGGCCTCTCACAGGAAACCACCCAGCAGAGGTGGTTAAAAAAATAATTGCTGTGCTGTTGTCTTCAAGGTGAGTCTCTGGAGGACACAGGACAGTGCCAGGTGCCAGCTGTCCCCAGCAGGGAGCTCGGGCTCAAAGCATCTCAAAAACCACCTAGTCATGGGTGATGGAGTAGCAGTCACGGGTAGAAGGTGAGGGGTATCATCTCTGCTGTGAAACATCCCATGCCCAAGCCAGACACCTCACCACTGTGCCTGCTCTTCCCATGGTAACTTCAGGAGGAACGGGCATTTGGACACGAGCACCGAGGAGCTCTGCTCTCACTCCCTCTGCCAGCTGAGCATCCCAGGCTCTTGGCTGCCAGGACACTCAGCCCATCTGCTCGCGTGGCACGGTGCCCGCTCACAAGTTGTCAGACAATTTCACGGGTGCCAAAAGAACCTGGATTTGAATAGGTGGCCTGGATACGCTGCAAAATCCATCTCTTCTGCATGGCCTCGCTGATTGCTAACAGAGCAGGGCCTGGCTGTGCTCACACCGCCTGGAGCCGTGGGCTCCTTTTGGACTGGCACTGCCCCTCCCATGCTTCAGCATGAAAGCAGAGGCTGTGCCATGCTTCAGGCGAAGCATTATTAGTGCCCTGAGTGCTGCTGAAGCACAGAAAAAGCAGCTTCTGTGCCAAAATATCCAGTGTACGCCAACATGACTTCAAGGCACCGTGATACCATCAGCAACACAAAAGCCTGACTCTGGGAAGCAAAGCACGAGTGGAGCAGAAACCCCCGTGGCTCCCCACAGGCAGCGACAAGTAGGTCAGGCAGAGCAAAAAAGGGCATGTTTTGGGCTAAAATCCCAGTTACCCAGCTCTCATACCTGGCCTTCTGAGAGGCTGCAAAAAAAAGATGGTTTCAACTTGGAGCTGGCTCTGGGAATAGGGAAATTAGGCAGACAATGAGAAATGCAGGCTTTGCCCTCCTTGGGCAACCTGTTTTGCTGGTGTCAGAGCCCTGAGATGTCAGGTTGGCTGCTGCTGTGAACAGGGGGAGGCATGGAGGCTTCTTGTGACACTGGGTCATGCTGAAGGGGACAGCTGCCCCTTGCCCAGAGCTGGCACAAGCCCTCCTTGCTGCACCCCAGCCTTCTGCCACCAACAACCCTCAGCCCCACATCTCAATCCTATGGAGAAAACCGGGATTTTGCTGTAAGTTGTCTGCCATTGTCAGCTCCAGAAGGCAGAGCTGGCACTGGAACTACAGCATTGCTCTCCCTCCTCTTGGCTGGGGCTCAGTCAGGGCCCTGACACAAAATCCGGGTTTGCAACATGAAAGGCTGAAAAATCTCTGGGTTTTATGTCCTGGGAATCAGAGTTTCTGCTTAATAAAGCCCCTAAAGAATCAGACACAAAAGAGGTTTGCTTGAAAATTTTGGCTGAATTATCATAGCACAGTGATTCAAACAGGCACAAAATACCGGGAAACACAAATATACTGGGTCAAAATTCTCTTCTTGGGTATCATGACATAGACTCAAACAAAATACAAGGCAGTCATACTGCAAACTAAAGAAAATTATACCAATCATTGCTAGATTTCCCATTAAACCTACAGATTTATTTGACACCTCCATTTCTTTTGCTGCTTGCTGCCAGCTGATCAAAGCAGTTTAAAATCCATATACAGACTGTGTGTAGCTGAGGCCTGTGTAAAATATTTCTGCTATTACAGGTCTCCATGGCATTATGTGTCCTCTGGCCAGGTGAACACCCTGGCATGAAGAACTTGGACTACCAATTATCAAGGTTTACAAAAGGGCCTTGAAGTGCTAACAGGATCAGTTGGCTGCTGCTGCTGAGAAGAGTATCTGGCTTATGTGCTGGCTTGGGGTGTTTTGTTATCTATAGCACATAATCCAGCACTTTAAAATGCTTCTATTTACAACAGTTTGGCTGTCCCCCCCTACTCTCCAGCTCCCACACATTTGCAGATGCTACTTACTCTGGGTTTCTGCTACTTCTTCACATGCAAATGAGTCTTTCAGGCTTTCTCACATTTATTTACCCGCATGCAGAACATCACAGCACGGTGGAAAATTGTAAGTTAAGAAAACTACTAGGATTATTGAACTAGACACTGAAAATGAAAACATAAAAAGTCAGAAGCGTTCACTGTGCCCTGAAGCTGTGTTATTAACAGCGATTTTGGTTATTTTAAACACACTTTTTTTGTTTCTTTACAACAGTGAGTCACCAATAGCCCCATGCCAAGGGCGTCGTTTGGATGTGTGCTGTGCCCTCTCTCCTAAGCTTTGCCAAAACCTTCCTGTCTCAACCTGCAAGACACTGTTGCTTCAGTTGTGAGTCTGTCCCAAATGCCACACACTTTTTGCATCGTCACTGACCACAGGACTGTGTCACCTGAACTGGTGACCTCTGGCAAAGTTGAACTTGGGTCCTCAGCCCTAAACATGCTGTTTCATCAGATCCATTTCACTGCTGCTTATCTCCTGCCCCTTCCATTGGCCAGAAGCCCTAACCCAAGAAACCTGTAGAAATGTTGAGGGCTTAAATGAGCAAACAGACTTCAAACAAATGCCGGGGCAAGTGGCCAAATCCCAATCTGTGTCCTCTGAAGCAGTGGGGATCCCCAGAGCTATCCCTGTGTAAGAGAAAGACCAGGGGCAGAGAAGGAGCAATTTAGCTCCATAAAACATCCAAAAATAACTCCTCCCAAGGGGCAAGATGAGCACAGTGCAACTCATCTCCAGGATAAAGCTGTGAGTGCTGCTCCAGAGAGAAAACAACTTCAGTCTGTGGTTTATGCCACAAGTCTTGCACAAATCATTTTCCCTCCCTGAATTTCAGTCTCTTGAGCCCAGTTTAAGGATTACAAATGGTAGAGAAACGGAGACAAATTCCCATGGAATGTTTCAGGGTAGTGGTATCTGCATACGCCACTAAAAACATTTTGGGCACATTTTTTTTGCTTAGATTTACTAGGACATCTTACCTCAATGCTCCACCAATGAGTCCCCTGTGTGCCAAGCCCTGTTACTCAGCAGTAAATTACAGATTATGCATTTCATGCCAGCTCTTCCCTGGATAACATTTGCTGCTTTTCTGCACTATTGATACATGGCAAAATGTGTGAAATAAGGAACAGGGGAACTAAAGTGGCTCTCTGATTAAAAGACAAAGCCACAGGACTGCACTTTTTGGTATGCAGAAAATTAAAGTGAAGAAGTGGTTTGATTAAAATCAGACACTGAGGATGGTTCTTTCCTAATACACTGTGGCAATGTTAAAAAAAAAAGTTAGCTATTGTGATAACTGGCTTTAAAAAAATATAATTAACACCAGCACGTCTTTGTTCCCAAAGACTAATTAGCAAGATTCTATAAGCACCTAGAAGGCATCTAATCAAGCAGAGACAATTCTATACTGTAAAATGTGACTGCTCACTCAGGCCTCCTTAAAATGGGGATAAGGGGCAGGTACAGGCAAGACCTGTGGCCATTTGTGTCTGTGTAAGACAAGAACAAAGATATTGAGCATCATGTTACCATCTGCTGAAAGCAGCCCAACAAATGAGTTGTAGAAAAATGCAAGGCTGGAATTATTTGTGCAAAAAGCCACAGTGACAGTGGGGCTGGCATTTCTGGGAGCTGCAGAGTGAAGTTTTCTCCTGTCCAGAGCTGAAGATGTCATGAGGAGGTCAGGGGAGAAGGATATGGGGAGAACTCACCAACAGTGGGGGATGGCAGCTTCCTAGTACTGGGAAGTGGGATGGGGCTGAAGCCCATGGACATGGTGATATCCAGCAAAACAACCCTGGTTTGCTGCAGGAAGTTCTGCTCCCTCCCACCTTTGGGATGCTTATTGTCCCATCTGGCTTAGGGCAGCTCCTGTCTGACTCCAGGAGGGGATAATCCAGACTAGGTTGGTTTAGGACAGCAAAAAAGAGCTGGTGCCCAAAGAGAGGGAAGGAGATTTGTTTTCCCTTCCTGGCTGCTGGCACAGTGAAACCTGCTGTCACAGACCCCAAAGATCCTTATCTAAACAGACCTTTGAGCTACCTGGACTTGGCAGACTGGGGTCATTTCACAAACATGTTTGCAGAATTTGAGAATAAACTGCTCCTGAGCTGGATGGGATTGATCAATATTTCAGTCAGCAGTTGCTGAGCTGTGGCAAGGGAAAATGCAGTGCACGGTGACAGACAGACACTGGATTTCACTGCTGTCCAGGGCCATTAGTCAGACTCCATCCTGATCCAGCTACCCTTGAAGTAACCACAAATTTTCCAATCTGCATAAATGAGATTTGGACCAGAGGCACTGCTGAGTCCTAGGACACAATTTGCATTGAAATACTGAAGAAGTCTGATCTGATGAACTGGATTAGTTATAAAAGAGAAAAACAGTTCATGCATAATATAGCAAAAGTTAAAGAAATAAAATACTACACAGCAACCTCCACTGTCCTCCTTTAGGATCACATTCAGATTCATGCACTTTAAATATCAAGAGATATAACTCATCCAGTTAACTCCAGATTTATTCCTGATACAAGTACAATCAAATCTGCATATCAGTCTCACTCAGGTAAACATTTCAGCAGGGATTTGGTAGGCAAGGATTTGAATGCCCTTAAAAAGCCCTAAATCTCATGGATGAGGCCCACAGAATATCTGATTACTGATTATTACTTCCAGCAGCAAAGAAAGCATTTCTTCTTCATGATGTAACATGACAGCACTCCTCGCAATTTTAAAATACACCTACATAAACTGAATGCTGGGATTATCAGACTCAACCCTTCCAACCAGTTTATTCAACTTTAGGTCTCCAGTAACCCACCCTGCACAGAACCAGTGTTCTCCAGTGACTGGTGCAGTAACACAGCTTAAGCCAAGGGACAAATCTCAGCTGCTGGGCTGCACTTTGACCAGTGGCTGCTCAGCTGGGTTTCACACAGCACATTCCAACGTGCCAAAGTGTTAATCCTCGAAGGCTTCTAGCATAGCAGCTACTGGATGCATATCTCTCTTCTCTCGCAGCTCAGAGAAAACATTGCAATTTGATTTAATTGCTATGTTGACTTATAACAGTATGTTTATACTGGATGCCTGCCAGCTCACATGCAACAGGTTGGCAAAATGTATTTCCTCAAAACAGCATGAGATGCAATGTAATAAGGAAAGCAATCTTTCAGCTGCCTCGGTTCTGGAGTTCGTTTGAACTCCTCTGACTTGGAAGCAATGCTACCAATTCAGAAGGATTACACCAGTCTAATTGATATGATAATCAGGCCTGGAGGCTGCACTTCCCAGGTACAACAGCCACACTGCAACTTGGAAAAGGGAATATAACTGCAGGAAATGAAAGCGATTAACAGTTGTTTGTATTATGGGGATTATTTGGCCTATTTAATATCCCTATCAAAAGATGCATTATTTGTTGAACAATCCTAAAAGGAAATCAAAGAGAAACTTGAAGAACGTTTCTAATCCTTTGTCACTGTAAGTATGACATCTAAAAGCCAGTAAAAAGCTGGGCTTTGACAATTGAAACAAAAATCATAGAATCATTTAGGTTGGAAAAGACCCCTAAAATCATTGAGTCCAACCACTAACACAGCACTGCCAAGCCCAGTTGTTACCCCAACACACTGTGTTCAGCACTACACCACATCCCCAAGTGTCACCTCCACATCCCCAAGCGCCACTCTCAGCTTCCCCATGACCTTGGCTGCCATGTTTCAGCCCAGCTGACAGCACCTATGTCTTTGAGCCAAAAGGGAGCTACAGGAACTTTACAGAAACAGAAAGGTGGGTGTGCTTGTTTCATTTCCCAAGAGCACCAGCTTTGCCCTAGGCTGTGGCTGCCCACTGGTTTTGTGGCTGGTGCTGGGATGGGTCAGGGCTCTGAACGTTCAGGAACATAGAGATGCTCCCAGTGGGCAACATTATTTAGCAAGTTTCAGGAGGGACAGCAAGGGCAAAAGTTACAAAAAATGTAGTCAGCAGTGTTTGATAAGTTAATGAAGGAGACAACCAACTGTGATTCAAGGACACTTCATTTTTTGACCCCAAAGTCTCCTCTGGCCTGGTATCACCCTCATGCTGATTGGTTCTCCTTCACTAAAGACTTTAACTGTGAACTTCATCTACTGAAAGAAACAGCCATGTGGCTCTTACCGATACTGTATTGTGACTTATAATACCAGAAGGAAAGAAAAAAGATGTTAAAAATATCCAGTAAAATCTAAAGTTGGAACAGAACTGGCTTTTATCTGTTTCAGCCAAAAGCAAGTTCACTAGATACAGTAGTATTTCTTTCAATGGAACAAATAAACCTCAAAGATTTTATAATGAATACCCCTTCTGCACATTTGTACAAAGCAGTCTATAAAACTGGGAATTAGAGATGTCATTCTTAAACACAGATCACAGGACACTTTGCTCACAACTCCAGTAACTAGGTATCATTTTCTATTGGATCCTATTTGGCTTTTCCATAAGGAACTGTAAAAACCTCTCTCAAAATCCTGGCACCAGTGTATGCAATAGGAATCCTAACACTGGCTCTGTTGGAGCAGAATTTCCCTCTTCAAGAATAAAGCCTTGGGAGGGAAAAAAATAGCATGTTGGTTTTGTGGCTCAGCCAGCTATTTAACTCCACAAGCTCACAGAAACAAAGGGGAACCAAATAAAACTAGAGAGCGTATGTTCCTTTTGGAGAAATGAGCCAAAACCCTTTGAAATTTATGGCTCTACCCATCCCTACCTGGTAAGTCATAGAGAAAGCTGCAACTGTGGATATCAGCAATCATGAAAATAGGTTTTATTATGCTGTATGTACAATACTAGTACAGTTAGACACACTAATCATGGGAGAAGGGGAGGTTGCTATTTTTCTTCTGTCCCATATGGTAATAATTTTGTATGATTGAACTGTTATGAGCTAAATAAAACTACACATTAAGTGTAAGATACATTGCAAACACATTAAATCTTCCCTGGAGTTTTAGCAAATACGTGCTTTTTCTATCATGCATTTAGACTTAGTAAAGGAATCTACACTGGGCCAGAGGATTTATAAATAGATTTGGCTTCCTCTGCAATACTTTATGGGCCATTATTTCAGAAATGAAGATTCAGAGCCACGAATAAATAAAATAATTGCAGCTGATCAGGCTTTATTTACTGCTATCACATTTCCCTGACTTCTACGCTTCCCTCCTCTCATTTGCTTCACTATCCTGAATCAATGACCAGATGAAGAGCTGTCAGTTAATGTCAAACACAGAGCATAAAAGATGCCAAAGGCTGATTCTGGTTTCACCACTTCCAAATCCTGCCTGGGCCTTTCCAGAGCTGGCTTTCTCCCTGGATAAATTCCACATGGAATCGGGAGGCTGGGAAAGGGCAGAGCCAGTCAGATGAGTTCTGCAGGGTCTCCACCAGTTTTCCAGGGAGCACATTTTGCTGTGACTCCTCTGCAGAAGTCATTGCCAAAAGTCTGGAGACCTCCCCTCCCTCTAGAAGATACCCTGCTGTGTCAGGGAAGGGTTGGTATGGTCTCCCCAACCTGCTGCAATCCCACTCAAAACAGGTATTATTCAGTTTAGAAGATACTGAGTACAGCTATGTACAGCAAAAACAGCTTTCCAGGTAGTTCAAATGAATCCAATCCAAGTAGAGACTGGCCTCATGTCTACATCTTACCCTCTGTGTACCTCACACCATGCAGCTTTCAGTACTTCAGACCTCAGACAGGATGGGAAACTCTGGATTATCAGTATTCCTTGGGATAAGGCTTGAAATCCTGCTGATGCCAACTCTGTTCTCTAAAGAACAGTGGCTTATTCCAGTTTAACATAGAGATGTAACTCACATTGCCCCTCCAGTACTAAGAGACAAACTGAGGCCCCAGTTATCATTTGCAGCTGGACATTCAGCACTATTTAATGGCCCTGTTACCCGGGGTTCATGAAGAAGGCTGCTTTTATGAAAAGGCTTATCAGCTCATGAGAAAGTGTAATTTCTGCTGCTTTGAAAAGCCATGGAGCTGATAACACAGCAACAACTGAAACACATAGGATGAACCAGGTGGAGACAACCTGACTATCCACCAAGGGCTTCCTTTAATGAGCTGATCTCAGAAGTAGCCACCAGGATGACATTTTATGGCTCTCAAATAAAAGTATTTGGAAAAAAAAAATTGTCCTTTACACTATCAGTCCTGATGATCAGAGATGTCTGTCCCTGATCTGTGAGCTCCCTACTGCCTCTTGCCCTGGGAAAGAACAACCAGCTTTGTGAAGCCTCAATCAAAAGGATACCCTGTAGAAAGGAGAGAGCACCAGGAACAGCCTGGAAAGTATCTAGGGAGTGAAGAAGATCCTACAAGAAGTCTCCTAGATTTAAAGCCTGGGGTTTTTACTAATTATTTTTATTTTGTTCTAGGCTGCTTATTTCTGTATAAAGAAATGATGCTGCAAACCTCTCCAAGAACATCAACCTCAGTCCATAAGGCAGTGAAAGAGGCCAATGGGACCAGATGCCAAAGGAGCCAGGAAGATTTACGCTGGGTGAGCATCTGGCTCCCTGTTCCCTGTTATCAGAATGAAGACAAATGCTTGCAAACACCCTTATTCAAAATCACTAATGTGTTCAGTGACGCTCAGCACAACTGCAGCAGCATTGCTCCTGTAAGGTCTGCTGACTGGAACAGCAGATGCTGAGTGCTTCTTCCAGGGGTATATGTGATGCAAAGAGCAGTGAGAAAACAGGGCACTGCTGCCCCTCAAATCAAGCAAAGGGAATGATTAAGACATCATCATTTTCTGGTTTTGTTCTAGTGGATGGTAGTAATTGCTTCTACACAGGAATGTGGCTACACCTCTATTGTCATCCATCATCCTGCTGAGGCTGTGTATAGCACAGTAGCAGTGGCAAACTTTTGATTTGACCTCATTAACATTCCCAGAATTACAATGTCATACCAATGATAAAGACTGAGATTATCTGCATCTGAGAAAACAGAGAAGGAGCAAATCACACACTATGTAAAAAGCCAACAGTGCAACCACGACTCTGCCAAATACTTAAAGGCTGCTTGAAACCCCCTTGGGTTCTTGATTTTGCACATGGGACAAGACACAACTAGGAATTGTGCCTATACACATCAAACTTGCAGATAAAGGGGATGGGTTCATGTACTGGTGACCTGAAAATTTGGGGAGAGGACAGGGAGAGGAAGGACAGATGCTGGAGCAGATGCTCTCTGCTACCACCTTCCCTCTGACTTGTCAGTATTGTCTGTGCTTCCTCCAACCTCTCCCAGGCAACCAGAGATCCACTGAAAACAAGGAAAAATTTGTGTGCAATTGAGAAATAACAAATTTGCACAAATGCCTTGTGCTGCCTGAAAGTTCATAGGATTTCCTTGTGATTCCCAGGACAGATGCACATAGGGAGTGTTCCTCCACAAACTTGGGTTGAGGGGAAATGGGACCAATTCTTTGGCCCTTCTGCAAGTCAAACAAAATCAAGTCAAATCTGTACTTTTCTGAAGTCAATCTATAGCAAAATCTATAGTGAAATAGGGAATTTCTCAGTCTCCAGCCAGCAGCTTCCTTCTGAGCTGTGCTCCCCACTACAGCTCTAACACAATGCCAACACATATTCCAAACCACTCATTCTCAGTTACTTTAGTCTTTTATGGACCATCATAGAGAAAATTAACTGAACTTCCCTACAGTGGGAACAAAAGAAGGAAATGAATTTATTATTCCAGTGGTACCCTTGACACAGATACTGAGTAGCTTCATTAAACATTTTGCAGCCCAGAGCATCTTTGATGAACTCTCTACAATAAGCAGAGTCATTTTCCTTATTACAACACAAACATACAGGTCAGGATTCAGGAGTCATTTACATCTGCTTTGTATTTGAATAACTTATCTCAGTGGGACCTGGGCAGGCACAAGTCAAGGCCACATAATCCTAGTCCTTCCCTTTCTCTCCAGAGTCATTACCTTGCAGTACCACTCTCGGATAACCTCATTTTCAGAGACTCAGCATAGCCACCGTCAAATGACTAATACAAGCCTTTAACACAAACAACAATAAATCAACTGATTAAATTATAATTTATCAGACAAATACTATTTAGCTCTTCCCAAAGCTGTTCTGAACCACCTCTCTTGTCTGGCCATGTTCCAGAGGAGCACTGACACTAGATAAAACTCAGACCTGTGCAGTAAGTTTATATAGGAAAGAAATGCTGAAAACATCTTGTATTTATGATGGGAGATTTCACAGAGATCAGAGTGAATAACATTCCTGACAAGACTCTAATGTCTCTGAAGCCTCCTCAGCATCTCTTCCAAAGACCAGTCTAGCAGAACAAGGTATCAACAGATCCCGAAGCTCCAGACTCAGGAACAAGCCTCAGGAATGAGACACGTTAACCTTGAGAGATACTACAGCAAACTTTTAACAGCTTAGAAAATGGCTATTCCACCCCAATTTCACTTAACAACACACACTTCTTTGACTTACTTCATTGGTTTGAACAATGCTTGTCCATAGTTCTGGAATGTCATGATCAGCTTCAGCTGGGTGCCTCCTGATTTCATCGCTGGGGGGAAAAAAACAAAACTGTTTTAAAATGCAACATGTGGATCTACTTAATTCAGCTTCCTTGAAACCAAATCATATCTATTTTGCTCTGTATTAGATGCAGCACTGTGGCACTGGAGCACAAAGCAGGGTAATCCTATCTGGACAAGAGATTATCAGAGCACAGGGAAGGGCTTTGGGCTGCTGACCAGGACTAAACACAGATTGTATTTCCTGACACATCTTTGTCTTCTTCAACTGGCCACTGTGGGCTCCATAAGCACCCTGACTGAACAGCACGGATAGGAACAGACCATTGGAGTCTTGTTTTCTCCATCTTCAATTGCTCTCAGAGTTCCTTTTAACAAGGGACACACATTGGGAAAGGAGACGGGGTGCTTTCAAAGACATCTGCGGCTGGGATGTACAGTCCAATGCACAGCAGACATCTCCTTAATTAAAAGCACGAGCAGATACTGCAGCAATCTTTGATCACTGCTGTGATTTTATTAATGGTTGCTGAGCAGTAGAGATATGTAAATTCACCTCCTCTATGCACAATGGATTTGTATCCAGCCCAGCTATTAACTTCAAGGGATCCCAAGGTGGTTCATACATAAGAGTGGAGCTGTGCAGAGCAGGTCCCTGGTTTGGCTGGGAGGGCAGGAGAGGACACATGGAGGCAGCAAGGACAGTGGCCCACACTGCACACTGAGGGCTATGCTCACCTCCCAGCTGGGAGATAGCAGGAATTTAAGACTGATATTTATTCATACTAGTCTGAAAAATTTGGACAATACCACAGCAACAGCCAGATTATAGTGTTTCTAAAGTTGGAGTGATTTTTCTATATGTATAAGAATTCATAAAAATGCATTTTAATTGATGATAAGGCTACTTGAAAAAGATAAACATGAGACTTTGGCAAACAGCTGCTTTTTACTGCCTCATTCAAAAGTGCTCTGAATAAATGAAATGACCTATAGCCCAACTCCTTAATGTACTTCTGTGTTGGGAGAGGCAGGGCATGGCTGTCAGGGCTGTGTGGATGAGTCAGGCCTTTCGAGATGCTTTCTACGAATCATCAGATAATCAATCCCTTTCTTTAGAGTTCTGACAAAACTCATGTCAACTGGAGAACTACATAAATGTCAGGTTATCTTGCTCTGTAAATTTTGGCTTAGAGTTGCCCTTGTTCCACCTATATAGCTTGTATTTTTTTTCTCTAACCAATGCCATTGGTTGCACATCTTCTTAATTACTCATCTCTGTGTCTTATCACTGATAGGTCATCAGCTCTCTTTCAGCACTTGTAATCTATACTTTTGCAACAAAATGTTATGCAAATCTGGTTAGTGTAATTATACTTCTGGAATAAAATCCCTCTTGCCTTGCTGTTTTGCTGATCCCAGCCTTCTCTTGCATTTCCAGTTTATCCCAAAGGAACAAATTAATAATTAGAAATTAAAGGGCATTAAGCAATTTGCATTGACCAGGTAAAGCAGAAGCACGTGGCTTTCATGGATTAAACTCCTTCTTTTGTGCAGAACAGGTCAGTTGATCTGCACCTGAGGGGAGAAGGAGCACTAGGCTTCTTCATACCCAACCCACAGCCTGAGGGCAATGAGAAGCAGAAATCCTCCAGTCCAAAACCTACATGCGGTGCCCTGGGACCATCACACCCAGCTGTGCACTCTGGAAACACCCCTGGTGAGTCTGGACAGCAAGCAGGCAGCTGGAGCTGCCCTGGCCTCATGCCCACAGGGACACACAGGGCAGTCCTGACCACCTTCCCTGCCCAACCACTGTCAGAGGTGCAGGATTTCAAATAAAACACGGAATCACACAATGGCTTGGGTTGGAAGGGACCTTAAATATCAACTAGTCTAACCCCCCTGCAATCACAGCAATGCAAAGAAGAAGAAAAAGGGATGTTTCATCACGCCCTTTTCTAAGCACAAAGTTTTGGACACGCTAAGGCAACTGGTTTCCCAGAAAATTGAAGCCACTTGACAGATAATGATTTTGTTAGCAGCCAAACTCCACAGCGAGTATGTCATCACCAGGCAGGGAAACGTATGAAGAAGATTAACAATTCAGAGTAATTCTTCCATGAGACACACAAGCCTGGTTTCCTGTCAGAAGGAATTGAGCCGCAGTAAGACAAAAGCGTCTCCCTCGTCTTTTTGGATCCCTTGTATTGTGTTGCCTTAATTGGTTGCACCCGTGGCCTCGACCAAACACAAATTTTGCTGGCACGTTGTTCCTCCACTGCTGTGAGGAGCAAACTTTGGGCCCCTCCAAGCCAGAGGGTGACACTGGTGGGAATGGTGTCCCATCGTGCTTTCTGGCAGGGCATGCTGGAACCCACATGCATCATGGAAAACAGCCCATGCCAGAACTGCACCTTGGTTTCCCACCCCATCATCCAGACTTGCGTGCAGATATTCCCACTTTGTCTGCTCTGCCAGTGCCACAGATGTGCTGGTCAGGCTGGGTGTGATTCAAGGCCACCCTCCAAATGCAGACTAGTTAGAGCCCAGCATTGTAATCCCTGCACAGATGGAAACACCTAAACTGAGACTGTTCTTTTAAACTCAACAAGGCCCTTGCTGTACCTGTAAACTAAGTAGGCTTGGGCAAAGTCCAGGATGCCCAAATTTTGGGGTGGCAACGCCAGAAAAGAGAAGATCTCATTGGAGATGATTCACTCCGACCTCTAGGTCAGATCACTTCCCTTGTCCTGACTTAGCATCACATCTGCATACTGGCTTCCGTCTCATTTCCTGAGCTGTATTCCTGCAGGAACTCCCTTTTCTGCTCAGACCTCAGTTAAACACACCTCTCTGGCCATTTTGGCCAAATAACAGGAGCCCTGTCATCTTCCAGGGGTTTATCCCAAATGAACAGTGCTTGCTCATCTGGAGATATTCTTGTACCTTCATCTACTGCCCACAGGAACATTTCTGAGGAATGTATAATACCCAGAAGCAATGGATCCAATTCTCCAAGGAAGTGGAGGATGCTACACCATTGCAGTCTGTCACGTCTGATCAGCAGGCTTAGGGATTTTTACTAAGGCCCTGCAACACAAGGCTGTACTGACTCCAAGGGAACCACTAGTCACTCTCTAAATTCACCTTTCTTTTTTTTTTTTAAGGTTTTTTAATATACTGTAACATCACAGGTCACAAACAGCTCTGTAAAAGGCTTTATGAACCTGCTAGCTCACAACAGGCACTTCAAATCAAGTCTCATACAGCTCCTGGATGTACTGGCACACTGCTACAAACAAATCCCAATACCATCATTACTTTTCATCTTCAGGCAATTCAAAGCCTCTCTTTTCCCCCAAAGTAGAAGGAAATGGAAAGCAGCATTAACCTTTCCTGTTAACCCCGTGTAAGGGCTCTCGAGTGTGATCAGAAATCTTCCAACTTTAGAAAGCTTTGCAAAAAATTCCCTGAGAAATCTTTTTGCTTGAATGACTGGGATTAGAGTCTTGTCCAAAGATTAGTGAAATTGGTGGGATTCTCTCTGTTTTCTCTGTTAGATTTTGAATCAAGTCTGCAAAAATCCCCATTCCATTTACATCTAAGAGCCTGCTGTCATGGCCACATTCCATGTCTGCTACTTCCCCACCCTGTCCCCTCACCAACACAAGTCCTGAATTCCCTCCCTGAGCCAAACACACCATCCAATAAAAGATACCTTACCTATCATCTCTCAGTCATCTTTTTAAAACTGTATGCCACAGAGTTTCTGGCTACCATCCGGTACTAACTCCTAGTAGAGATACAATCCTGCCCAAAGGGATCTGACCCAGAAGAGTTTGGAATTTCAATTGGTCTGGCTTTCCAGCTCCTCTGGTTTACTCCATGATAGCCCTGGTCCTACCAGCCTATCTAGACCATATGGTTTTCTGAGGGAGAGTGAGAGTCCCAACAGGATCTTTGAACCTTTTCTGATTCTTTTGGTCAGAATCCAACAAACGTTTTAAAATATATTTAATTATGCAGCGCTAATGCCTGAGAAGTGAGATCCAGTCCCAGCCTGGGATGCAATTAACATCTGAAACAGAGGATGTTCAGATCCATTTTGGATTCCTATTTATAGATCAAGCTTAAATCTAACATAAACATGTTGATTGGCTTTAACAAGTAATGCTCTGCCCCAGGCTAGAGACATGGCCCTGTACGAGCAGTAAAGAACATATTTCAAAACAAATTCAAGCCCTCATTATCTCTTAATTTGTCCTTGTTCAGTCAGTTCTGCTAACTTGTTTTTAAAGGACTTTCTTGGTTTAGTCAAGAAAGTAAAAGACTTCTGCAGGGGAAGAGATCTGTGAAATTATTCTTAGGCTTTGTTGTACTTTTTAAGTCCCCTCCTTTCATCTGGAATTGTACATTAAATCAATCTGCTGACTCTTGGCAGATTCATTGTTTTCTTATACAGTAAATCAATGGTGCTACATTTCATTATGTTTTTCTCAAGTTCTCAAAAGCACTTTTTCCTTTCTTTTGGATGAGATTTTTACACTTTTCTTTAGAATCAGAATTTATGTGCAATATTTAGCATCTTGTCTTTTTCTTCTTTCCCCCCCTTTTTTTTTTTGCCTGCCTTGAAGCAGAGTCCACCTCAGGTAATTGCAGCATTTATCCCCTGCGTGAGTAATCTCGGAGGTTTGCTTTCTAATTACTGCCTGAACAAACTGAAGGCATCAGAGGTTCAGAAATTACCTCAGTCAGGTTTCCAAACCTTTACAACCAGAGGATTTAAAGAATCAAAAAATAAACCCCAGCTAAACAGAGGAATCACCAAGGCCTATTCTGCTGACAGGCAATCCCACAGCACAGCCCCTCTGGACAGCAATACAAGCAAGACCAAGCCCACGCTGCCCCTACAATGCACCATGCCAGAGTTGGTGTCAAGCTGCTGACAGTACTGCAACAATTATGCACAGACATCTTGTAAATATGCAAGAAAACAGCTAACTATGGTTATTTATGCATGCAATAAACAGTTATGAAAGGCAAAGGAAATGTGCAATTGCCTGTGCATGTACTTCTGAAAACCAGGCTTCAGTGCTCAGTGGAAAAGCAATTCTCTCTAGGCTCCTATTTATGGCAAGAGGAAATTTTCAGTGAATTAAATCAAATTAAGAGCTATCCCTTTATGCTGAACAAAATGAATAGGAAATATATATACTGATGCAGGGCGCAGAATTTATCCTCAGCCCGAGAGCCTGGGTAACCCTGTCCTTTTCCAGGCCAGCTCTAGGTGTCACTGTGGGAGCTGGATGTGATGCTCCTTCCCATCCATGGAATTGTTCCATTTAAACTTTAACATCAAGAAAATGTCACCTTGGTGCTCCCTGCTCTTGGGAATTGCTTCTGTCACCGTTTTCATTTTAAAATACCACTGCACGTTTCAGAGTCATGTGAGTGGTTCTAATAGACGTGGGAGATCAATCTGGTCACCACTCTCCCCCATAAATAATGCAAGCTGAGCAGAGAAATCACAGTGTGGCCAAAAAGGCTGTTTTGCTGCAGTTTGGATCTAATTACTGTGGGTATCAAGCAAAGCATCTAATTCTATTAGAGCCAAACTAAATCTGAATACTGGGAAGAAACTGGATAAAGCAATATCCCATTTCATCTAATGCATGTAACCCTGTATATTTAATTGTCCTGCTTGCTAAAAGAAGCCTGAAGACTGGGCACTGTAAAGGTTTCAATTTATTTTATACTCCTAAGCTGATATCTTCCCAGCTGCCTTAGAGGAAAAAAAACCAACAAAAAACCCAGCAAAAATGGACCGCAAGGAAAAAAAAAGACTAATTAGAAGATATGCAGGAGTTTGCAAAGAATGTTAACAGACCTATAAATGTCCTTTGGTCAAATATATTACTCTTTATTAATCAGCTTAAATGCTTTTGAATCCCTGTGCTGCTCTGCAGTAAAGCTGAAAACTGGCAGGAATTACATTAAAACATGTATTTTTAAACACCCAAAGAATTTGGAACATAAAATAAGAGATGCTGCATTGTGTAATAAATAATAAAAAAAGAAAGTATATTAACCTCCAGTCTCATCTCAAAAAATGTTAACAATATGTTCTTTCTTTTGTTGCAACCTGACAAAGCTCCCAAACCCCCACAGGGACAGACAATGAATGCTCCCACCAAAATTCAGATCCTGGCACCTCTACATCAGCAAAAGTCCCCTTTCCATTTCCATACACTTGATTTTAAACTGGGATTTATGTGTAGGAATCATTCTCTGTCAGTTACCACAGTGGCCAATACCAACACCAAATATACCTCATGGTTTAATTTATGGAAATTTTACTGATTCATTGCTAGAAACCATGGCTCTGTGTTTTTGTTAGAGGCCTAAGAGGCCCTACCATGCTCTTAAGAGCCTTGTTCAAACATTAACAGAGACAATCCCAAAGGGAATAGCTAATAGCAACCATAAATCTTCCTCTGTGGTCCCATGGCCCTTTCCCCTCGTTGATCTGAAAGCTCTATCAAAATCAGAATTAATGGAAACCCCATGACACATCTCTATGACACATTAGGTGAAACCATGGCCCCAGGGAAGCAAATGGCAAAACTTCCACTTACGTCACCAGGGTCAGGATTTCACTCCTATGTTTTATGAGGATAATGTTTTGCTGCTAGGATAATTGAAGCACAGAGTGGTGAAGCCACATGCCCAGAAGCACAAGTGAAGACCAAGCCCAGATGATCAAGTGAAGAGGGAGTACTAAACTATTATTCCTCGCTCCTACCTCCATTTTTCTCCCACCAGCTTCTATGTCCCTACATCAACCTTACCCATCCCACTGCTCTGAAGAAGTGACAGACTTCGTGGCTCAAACACTGCCAAGTTTGCTGCAAACACTGCTCTCCTCCTGCACAGACAACACAGCTGAGTTCTGAGGTGTTGAGGAGGTAAGTAGAAATCAATACACTCGGCAGCCATGCAGTACAAAACACTGCTACAGCCAGTGCACTTTGTGCAAGCCTCAAGAGATGGGCCAGGAGATGACTTGGCTGAGCATCACCTCTGCACAGTGCTGAGGACACTGCCTGGGCTCTGCTGCTCACTGTGGGGACAGGAAAGGGCACAGACTGCATCTTTCCCTCCTCAATGGATGTGCCCAAAGAGCAACGTCAACCCGTGTTACAAAGTGCTGGCTCAATCCCCATTTGCACGTGTCACTAATATTCCAAAAATCACTCGGTATTGAGGGGCGAGGTCAGGAAAGGTGAGGGCTATATCAAGGAGAAAACCATCCAGGCCATGTCCATACAGAGACTGCTGCTACCTGCAGTGTCACCTCTGAGCTAGGGAAGGGAAAATACATGGTTTAATTGTCAAACCCAACCTCCTTAGTGAATCACAGACTTTTGGGGACAGAAAAGCCAGAACAGGTTAATAAATGAGTCCACGTTTGTCATCTTTCATGAGTTACGTGTCCACTGGACCCTTGAATCCAACATGTGGGATGGCACCTGGATACCACAAAGTGCTTTATTCAAAATGCTGCCCCAGCAGAGCAGCGTGCTGAGCACAGCCACCAGGCAGCAAGATTCACGGAGGCAAAGCTCTCCTGTAGCAATCCCGCATTTTACACCTACTCCATCCCAACCGGCTAAATCAGCCCACTCTTGATGACCAAGGATCTCCTTTATTCCTGCTCAGCAGCCACTGTGATTCACACAATGGAAAATGTAAACCTTAGGGCTGCTTGAGCTATTCTTGCCCAGGCCATTTCCTGCTGAAGCTGGGGGAATTTTTGCCTTGCAGGGTTAAAGACCTGCTGACCTCATCCCACAGTGCCAACACACCATCAGCACTTTTACAGAGCTCCTGCTATTTCATCCCTCTGAAAGGGACTTTGCAACTTTGTGGTCAGCACAAGTAACTTCATTTTCTGCATGGTGGATGGAAACCACCGCCTGTGCTGCAGCTCCCTACCTCTGGAAACCACGGGGTGTGCATTTGTTTAGTATCCCAGGGCTTTCATTTGGGGACTGTGTCATTTTTTTCCCCCGTGCAGCTACGCGGCTAAATTCAAGGAGACACACACGTTGCCATTAAACAACCCTGGAGAAAAGCCCCGAACTGTGTCACCTTGTTTAACCAGAGCCAAAGGTTGACACGGGCACATCCCCGTTGTGGATTTACAAGCAGAATAAACAGAGCTGAACTCTGCTCAGCGGGAGGCTGGCTCGCCTGGAGCTCCCTGCGCGATGCCCAGGGAAGCTGCAGCTCCGGCAGCCGCAGAGCCCCGCGGTGCCGGATGCTCCCGCGGCCATCACTGCAGGGCTGCAGGTCAGCCGCCTCTCCTTCCTCGGGAACACGAGGCTGTGCCAGACACAGCCTTTTCAATAATAACCAGCTAATAATACAAATCCAGCTTGTGCAAGATGCCATCTGATTTTTGCCATCCTTTTCTGTTTTATTATCATATTTATTTTAAATAACTAAATAGGGCACTTTCAGCCTGATTGCGACTGAAAGATCTCTGAAATGAATGGGGTTTGCCTTGCTGGCAGATTTGGCAATTATTCAGGTCATACAGAGCTGGCAATATCTCCTTATGTTTAACAGGGAAAATGAGCAGAGAAGTAAGGAAGCAATGTTGTAGGGACACCAGAGAGAAGCCATGCAAAATATTTATATTCAAACAACGAGATCCTAAACAAAGAGCAAATAATAATAAACAAATAACATATATCCAAACATACCAACACTGGTTATCTTTTGGGAGACAAGGTCTTGTAGTAAAGCCTCAATTGCAGGATTATGTCTGGAATACAACTCGTACCGATTAATGCCAATGTGGAATTTTAACCAGTTTGGGTAGGAGTCTATGGAGGTTTCTCCTGTTGGCAAAAATTCTTCATGATGATCTTCATTTTGCCTACCACCAAAAAAAAAAGAAGAAAAAAACAACAAAACCCAAAAATTGAGGAGAAAGAAATAATGTTACAGTTTGTAACATACATCAAGAAACAGGGCTTCAGAATGTGGCAACTTGGAAAGGCAAAGCACTACAGAGTGGGGAGAGGTCCCAGGTTTCTCTCTGCACCAGCTCCATGCCAGGAGTAGGCTCCCACGTGGGGTCAATGGGGAGATGGATTCTCACCTCCACTCATCCTGCCTGACTGAAAGGCCATCAAAGTCAGGAGCAAAACTCAGAGTGACACCACTGAGTGTTGGCAGAGCCCCTTATACAGCAGAAACACAGAGCTCAAGTTTTATCTCGTGTTTAGCTTGTATCATGTTACACAGAGCTTTTACAGGTCTGACTCAAAGGAGAGCATCATCCTGAATCTTTATTTAACAGGGACATGGAGCTGGGAACCCAGAGTGCAGCAGCAACCTGACCTGTGGTACCCAATGCTCCCACTCTCTCTCTTCATTCTTAAATAGAGATAATGAGAAGAAACTGGATTGCTCTGAACTGGTTGCTGAAGAACTGGCTGGTTTTGCCCCTTCCCAAGCAGTGGGATATTTCTACAGCAAAGAATTGTTTAATGACTATTACCTTCTAAATTTCATGTTAGTTCTGTGAACTTTGGCTGCAGCCACCACGGAAAATAAGTACAACAGGCAGCTGCATTGTGAACATCAATGATGATTTCACTGTTCACCTACTGAACAGACTATCCCATATTTTCTATCCAGAGTTCTCTGTGTTTACAGTCATCTCCAGATGTTCAGGCATTTGTGACTTTTTTTTTTTTCTCTTTTACTCTCAGAGCAACCAGAACTTTTTCAGGTTATTTCTCTTCACAGTCAGTTAGGATTATTAGATGGAAGAGGCCTGGACAATTCACATGCTCATGGGGCGGAAATCAGAATTATTTATCCTCTCTTTCTAAAGGTTTAGATCATGCTGGCTGCTCTGCAGCTTGACAGAGCTTTTGCACGGTACAATGCAGCTGTTTAAACATTACAATGTCAGTGTGTTTGGAAGAGGGTGCTGTTGTATTAGACAACCCTTTTGATTTTTCAGTCATTGAAATTTCTCAGCATTTCTTAGGAGCCAACAGGGCATACGATTCACAGAGGCAACTGGCTGCTTTGAAGGCTGGAGAGCAGCGGAGGTGTAGGGCACTGGGAATTAATTGAGGATGAAAAATGTAGCACAGATCTGATCCCGAGAGTGGAAATACCTGCCAGGATGAATGCCTTTGTGGTACTAGACCTTGCTTTTGAGAAAAGTTAATGTATTACTGCCTGGCCTCACTGCTCAGCCCCTTCACCTCTGAATGGGAGACTGGGAAGGTGGGAAGGTGCTGGAGAATAAAGCTCACTATGAGCTCACCCTCACACCGTTGTTCTTGCAACATCTGCCTCGGCGACAGCTGGAGATGGGGCAGACGGACCCTTTGGCCTCAGCGCTCCAGCCTTCCCGAGCTCCTGTGTTTATTCTGTATGTCATGGCATCTAATTTTTGAAAGAACACGTCCGGCCGAGCCTGTGAATGGTTTCCCTTTTTTCCCAGTGACCCCGAGTCGCTCAGTTTAACCCTCTACCCACTCCAAACCAGCCACGAGACCGCTCCTCGCCAGTGCCCGGCTAAACCCCGCGCTACCCAACGCAGGGCAGCGACACGGGGACACGCCACGTTCCCACTGGGGCACAACCGGAGCCCCGTGTGTGTCCCCCCCCCGGGGCACTCACCACTCGGGCTGCTCGGCCGCCCGCGGGTTGAACCTGATGTCGCTGTTGACATTGAAGAGCAGGTCGCCGTCGGCCAGCGGGGGCAGGGCGGCGCGGTACAGCGGGTGCTCGAAGAGGGCGGCCAGCGGGGCGGCGGCGGCGGCGGCGGCGGGGGGCGGCGGGCGCGGCGCCCCGGGGCCGATCAGCCGCCGCGTCCTCCCCGCCGCCGCCACCGCCCCCGCGCCGCCTCCAGCGCCTCCACCGCCCGCCGCCCGCTCCGCCGCCGCCTCCCGCGACTGCGAGGAGAGGTTGGAGGCCGGCTCGGCGCTGAAGTCCTGCAGGATCCGCAGCGTGTGCTTGCTGGGCCAGCGCGGGGCGGCGCGGGGCGGCGCGGCGGCGGCGGGCGGCGGGCAGGAACAGCCCGGGCGGCCCTCGGGCCCGCGGCGCTCCAGCCGCGGCAGGAGGTCGATCATGATGTGCATGGTGCAGGCGACGAGGAACACCATCAGGATGAGCACCCGGAACTTGCGGACCAGGAGCATTTTCATGGCCGGGGCGGCTGATGAATTACCGGGGGAAGGGGGAGGGAGGGGAGGCGGCGGCGGAGAGAGCCCGGGCGGGCGCGGGGCTGCCGGGCCCCCCCCGGGGCTCCGGGTTGCTCCTCTCGGGTCGGGAAGCGAGCGATCAAGTCAATAAAGTTACCTCCATAGGCGCCGAGAAATAAACAGGCTAAACCCGATAGGTCCTCATTTCTCAGTATCATCAAGAACTTGGGAGGGGGAGGGGAAAAAAAAAAAGAATAAAAGAAAAAAATAATAAAAAAAAGGAGCTCCGGACCGAGCCTTTAAAATCAACAGGAAAACAATGCCAGCGGCATGGCAATATAGAAAGCCATCTGTTCACGATTTCTCCTTTTTATTACAGGGATCACAACAAATACCGAGAACTGACTCTTGGAGAGAAACCGGCATCAGACACTGGCGCTGATTAAATAAAATTTAAAAAAAATACGGGGAGGAGGAGGGGGGAAAGAAAAATATTAAGAAAACCTGTGCGGAAAGGCGACAGAAGAAAAAAAATCATCCATAATATTTGGCTGTGCTGGAAACGCTGACTCCCTTCCCTTGGATTTGAGCAGTGATGCAGCAGAAGCGCTCTCCGCTCGCTCTCGCTCCCTCTCTTCTCTCAGACTCTTTAAGAACATTGGCTGGAAAATCATTTTCTTAGAGCAGTTCCAGTTTCTTCGTCCATCGCGTCCAGTGCTTGGGAGAGATTAGTATGTTCAACTGAGATCGAGTCTGGGTGGCTGCTGTATCCGAGCTGGGCTTTTGCTTTGGCTTGGGTTGGTTTTTTTTGGCTGCAAAACTGTCTGATGGCACAACTGCAACATAAAGGTTAAATATGGCACAGAAAAAAAAGAGGGGGGGAGAAGGAAGGATTAGAGGAAAGAAACTAATATAAATCAGTAGAGGTTCTTTTTAGCGAAGAGGTCTTTGATCTCTGCTGGGTCTTACAGATCTGCCTTTTAGAGAGAGAGAGAAAGGAAGAGAGAAGGGGGGAGAGAAGGAAAGAGGGGGGAGAGATCTTTGGCAGGTGCAGAGTGAAAACCTCTTTCAGCTACACTGAATTCTGGAGACTGGTTGGACTAGTAGCTCTGCAGCTCCAGCTTTCAGTGGGTGTGTTAAATATTATGAGCGAGCCATGATTCCTGCCTTCCTCACGTCATAGTTAGGAGATTGGCTAAATAAACGCTACAGTGATAGTAACAGGAAAACCTCAACCAAAAGCGGGGTTTTTTTTCCCCTCCTCTCCTCCCTTCTTCCCACCCCCCTTTTCATTCTACTGCAGCTCCAACTGGGGCAAGGAGAGGGCGTCTGTTCCACAAAGGTTTGGGAAAAAAATATTAAGGAAAAAAAAAAGTCGTAGGGGAGAGAGGAATCTGCACTAACAGCATTGCGAAGCTGGAGCGCGGTCCGTGCCCTGCTGGGATCAGCGATTCTGCTCCGTCATTGCCCGGGCTGGAAGTGGCGCATCGCCCGCTCCCCTCGCCCCCAGCCCCGGCAAGGTCAGCCCGTCAAACCATGTGCTCCGCTCCCTCCCGAGGAACAGCCTTTCCTTCTAATCCGCGATCCTGCGGGCTGTGATAATCCGGGAGCGTGCTGCCCTCTCTCCTGCTGCGTTCGCTGCGCAGTTGGCTCTGGGTGGCCTTAAGGCTAATGGAAGTGGTGGTCTTGGGGCCAGGACAGCCCAGGGAGAGCTGTTGACGGTTGTCTAAGGTTGAGGGCACTCTGGAGGAAGGAACAAGCTACTCCTGATCTTCAGGTGATCAGGCAGGGATGCTCGGAGCTGCTGATTTTTGTCTTTGGGCAGGGATCTGCCTGGAGTTTATGGTCCATAGCAGGGCTCAAATGATTGTCAAGTGGGGCTGCAGGAGGAATGAAAAAGGTAATGTTCTTCCTCCAACCCACCACCACCTTTCCACAGAATCATCTGAATGCTGAATGTGCTGGTCCATTTTTCCCTGCATTAAGCAACATTAAAGTATTTATTTTTGTCAAAAGGTATTCCCCCACCTGATAGGCTTCATCCAGCACTGTTCCCTCACTGGGTGTTTCTGCAAAGCCCTGTGCTCTGCACTCCTCTGAAGCACATCCATGCAATGTTATCGTGTTTTGCACAAGGGAAATCACTGCTTTTCCAACAGGAAAAGAAGATTGATGAAAAAAAAAGACCTGATGGGGCCATGATCCTATGGACTGCTCTGTACCTTGAGGAGAAACAACACCTGCTGCCCTAGGGGGACCTTGTAGTCCCAGAAGTACAGCTCCCTGTAGATGCAGCACTTTGATTCCCATGGAAGCCATTATGTCACCCTGGATCCTTCAAGTACAAATGTACTTAATTGCGGCAAAATATTTTGCTACAGAGCCAGAAGCAAAGCTTTCCATATTTTTGCACTTTTTTCACCAAAATCAGCTTAGAAAAAGGCTTTGTGGACAGCTGACTATGCAGACAGTGACAATAGTTCCTTGTTGTCACTGCCTCCCACTGCTGCTAAATAGCAAGTCTGTATGGTCCTGCTTGGCAAATCGAGTTTGGTTCATAAGTCAACTACCTCCCCATGCAGTGAGCTAACATTCAGCTTATTTTAATCTAGTTTAGGAAGTTGGCATTTTAGGCCCATCAGGAGGAGCCTTGAAGTTTTGGTTCAGTTGGGGAACCCAGAGCTGCTGGGAGGGGATATGATATGTGATGGGTGCAGTATGAATGGCATATGGAAGACTATCTGTTTTGTTTTGGGGTTCTTTTTTTGCCTGCCTGTGGCTGTAGCCTTTCTCCTGCTGCTGTCTCGTAGGGAAATCAGCTGAACTGGGTTATCAATCAAGCCCAAGGGTACAAAAGGGGGCAGGTGGATGCTCGATCCTGTGCCTTGGGGAGCAGAGTGATGGAGGAGGGCAGCCAAAGGCAGTGCTCTGGAAGGTGTGAGTAAAAGGGATGTATTCCTTGTGTTACACTCTTTGCTGTGACTTTTTAAAAGAGATCTGAGTGAGGTGTGTGTAAGGATAGATAATATGACACATTGTCTGCTTTAGTATGGCACAGTGGGGTTTGTAGGCTGCAGGTTGGGGTTTTTTGCCCTACTAAAACTGAGGAGTGTAGTATTAGATGGGGGTGAGACTTATGTTGAAGATAAAGTTGCAAATTATTTAAATGAGTTCTTTAAGATAAAGTTGTTTGAATACATCTATTACTTTGCAGTAACAGAACATTGTGTCAAATGTGTTGTAACTCCACGTTCAAGAGTTATATAATGAAAGCGAGACTACCTTTGAAATACAATATAAGCAACTAAATGTAATTAATTACATGACTTTCAAAAGGTGAAATAACAGTACTGTGAACAAGTAACTGATTCCTTGAAGCTACATTTTTTTGTTCTCATCAATGTGACCTTTGGTGCTTATTGGCTATCCAGTTAAGTATGGTTTCCTCTAAACTGTGTCTGCCTGAGAACTCAATCTCCCTGACTCTTCTCTATGAGCTGTTTGTTCCTTAAGCCTTTTAGACATTTGAGTTTTATCTAAAGATGGGAGACTGGTGGATGTACCCTGTTCCCTTCTGTACCTGACCTTTGTGGACAAGTTTTGCTGCAACAAAAATGCCCTAGAGATGTGAATAAAGGAGAACTGTCTTATCTGTGCATTTCTTACCTCACCTTCTTTCTTCTCTCTTTTTTCTTTTTTTGGTGGGATGCAGAAGAACTGAGTCTCACTTTTTTGAGATTATACTTGCTACTTTGTAAATAGCATCCACACACTAGCAAAGTCAAAAATGTTGAAAATGTTGAAACAGCAAATGTTACCAGCAAGGGGTGGCTTGTGGTGAGGAAGCCACAGATTGTTGATGTATGAAGCCACTAGGATGTGTCAGGAGCTGGGGTGGAGGTCAGGATAGTGTGGAAATTGGGCAAGAGGTACAAGAGAAGGGGCAGGCAGACTCAGGGACCAGGTCTAAGCTATTCCAAGTCTAGTGCAGCTTCCCAGGACAACCTCATTGCTGGCCCTCTGCAAGTGTGAGCTTCATGCAAGAGAGCTTTTGTGTTTGTGCTGGGATGTGGGGTGTATGTGACCAACCCTTGGTAGGAAAAGGTTCCCTTTTCCTGCTGTAAAGGAAAAAATGGGGATTTGTTTCCAACCAGCTGGATTTCAGCCCTACATCCCTGTCTACATACCATGATGCCCTGGCCCCTTCACTTTCAGTGCAAGTGCAATATTTGCATGCAGGTTACCTCCCCTGGCTTCAAAAATTTGCCTTCAAGACTTGAATGGATGAGAAAACAAAAATTTCTGTTAACTGATGACTGTTGTTCAAGGTTTTCTTCAAGTGAGCTTTTAAGCAGCAAACTTGTGTGTGTAGAGGTGCAGGGTCTTTGTAATAATGCCTGATTTGGGTAATTTAAGAAGTTAGTTGTTTATTATTTTACTTCCCAAGGTCTTGGTCTCAGTAAGAAAAATATAAATATTTCTCCTTAACTAAACTCTATGCTTTCATATGGAATTCCAGTATGTGGCAAAGAGCTTTTCATTTCTGCTGTGCTGTGTTTTGGACCAGCATTACCCCCATAATTGCTGGCATTATGTAAACAAGGACATAATAAGTTCTTAATGGAATATTATTACATTAATAAATCACTGCATACAGCTCATTTCAATAATTTAAATGAAATCAAATCCCTTACATAGACTCTTTATTTTCTTTTTGGTCATTGAATTAAAATCTTTCCCCTGTTTTATTGAAGCATTTGAATGTCATTGGGAATTTCACATTGAATTGCTACAATCACAAGCCAAGATTGCTTTGGATCTAACTGGCTTTTTAATGTAGTATTACAAATTAACACCAGGCACTTCTTTACGTGTTCTACCTTTGCTTTTATTTAACAATACAGTCAAGAATTCGGGGGGGGGTATTTTCGTATATCCTGGCATTTCCTCATTGTTTTGTGCGAGAATTAGTAGCTTATCTGCTGCTGAAATCTGTGTAGATGTTTATTTTCCCTGGTTTTGTCTGCTTGCCTCACTGAGCAGTGACAATGGTCAGTGTACGTGATAGTGTATTCAGGTAAATAAATGAAGCATGGGTTGGGGTGAGTAAACACACCCAGCTATTATTTGCTGTTATAACGGTTTATAGCCTTCTGATGTAAAGCCTGAATGCAGCAGGGCAAGCTGTAAGTCAGGCCTGATTGCACATTTTCAATCAGTGTAATATTTTTATTGTTACTTCTAATGGAAAAATGGATTTTCCTTTCTGAAAACCTCCATCTATGGTGCTGGAGGTCCTGAGGGTATTACATGCCTCACCTGGCCCCTGCAGCGATGCTGCCTCGGGTGCTTTTCCTGTATTCCCTCTCTTTCCTCCCTCTGAAGATTCATGTGCTGACCTAATTTATTGGTGCTTTGCCTTATAAACGCAAATCACACTGGCAATCTAGTGGCTACTGCATATTAACCTCCCACACTGCCAAAATCACTTCTATCGCTAAGGAATATACTTGATACTAAACAGGAAGTAATTCCGTAAGCTTGATGTCACTGTTAATGTTTTTTGTGTATAAGGAATCAGTGATACATGTTTGAAGTGGTGTGCTCATATTTTTTTTAATAATGCATACTAATATTGTTTTGGTTGCCTTCTAGCCCAGGATTTTGTTAGCTATTTGATATTTTTTGAACGAATGTTGACCAAATCTCCACCCCCAATTCGAAGAGGCAGCGTGGCGACCCGCTCTTTCCCATGATGGTTTTTCTAAGGTTGACTGGAGGGACACTGAGCTGCAAGCCTGAGATAAATAGTGCTGAAAGTAGGGACATGTGATGGGCTGCCCATTACCAGCAGGGCTGGCTGGTACTGCCAAATCATCAGAGCTGGGCAGAGGGGGGCTTGTCCTGGAAATTCATCACCAGCCTCAACTGATTTCAGAAAGCTTCTAAATCCAGCCTTTTGCTTTGGAGTGTTCCCATTCTTTAATTTGGGATACAATATTCTGGATTATCTAAACCCTCAGGGATTTCTTGATAAACCTGTTGAAAGCACTGGACTCATTATTATATTAAGGCAAGGGAATGGGAGGCTTTTCTCTGCCTGTTTGTTACTCCTCAGCTGTTGCTGCTGCAGATCAAGGGTTGGCTCCTCAGCTGGGATCAGCTGGCCCCCATTTCAATGAAATGCCATCTAATTATATCAGCTGAGGATCTGGTCCACAATGCTTAATTCTTCCACTCTCTGGAACAAAGAACTGCCTGGCCATGCAAGAACAAAAACTGTTCTTGTCATTGCCAGAGCAATGGGGTTGGCCTGTGGAGGGATCACATTTGCTACAGTCATTCAAGTAGAGTAGTGATCTTGCATATAGCTACATTACAGAGGGGCTGAAAAATTACCTTCCTAAGTGGTAGGATGTCATAAAAAAAATTAGCTCTTAGGAGGTTGTGTTCTTATCTAAAAATTATCATTGAAACCAAGTCAAAACAGATTATATTGGCATGCATGACATAAAAGCTTGCACTGCTTGAGTTATCATAATTTCATCTTCCTATAGCAACTGATTCCTTCAAAAATAATTGTGATCAAATAACCTGTATTCCTTGTGGACTTTCTGAGTTAGTACATGAATCTTTTTTAAGTGTATAAAACATGGCTTGCTAAATTACACATGAAATAATTTTGCTTTTTTGTTGAAATTGAGGGAGCTCCATGATTTATGCCTGGAGAAAATGTGTCCTGATGCTAAAACAAGATGTAGTTACACATGCACATAGGAAGCTTCTGCCTACTGCAGTGTGCAGTCACACATGGACCCATTTGAGTGCATACAAAAACATGAATGCATGCACACATGAACAGCTTAATTGTATACTGAAGAATCTCCTCTGGGAGTTCTTTTTAAAATTTTTTTGTTGCAGTCTAATTTTAATTTGCTTGGATGTTTTGACATCTTAACTTGAGCTTTTTTTCCTCTTGGCTGGCTAAATTTTCAATCAGATAATTAAAAAAAAAACCCAACAAACAACTGAGGAAGTAAGAGAGCAAACCACAAGATGTTTTAAGCATGCCACAGCCTGAAATAGAAATGAAAATACTAATAGAAACCCTCATAGGAGAGTCTGGAAACTAGGCAGTGTAACCTACACAGGCTGTGAATTCCTCTGCCCCCAGGAGATACCAGGACTCTCCCCAACCTGGATGCCTCTTGCCAGTGTGATTGGGAAAAGTTGCTTTGGCTCTATTTCCTTGTCTGATGGGAAGGATACCCTGGAGCATTTTGAGATCTATTAATAAAATCCACTACAGGAGAGAAATGGTGGTATTTTAGGTCTTGCTTCTTTGGAGAATAATTCATACCTCTGATTTTAGCCCCACAAGAAACACAGAATCTTGAGAATATTCTTTATAGGAAGTTCTGAAACAGTTAGACTTGGGGTGAGTCCTTGAGTTATGAAACCCCTTAAATGTAATAGTGTCCTTATTTATTGGCTTGGTGTGCTCTCCCTTTCTAATGAATTGCACTTGCCCTGGGGTTCTCATTCCAATGCTGGAACCCTGCTAAGGCAGCTGCTCTAGTCCCAGCCTGTGCAGTTCCTGCTACACAGCCTTGAGATCAGAATTAAACCATCCTAGACTGGATTAAGGTGGGCCTAGAGCTGGCTTGGCCTTGATGAAGATGTGGGGAGACTGTTGTTGGGTTGCCAAGGGAGGTGCTGAGGCTCTCTGGTGTCTCCCCTTCCCATCAGCAGGATAGTGTTCCCTGGAACTGTTTTGTTGTCAGGGATTTCCACTCTAGCAGCCCTAAATTTGTTTGTTTCCCTAAGGGTTTTTTTTTTCATAATGTTTTGCTTTCTGGGTTTTTCTATTGATATGTTGCAATAGTAAATTTTAGTGATTAGATATGGCTATTTTGCATTTGCTGTTGAAGGTTGGAGGATGTGTGTGTAGCCCTTGTGGTAAAGCAGCTGTGCTCTTATGAGGGAGGGATGATCTATGAGTTTGGGAATGTGTCACGGTGCTGTGGGCAAGTTTGTTTTCTGTATCTATTATTTCTTGTCGGGCCTTGGGCTCCTCCAAGGCATGGGTTCAAACACTTGAGACAGTTTAGGTGCCTGAGCTGGAGATATAATTGCCATAGACTCCCTTGTAAGTCAGACCTAACTGCCTTTGGGTTTGTCATCCAGTTGAGAGACCAACACAGTTCTCCATATATAGGTTGGAGTAATAAGACTTGATTTATCTGCTCTGTCTCTTCAGAGTGGGATGCTTTGAGGCAGAGTGTCTCCAGTATTCTGTGTTTGTACAGTGCCTACAGCAAGAGAACTGTATCCTCAGGTGGAATACAGGTTAGAAGAAGGATGGGGATAATACACATACACAATGCCTGTAATCCAGTGGTGAAAGTAGTTGCTCACTTACCTTCACTGCTGGAAGATAATACCTCTGGCAGTTGCCAAGAAATGTGTCAAGGTTATAACTCTCAGGTGGGCTGGAAACATGAATGTCAGACATGCAAAGTGGAAGTGGTTTCAAGCACAGGCTTTTGCCTTCTCTGGTCCTTTGAAGACTGAGGTAACTTAAAAAGAAGGGGAAAAAAAAGGTTTCCATGGAAATTTTTGAAACCAGAGGAGTGAATATTGGTGTGTGCTTTGTTCTGTGTTCTTCACAGCTGATAGAAGTCACAGTGTAAATGGACTTAACTGCTGAGTGACCTTTGACAAAGCCGGAGAGGAAGTCTTTGTTGTTGTTGTCAGTGATGGTAATTTCTTTTTTTTTTTTTGAGGTAAGAAGTCGTTTTCAGTGAGGTGATTCACTAGTTTTAGCTGAAACTTTGAGACAGAGACATGGTGACAAGATAGCGATTGCAGTGAGTAACAAGGCTCAGTCAATTATTGACCAGCCCATCTCAGCACCTTTGTTTTATTTGCTGACAAAATATCACAACCTTTATACAAAGAGCTGAGCTGGCAGGAACCCAACATTGCCCATTCCTGGTGTCACTGTGAGAAATGAACGTTTTCTTGTTACAAAGTGAATTGAATTCTCTCCTTGCAAAGCTCTTCCTATTATCTTTTGGATTAGTGCTCTGTACATGGCTGTCGGCTCTGATTTCTGTCCTTTCTCATAGGAAAACATGCATAATAGGTACAAGCCAATGCAATAACTGTTGTCTTGTAAAATATTTCAGAAACCCGAGTAAAGTTGCCTAGAGCAGGGCTAGTATGGCCCCAATCTCAGCTGGAACCCTTTAGACATGACTGCCGTGCATACAAATGACAGTGTGTTGATTCATATTTATGAATCCTCCTTCAGATGGCATATCTGCTATTTGTACTGGAGCTAATAATTTCAAGAGCACATGGGCTTTGTAGTAACAGTGGTTGCAAAGCTCTGTTGTGCTCACATTTTGTGGTGTGAAGGTGTGCAGCTCCCTCCATCCTCTCCAGTTGTCTTCAAGTATAGATCATGCCCTTCTGTCAGGTGGTCAGGGCAAGAGGTGGGACTTTTCTGTACCTTTTGCAGGGCTGCTACTCTGTTTGGCACTGATGTAGCCAGAAAACTCTGAAAAAGGATTAATGCTCGAAATCCCTGAAGGGGTGGTGCCATGTGCCAGAGCCCTTTGCCTTGATGTGATGGAAAGAGGTTTTTGCAGTTGGGCCTGTTCCCCTCAGCTTCAGGCAGCAGCAAAACCTGGCTGGCCTCCTTATTTGCTCACTAAAGTCAGCAGAAGTTTTGACATTCAAGGACTGAACAGGTTGAAGTGAAAGGCTGGAGAAGCCCCAGCTCAGCTCACAGTGGAGACCTTGTGCATAACACCATAAATGTGAGTAATGGTCTCAACTCACTAATGGTCACCACTTTGGACTAAGTTTTGCCAGATTGGAATTCACAGCAATGTAGACTTTCACACAGTGTAAAGCCACAGAGATTTTTTTGCTTGTTATCCATAAGGTCCACTTTAGAATTCCAGTCTGCAAATGGAGATGAGGGTGGGCAAGTCAAGTGCTAGGGGTTGATAAAATGAAAATTAAATTTACTAGTTATATTTAAGATGTGTAGTGATGCAGAAAGCTTCCTGGCATCTGATTGTTTCTGTGCACAGATAACATATAAACCAGCAAGAAAAATAAAAGTTACATGAAGAGCAAAGTAGCAACAAATCCAAAAATGAATCAAAGACAACCCATTGAAACTGGCAGGGTTTACAAAAAAAAAAAAAGGTTTTTGCGAAAAAAAAAACCAAACAAAAAACCAAACAAAAAACCAAAACAAAACAAAAAAAACCCCAAACCCAAACATTAAAATGATAAAGATCAAAGGAAGAACAAAAGGAAATAGGGACAAGTAAATTAGACAACAAAATTATGAAGCAAGAGAGCAAAATGTCTTATACAGAAGGACTGAAGATGAAGGACTCAGAAAAATAATAAAACAAGGGAATAACCAATAGTAAGATGCAGCTTTAAGTATCATTTGCATAGGTGCTCATAGTCCAATATGAACACTTCATCTATATAGTTCCTATTTTATTTTATTGTTTCTCAACCCAGATAAGATAATTCTGTGTTCCTTCTAATAATAATTACAGGTAGGCTGTGCCTTCTGCCTTTAGCCTGTAGGGATATCACAGAAATAGCACTGTGGGTGCAAGACCTTCTTGGATGCTTTGCTGTGTACCACTGGCAGAAGTGGGTGGGGGCTGCAGATGGCAAAGGGCAGAGCACTGGAAAGTGCTGGAATTTGGGCAGGACTTGGGGGTGTTCATGACAGTAGGGTGAAGGATGGGGAGGAGGATGGGAAGGAGTCTTTGAAGGATGTCAGGATAATTGTGATGAAGGAGTCACAATGTGTGACTTGTCCCATCTGCTGCCTGGGAGTGGTGCACAGGAACATCTGAAATACCAGTGCTGAGGAGGTCCAGAAGGGTTACTTCATGCACTAAGATGCTATTTCCCAGACTCTTGGCATGTAGCTGTTGGTTGAAAAGTTGGTGTGGAAATCAGCATATAAATTAGGGTCAAAATGTCCTGCTGTGCAGCTGGTCCCAATGTGCTCCCCCTGCCCTGATGCCCAGGGCACAGCACTGGTGTGAGGGCTGAGATTGCAGAGGGTGTGTGTTGTGTAGCAGATGCCCAAGCACACTCCAGGGTGAACCCATTACAGAGGCAGCACAAAAGTCACAGAGCTTAATCACTCTATTTTCCACCTGTTTTGTATTACAAACCTGTGGCAAAATGGGAGTGAAATGGCCAATGGATCTCATGAGTCCGGCAGACCCAAACCATTTTCCTTGTAAGGGACTCAAAAGAAACTGAACATTCCCCTCCACACTTAGTCTGGCATTTTGGTTTGTTCTCAGAATGGAGACATTGGCATTGCTGCAAAACAGTTCAGGAGGGGGTAAGGGTGCTGGAAGGCACTGAAATACAAATAGTCTGTGGTGACTTGCCCCTGAATGGATACCAGGTACCCACAAAAGCTGCTCTATCACTCTCCTCCTCAGCTGGAGAGGGGAGGGAATGACTGAGGGTTGGGATAAGGGCAAATAGATATCACTCAACAATTCCTGTCACAGGCAAAGGAGTCTCAGGCAAATAAGTTTAATTTTTTACCAGTCAAATCAGAAGGATGGTGAGAAGTAAATCCAAATCTTAAAAACACCTTCACCCTGCTTCCTTTCTTCCCAGGCTCAACCTCAGTCTTGTTTTTTCTACCTACTGCCCCCAAAGTGGCACAGGAGGGTGGGGAATGAGGGTCACAGCCTTCAGCATGGGGTTCTCCACAGAATGCAGGTGGATCTCTGCTCCACCGTGGACCTCCTTGGGCTGTAGTGGGACAGCCCCATGGGCTGCAGGGAAACCTCTGCTCTGACATTTGGAGCATCTCTTACCCCTCCTTCACCAACCTGGGTGTCTGCAGGGCTGTTGCTCTCACATAACCTCGCTCCTCTCTCCTGACTGCAATTGGGAAGTTTTGTGGGGTTTTTTCCCCCTTCTTGAATATGCACCCCAGAGACACATCATTGCTGATGGGCTCAGTGACGGGTCTGTCTTGGAGCCAGCTGACATTGGCTCCATTGGACACAGGGAAGCTTCTGCAGCTTCTCAGAGAAGCCACCCCTGTAGCCCCCCCCTACCAAAACTTGCCATGCAAACTGAATACACAGCCAAACCCCAGAGGGAAATACTGGCAGTTTGTATGACCTGTAGCCTCTTTTCTGCTGTTAAATTTATCGAGGCTGTGTTCCCATGCAGCAGCTCATCTGCTCCTTCACTGCTGTGGCAGCAAGAAATGGGTGAAGACTGCAAATGTGCTCCTGGTTGTACCCCACAGTAAGTGCCATCTGAAGTAATTTTGTTCTTCACTTACTGGCAGAAGGGCTGAGGAGCAAACTGCAGAAAAGGAGAGCGAGGGGAAAAAAGGGCTGAGCCATAGAGAGCTGAGAGACACAGCAGTGGCAATAGCTTTTGAAGTCTTTTAAGAGAAACGTCTGTGGAAAATTATTTTCCCCTTTCCTTTGCTCTCCAGACCCCAGTGCTCAAAGGGCAGGCAGTGACTCCAATTGCTCCCAGCCAGGTCCTCCAGAAGTGCCATTCTTTCAACTTGGGCTGGCTAATGCCAGTAGTGGGAAAACTTACCCTGGGTGCTGAATATTCAGATTTGCATTCTTGAAACCCAAGCTGAACTTTTATTTAGTCTGAGTCATGATTCACAAAAAATAAAATATGCAGAAATCAGTAGTGAAGAAAAGCAGCAGAAGTGGCTTTTTTGGCACAAACATATGCAAGCCATATTTCTCCAACAGTAATTTCCCATAGAAGTTTAACCTCTGCAGGACACTGAAGTTACATTGAACTGTAGGTTTTGTAACATTAGATGCTATTGTCAGTCTGGCAAGTCTGACAACCATGGAGGAGTAACACAATATGAAAGAAGTGGTACACCCATCTCTAGAGCAAAAACAAGGAGCTTTTCTCAGAGTCGTCATTAATGTTGCCATCCCTGTGTGACTGTGGCCATGTCATTTAATCTCATTGCATCATCTGAAAATGGCTGTGAAATTAGTACCATATGCAGCCAGCACATAAAGGCCAGGGGAATAAATCATAGTGAGAGAAGATCACATTGTCCTTAAAGATGAGAACTTTGTGCACATCTGAAATAACTGTACTTTCTCATTTGGCTCATGGCTGAGTGGGCACATGGGCCCTGCTTGAGGTGAGGGAGCCCATTGGCATCTCTGTCATGATCTGCCACAGAAGGTAGACCAAGCCTGTAGCTCAGCCATTTCCGCACTGGTGATGGTCTGGGGCCTGCATGTGCTAGGGGCTGGCTGTGCCTGGGATGACCTGGCCAGCCAGATGTGCCTTTGCTAATAATAACAGGAATTGCCCTATGAGCAAGGCTCCATCTGGGCCACTTGTGTAAGCTGCAGGGTATCGGCTCCTCTCCTCCAGGATAGGTTATGCAATCACATCAGAAATCAAATATACAATTTGGATTTCACCTTTTTCTGAACATCTGGCTGTTCACGTTTTAGGCCTACTGATTCCATAAGGAACCTGGCTATAAATGGGTCTCTTCGCATGCAAGCATGGGAAACAAATGCTGAAAGGTTGCCCAGACAGTGACCTTGGAATTAATTTTTGAATTCAAGTGAATATCTTTATATTTTCTCCACTTGGCTCAAAGTTTCCTTAAGAGCAGTGCTGTGGTGTGACCTCTCTAGACCTAACTCATGCTTATTTGAAAGAGCCCCTCTTTCCTCTAATGCTGCATTGCTGCCTTTGAAATCAGCAGAGGGAATGGCACTGGAGCCCTGCAAGGAGATGTGACCAAAAGCTGGTGGCATCTACAAAAAGAGTCCAGTTGACTTCAGCAGGCTTTGGAGTGAGCTCATAAAAGGCTCCTGGCAAGGCACTCTGTGGTGCCCTCACAGTGTTTTAATTTCCTCCCTTTGCTGGTCTCAGATAGTCTGAACCTACTGACCTTTGGCGCATGCTGATCATCTTCTCTTTTTCACCAGGGAAGCAAAACTCGGGACAAGTTTTGCTGGAGAATTGTCAGAGAAGTGATTGCAGCTTTTAATTTGCTTGGCTTACTGGCTGAGGTCCATGTTGGCAGATACTTCAGTAGCTCGTTATTGTTGGAGGCTTTTCTCGGTGTGTGTTCTTTACAGCTCTGCTCAAGGTATCTGGTGCACTCTGAGCTGTGTCCCCGGTTTCAGAATCCCCCTCTCAACTAAGTGAAGTCAGTGGGATTGTGTGTCCCAGCAGCAGCATGTAAACATAAAGAAAGAAAGGTTTAATGGCCTCCTTCTTAATGTTTTTGAGTCTCGGGACTTTGAGGAAATGAGAAGATAAGTGTGATAGTCTGTTCCTTCAAAGTCCCCGCAGCAGTTTTAACTGCATTTCTGATTATCGTAGTAGATAATAAATACAATACATGCACCCATGCACATAAAACAGCAGTATTTTGTGCTTAGTCCATGTGTTGCATGTAGAAATCTGGATGATGGCCAGATCAGTAAATGACTCTGATTTTTAATGGAAGTCAGAAACACAACAGATGTACTGTATACTGAAAAGAGTTAAAAATAGCTGTTTGCAATCTCTGTGCTTGCCTTTAAGCAAAATACATGATATAGAGCAGTGGTGGTTTAGCATATGGAGGCTTTAACATCTGATATTTCTGAGAGTTTGCCAGGTTTATGCAGGGAGGTCTTGAAGTTAATGGCAAGTTTCATGGACAGGATTTCTGACATCTTAACACTCTCTCCATGGTCAAACCCTTCAACTGCTATGAGCTGTGAAAATCTTTATGACCACTTGCATGTTACAGTAACTTCTGTGTAAAAATGTGCAAATGCCTAATAGAAGTTAGTTCCCATCCCTGCCCTACCAGGGAGCTGGGTATTTTTATTTGGTTTGTATCTGGAGAAATTGAGAAATTAATTCTGGGTCACACAGCAAAATGTTTTTAATGCTGGTGCCTTTCTTATGACTGGTACCACTTCTTTCTCATTACAAATCAGAATAACTAGTTCAGCATTACATGGAGGATTGGCTGCATCTGGCAAAACTGGATTAATTCCAATGTGCTGCATAACTTCAGACTGACTGCAATCCTTGGGAGAAAAGGATTTGTCTTTATGAGTTAACTTAAGTGTTATCCCAGTGTGTACATCTTCCAGTGTGCTTGGCATCATTGCAGCTGCCAAATGACTGGGGAGCCTTTATGTAAATCATTTTGACAATACACATTTGTAAGCTGGTGTAAAGAAAACATTTTCTTCCCTTATTAATGTTATATAGTGGAAGAGCTTCATCTCCACATCACACTTATGCTTTAATACACAAGAGCTCTTAATAGTCTCCATGTCAGATGCTCTGTGTAGACTCAGAAATAAGTTTAGGGAACAGTTACCCAAACTACCTGAAGGGCTGATTTTTTTTTTTAGAGGAATTTTACCTATTTTTGCCAACTTCTGTACAGTATGTTTTTGATTCAATATATTGTTCTTGTTTTCCCAGGGTGCTAAAAAAAGCCCTTTGAAACACCACAAGACTATAGTGATGAGCTATGCTAGAGAAACCAATATTATATATTTCATCATTTGTCTGGTGTCCTTGCCAAACTTCTAATTTAGCAGCACACAGTAGTGCACCAAAGTGAGTCATGAATTCTTCAGTATAATTACCACGCAGTGCAAAACCAAGGCTACAGAAGTCTGAACCTTTTCCTGTCTGTCGTTTTTCCCTTCTACTCGCTTTTCAAATACCATATGCTGTGCAGGAAAGCTGTGCATTGTATCACAGCCTCAGCCCTGTTCTGAGCAGATATGATTAAAAGCTAAATTTGGAGTTAATAACTGAAAGTTCTTTTCTGTGGGACAGTCACAGAAAAAAAAGTTTGTGTTATTTTTGTAGCTAAAATGTGAGGTTTTTTAAGGAAAACATCCTGATAGAAACAGCCACTATGGAGTTGTAGGGCTTGGATACGAGATCTGAGTAAATGCTGAGAGACAGTGTTGTTGACATTTTAAAATTAGATTTCCTTAAATTGATTTTTATATCCTCATATTTGTCTTGCCCATGCATTTTAGAAAGTGTCCTCACACATGAGGTAGTTTCAAAAGAGAATTGGAAACCTCGTGTTCACTCAGGGTTCACCCCCATGAATAACCCAGTTTAGAAGGGTCCTGATGACTTTCTGTATTATCAGTGAGATATGAAACTTTACCTGCAATCTAGAGTTTCAAAATTGCTGCTGTATCCAAATTCACGTGCACTTAAGGTCTTCATCGAGGCTCACTAATTTTTACCTATTTTTTAAACGTGTACAAGGGCTCAAATTTTACAAGGGCATCACAAAAGACAAACATTCTTTGCAGAGTTGCTGACAAATGAAGTCTTTCTTCAGAAAGACCCATTTCAGGTTGGTTTTGATATTTTACATCATCCAAGTTGCTGCACATGACTTACCTACTCCAGACTCCCGCTGAAAGTAAGAGCTTAGAAACTCAACTTCTTTTATACGTATGTTTCTTCTCTACAAGACTCTGCAAGATGACGAATCCTGTTTGCAAACATGCAAGATAAAATATATTGATATTTTAAATATTATCTCTGTGTTTGAATTATTCCTGCCTCCTTGTCTGTGTTACGGGATTGTTTTACCAGAGCACAGAGAGATGATGTGCAACAGGTCTGGGGGATTTCACTTCCTTCAGCTGCTGTGAGGATGGTCACTGTTCAGGGACAAATGGTTTCTAGGTGTTGCAAGAAGCTGTTTCCTCAGCTCTTAACTGCAGAATTCTGCTTCCTGCAGAAGGTACAGGAAAATGTGGTTGCATTTCTGAAGGCACAGTTACATTTCAGAGGGCTACTACAGAAGTATTGCCATTGCAAGTTCTGACTATATGACCTTCCCTACCTCCTTCTTAATATTTCCCTATTTTCTAGGGAAATGTGCCTTTCAGACCTAAGTCTGCTCAGCAGCTATAGATGAAAGATGATTTATATTTCTAACAGTGACCATGTTAAAACACAGTGACAAAAGATGTTACAAACTCTCCTTGGATTTCTGGAAACTTCTTCCCCTCTTTTCCACTTACTATTTTGTTTGCCATACCTTGATTGTGGCTTGTGGCTCAGCCTTGCACTTGTTTCATGCTTGCATAAATGCAATTAAAGCAAAGGCCTTGCTTATGTGAGTGGGGCTGTACAGATGCAGAACACTTTCACTTTGCTGTCACTGTGCTCTGCCCACACTCCTAACACAGCTCTCAATCACCCTTTTTCAATAATTGCATTAACTGAGAGCAATAGTCTGACAAATTCCCAGGCGTGTCATTTCTTTCCCTTTCATAACCGTGTTTATAGGAACATGCTGTGGTGAGAAGTTAATTCTACATCCACGCTGAATTAGTTGTGTTGGTTTGGATTTGTTTGTTTTTTTTTTTTTTCTCAAATGGTCTATTTCAGAACTGCAACGTTGCTTATACAGGGGTCAGACTAGTTAATGGGTGGACACAGTGTTCCGGTCCTTGTCAGTTGAATAATAAGTTATATCTCTGAAGAGAGGGTGATTTCAAGTTACGGAGGTGTTAGGCTTCTCCATTATGTGACCTGCTCTCTTTAACTGCTGCAGCATCAATACCATTTTTCCCAATTCATTTTTTTAATAGATCCACAGATGCATAAAAAATTGCAAAATTTGAGTAAAAACACTTTCTAAACGAGTCCACAGCCTAAGCTTGAATGTACATAAGAGGAGATAATAGCAAGTGATAGAACACGTTTGGTATGAAAAACCACGTAACTATGTAGTGTAATCATTTGGGGCAGGTGAACAAATCAGCTGTTTTGATGAGGGCATGTTGGCTGGAAAACTTAGACAAGAGTTGCTGGAAAAGGGCCTTATGCCAGAGATGAGGCATGGTGGCTCCAATCCAACAGGACACTTCAGGCACTGGGACAGCCTGAACAAACCCTGCACTGCTCACTGTGATTAGAACAGCTGCCCGAGAGAGATGGGCTCAGTCTGAACGCTGCATTACTTTGATTTTTGTCAATTAAAGCCTGATGCAATTAGATGAAGCCCTTGCTCTGCATACTTGACACTGCAAGATGCTGAGGAGACTGGCCCTGATCCAGCAAAGCACTTAAATGGTTCCATTAGTTTAAATGGCCCTACCTGTATGCTTAAAATCAAGCAGGCACTTAAGTGCTTTGCTGGGTTGATGCCAGTGTGTGCAATGGGTGGCAAGATCAGATTTGTAGTGACCACCAGAGTCTTGCTTTGGTTTTGGCATGCAAGAGGCCTGTAAGATTTTGTTTATTGACTCTTTAGACCTGCTCTTCAGGTTGTGATTCTGATAGAAATAAGTAGCAGCACCAAATAAATCACCCCCAAAAAAGTGCTGCTCTCACAGAATTTTTACAATGCACTCTATCAGAAACTGTTCAGCCAGAGAAGTGCTAAACTGAGCCTTTCCAGTTAACAACACTAAAGTGTTTGAGGTAGTTAAATAGAGACCTGATGTTTTGTAACCAGTGACTATTTTTTGGGGAGCCATTGAAGAAAGTGGCTGATATTCTTGACAGAGTGAAGGCCACATTGCCAGATGCTTAATGGCATTCTTAGGTTAAATGGATCTATAGTCTGTGTATAATTGTGATAAAAGTATATCATAAAATACTGTAATTATTATTGCTTGGTTTATATACTGTTCTTAAAAAAACCCCAAGGCACTGTTAATTCAGAATTAAGCTCAGCCACGAAGTCTGGAAAGTTAGAGGTTCTACAAGTACAAAAGTGTATGGAGAAATTTGAGATGATTTACCCTAAATTAAAAAATGGGCTTGGAAGAGATCTGAGGAGTTCATTTAGTTCATCTGTCTCTTTAAACCACCAACACCATATATTCTGCAGTGTCCCTAAGCTATCTGTTTCAGGGCATAACAGTCTTTACTGTTAGAAAGTATTTCCTAATGTCTGAATTGAATTTCCCTAGCTGTAATTTTATCTCATTATGTCTTGTCTAACCTACCATGCACATGAACAGATTATTCCCTTCCCATATGCAGCATCCTTTTACAGCAGTCTCAGGGCAGTGCAGAGCTACTCTTTCTCCTCATGATTCTTCCTTATTGCTTATTTTTTCCCAATTTTGCACTCTCCTCATTTTTATCTCTCTGGGATCTAGCTCTGGACCTGTGAGGGACCAAGAAAGGAGCTGAGATTTTGCTCCTAGGGTTTTAGGCAACAGGAAACCTTGGTGGGTAGAAAAAATTCTGCCCCACTCTGTATGTCATCAGAGAATACCAGAGCGCAGTCCCAGTGTACAAGCTGGTGTGTGTGACTTTATTGAGATTGAGTTTTTATTAGAGAAACATCTAATCATCAAACTTGTAATTTCTTTCACTTCACAGTAAGTGACAGAGGACACAAAGCTGTGGTCAGATGCAGCTGTTGTTGACAGGTCCAGGTTTTCCCCAGGAATCCAGGTGGTGGATTTGCATTCTTGCTCTCTCTGTGTGACTGCTGACCTGCTCCTCACAAAGGAAGCTCAGTCTGATGCTAACTTTTGGTTCTGTTGGGCAGCAGACAAAAAGCCAAGGCTGGTGCAGTTCATGAGCCAGGCTGCAATTTCTGTAACGTGGCTCTCCCTCTGGGAGAGACCAAGACCTTGAGGCAAGGTATGAAACAACAACAACAAAAAAAAAGTCAAGGCTTTCAACTCTTGAAAGCCCTCTGCACTTCTTTAGCTTGAGTCCAAGAAAGCCTATTTCAGGCTTGGGAAGTTTCAGTTGCATTCCAGTGATAGATTTTTATTTTTCTACTAAAGATCATGTTTTCTTAACAGCTCACCACATTTGATAGCCCTGTCTCAGCGTTTGGGCACAGTTGAGGTGCAGAGCTTAGCAAGCTCTACCAGTATTAGAAAGAATGTATTTTTTCCAGGAATATCCCCGAGGACAGCCTGGAAACATCAGGAATTCAGAGGGCAGCTCTTGCATTGCACGTGGTTACTGAGGAGCCTTTCCTTCCACGTGCACGTGCGCTGCTCTTTCAGTTATTCTCAAAGCACCTCAGGAAACTTGTGCAGTGCCCAGCCCTGCCTTCCCTGAGCTCTGATAAAGCCCCCTTGGTGACAGATGATACTCACGTGGGTGCAAAGCCAGTTATATTTACACTCTCCCAGAAGGCTCAGTGCAGTTGTCACAACTTGTCAGTGGTCGGCACCGAGCAGTTTGTGGTCGGCGTAAAGATATTTTTCTGTTACAGAATTTGGCATGTTTAAAAAGGAACTGGGTGACTGTGATTATTAAGATGTAATCAAATGCATTAAGGCAGCTATTTCCTTTGCCATTAATAATGAGAAAGCTGGCACTATAATCTTCCCTTCGTTCTCTTGTTTCACTTTCGTGGTGAGAAATGAAATGAAAGCAATCAGGAGCTTCAGGAGCCTTTTGGCACTGTGTATTTTTGTTGTCATAAAAATCATAGAGTAAGTACTTCTGTCATGTATTTTTAGTTAAAAATTCTCCTGGAGAAAATCTTTCCTTTATCATAGCTCATAAGTGTTCTCATAAATGAGAATTAGGTTCTTAATTCATCAAGATACTTTGGAAAACTCTCCCTTAAACTACACCTGCAGTAACTATGTCTCCTTCTCAGTTAATATTCTTCAGTTTTAGTTTCCTATATGGTGTATTTGTTTACTAAAGCTTATATAATTAATTTTAAATCCTCCCTCAGAGTTAAAGGATTAGGAAATGATGGGTTATAGCAATAGTTTTACATCATGCTTAATACCTTAAATACTTTTCCACTATAGCAGGTTAAATAGTCACCAGCCTTTACCTTATAAAGCCTCATTTAAACCTAATGCTTGAAGATAAATGCTGTAGAAATTACCATTTAACACTTCTGTTTGACATGGGCTTACAATGTTTTCTCAACTGAGGAAAATGAGGAAAACTGAGTTGAAATGGTTGAATTCCATTATCTTTGATTCTGCTCTTTTTTTTTAAAAAAAACAGATGTTCTCACAGTTTGTCTAATGACTCCCTCGAGTTTGTTAACCTTTGTAATTATACCATTTAATTTTTCATCTACCTCTTAAATCAATTTATACAGTAGATTCAAGGCAATTTGTTCATATTCTAGAGCAGGCACTCTGTTCCCTCTAGAACCTGGAGCTCTAATTAGACCTCCGAGGTTGAGATGTGCTTTGCCAGTGCTGGTCTTAGACTAACTCTAACAACCCTGGCAATTTCTACTGGGAGGGCTCAAAGGGAAACTGGGAGATCTCAAAGGTAATTCAGCCAAGTAGTGGGATATTTTTTATTCTTACTTTCCAAAGTGGTAAAGTGAATGAAAAAGAAAGTGAAATCCCTTTTGCAAGATAAGAGGTAATCCAAAAGTCCTCATGGTGAATGGCAAGACTCCATTCATTTCAGTGGGTTTGGAGCTGGTCTTCTGAATCAGGGTGACTGAGACTTCATGGATTCATCTTCAGAGCTGTTGGAGGATGTGTGCAAAGATTTTCCCCTAGCTTAATTTGAGGGCTTTTCACACGTGTTATGTTCATGCAGATGTTCAGACAGGCAAGGTGAGTGTGCTCAGAGGGAGGACCTGCCTTTTGTGTTCTGGGTAAATGAGATCTGAGTCTTACAGTTACTTCTTCCTTACTTTCCTAGTTGATTAGAAAGAGAAGAATCAGAAGAAACCTGGAGCTTTGAGGTGTTTTGACCTCTGAAACAGCTAATTTAATGAACAATGCCAAGAAATGAGACAAGAGTTTTATGATTGAGAAATATGGGAGGAAAATGCAGGTAATCAAGCAAATGACATTTTCAAGTCAGGCTTTTCACTGACTTCAGTGAACTCCTGGATTGGGCCTGTGGAATGTTATATTTTCAAAAACAGATCTAAAAATGGTTTGTAAGGAGTCAGACATGCATATGACTGACCTCTCTCTCCACTTCATGTCACAAGGCAACTGTGAAATCCAGTTCTACAAACACCAAAGATTTTCATCATCATGTGGAGCCCTACAATCCATGAAACAAAGATTAAGAATGTTTTGTGCTGCACCACTAGGGATGTGGATGACTTTCCTAGCACATTAAGTCACTTCATGGCACTTACTATCATAGTTGCATTACACCGATGTGAAGGGAGCTTCACTTCCAGATGGGAAGTGTCTTCAGAAACATGAATGGAGAAGTTGTCTTATGAGAATAAAACTTCAGTTTTCAGAGTAATTGCTCCTCAGCCCCTTTTCTGCTTCATATCTCACAGCAGATGTTGTTTCTCTTGGGTGATAATGCTGGTTAGCACAGGGGAAAAGAAGTTTTTATAGCACCTGCTTTTTTGCTGTTATTTTTTAATTGCCTTTGAGTAAATGTTGTAGACACAGTGGAAAGAGCTGGAAAAGTATGGATTATGGAAACTTGTTCTTTAGAGACTAATGGGGTGGTCTTTGGTTATGGCTGCTGGGCAGTTACATTGACTTCAGGGCAGATACATGAAGTAAGTTTGGGCTGGTGTAGTTGTGAGATATTTACCTTAATGCCATTAGGAAAACTGATGTAAAATCTACTTTAAGGCTGAATGAGAAAAGTCCTTGAGATACAATCAGGCCTCTCTGTCCTGATTTAGCTTGTGCTGTGTTCATCTCTGGCAAAGATTTCTAATGACACCTCCACTAAAGTGAAGGCTTAAAATCCTCAGGAACATGCTCTGAATTCCAGTCCTTCCATGGGCTCTCAGTTTCTTCTCATTGGTTTCTCATTCTGGGGAAGTGGAAGCATAATTTTAGTCCTCCAACAGCAGCATCCTGCCTGTGTGCTGAGCAATATTCTAAAGCCCTTTATTCAAGGGCAAGCAAATGCTTTCCCTGCAGCACATTGCTTTGGACCTGCATGCTGAGGGTCCCCAAAGCTGTCAGTGTCTCTTTTATGCAATGCCCAGCCCCTGTTAGCCTGGGGAAGAGCCCTGACTTCTCACACTAATCCCTCCTGAGGCAATGCCATGCTCAAAAGACATATGGAAATAGGCCTGTTCCCAGCAGCTCCCTTGCTGCTGTCTTTCCACCAGTGCCAAGCTCACAGTGGCAGAGAGATCTTGCTCATCTCCCTGCTTGCCACTGTGATCTCCTGTTTCTGTGAAGCTGTGAGGATGGGTCCTCCAAGCAAATTATCTGTGTTTCCAGTGATAAATCCTGTGATCCAGCTTTGCCTTTCAGCAGCTGGTAGGTCCTGGAAACAAGCTGGCTGGGATGGGAAAGTCCCTCTCCACATCATGTCCTGTGCCAGAGCCCCTGCATGGGTTGGGGATCCATTTGCCTCCATCTTCCTCCTCCCCAGCTCATCTGGGTCATGGCACTGCAGAGCTGTGATTGCTGATGGGTTTTTCTGCCCTTCCTCAGCTGAGAAAAGCTCCTGCCATGTTTCCAGTCCTTCCCAGCTTAGTGCTGTGCATGTTCCCTGCCAGACCAGTATCACTCTTGGGCTCTCCTCCTTATTCCTGGACTCTGCAGTGTCTGACTCTGCTTTGCCACTGGAGCTGCTGTAGAGGTGTGCTGGGAACTGCAAAGGGATTTTCTTTTTTTTGAAGAGACCATACCTTGTTCACTACAAGAGAGGAAAAAGTAATGTAGGCTCTCAGTCCATATCATATGATGCCTGCATTTGGTTCCCAGTGTATGGAAGAGCTTTCTTAGGGACAAGACCATCCTGTGCTCTTATCAGTCCTTTCCTGGAGGGTTGTATAGAAGTTGTGTCCTTCTTTTGACACTGGACTAGGGGAATGGGCTTTGCCCAGATATTCTCTTTATTATTTTTCTCTCCCCAAGACATCAAACTGCCAGCTCTGCTTCTGATAGAGGGGCAAAGGAAAAGTGCTTTTTATTAATTGTTGCATAGAAAATCAGCAGCAGCACTGTGAGGATGAATTTATCTTCCAGCTCTTTGGCTTGTACTTTAGTCACACTTTGTCAACCAGACAATGCTCATCACTTATATATAAAACCCTTCCAGAGAATATACAAGTAAGAAGAATACATGTATAATGAAATAACAAGTCTTGGCATTTCCTACAGAAGCAGCCAAATATTCAGCTGTGAGCAGTTTTATTAAGAGGAGAAACTGCTAGAAACAATAGCGGCCCAAATAATTGATGAGAGATGAATTTGATCGCTGGCTGGTGGCTCTAATAAATTTTTGTCAGCTCAGTCCATTTACTGCAGGTAGAAGCCCTGTGCAGTGATTAAAGAAGCAAAATATTTTAGGCATAACAGAATGTAACAATTCTCCTAGTGAACTGGACAAAAATATGAGCAGATAAGTGGAAGGGGAGGTGCTTTTATTTGAAGTCCATATTAAATTAAGGAGCAGTTATTTTTGTTCCTCACCCCTTACAGGTGATAGTGAAGCAAAATGATATTTCTGGGACTACTGCCTTGTACAGACTCTGTCCAGCCTTTTCATTAGCACCTCAGGAGCTGAGGCAGGGGAAGGAGATGCCTTCCCTTGGTGGGAAGATATGGCATGTTGGGCAGGAGGAGAGGGAAGGTCAGGTATTGCTGCAGAGGAGGGGAGGGAAAGCTCATGAACACTCATGTTTTGGTTTGCTTTAACTGTGGGTGGTGTTTGTGACCTGGATGTCCTTTGTCCCAGCGTGTAGGGGTGGTTAATCACTGCAGGGCAGAGACAGGGCATGGGAAGGACCCTGCCCAGAGAGGGGCAGCTCCTGCTGGGTGCCCACACAGCCCCCTCCCTTGTGTTTACTCCAGTCACATATGTAAAAAAGATATCAGTGCTCTGCTCTAAATGTGGAGTTGGGGTTTTTTTGAGGACATTGTGACTGCAACCCAGATGACCCAGTATTTTAAAGATCATTAGACACAGGCAGAGAAAGCCACGTGGCCTTTCAGCAGAGTAATATAAGAGTAGAAGGCACTACTGGGGCCAAAGACAGCAGCACTTATAAATAACTCATTTAATATGCACAACAAAATGAGTAAATAACAACACTGTCCTACAAAACAGTTATGTTTAATGCTTCATTAATGTTTTGTGAATGTTGATAATTATTCTTATATAATTTAGCATGCTGGGGTCTTCCATCTCTGGAGTTCTTTCCAGATGGGATGGTGCATCCAAGAGAGAGAAGAGTGTCAGGGCCATCAGTATGTCATTAGAGTTAATGCAGGAGTTGTCAAATGATGCCTGTTTGCACCGAAAAGCTCTGTATTAGCACAAGGCTGCCAAACTACAACATTCATCACCAGTGAGTATTATTTGAAAAGATCATTTAGTATCTGTCAAGGCTGCTGTAATATTTTTTGGCCAAAGAACTTAAGTGGGAAGATGTGTGTGTGCGCGCCTCCACTCCTGATTAATTGTAATCTCACATAATGCACTCCTCAGCTTGACATCTTTAAAGTAAGGGTAGGTTGGTTGATTCCTGAAATTAATTACAATTCAGATTTTGGAGTGTGAAAAACGGATAGAGAGCTTTCTCTAAACCTTTTAGACACAGCTAGAATTTGGACTGATTTATTATGCACTTCTACTATGCTCTGCTGCTCATGTAATAAAATCTTTAGGAATTTATTGCAAGAAAATGGCTCCTTTTCACAAATTTGCTGCAAGGAGAGGGAACTGGTATTTTAATTGCATTTTGATAAAGAAAAGCAAAACCAGTGAGGGCTGTGGTCCTTCGTATACCTGACAAATTGACTCAGAAAGATTAAGGGAAACTTATATCTGCATTAATCCCTGTGTGAAACTTCTAAAAACATAAAAGCTAACATATGCTGGGATATCTTATTTGCCTTCCCTTGCAGGAATAAATTAGCAAAGTTAGAATACTTCCTTATCCTTCATCAAGAGAGCCTTTTGGTGGTTCTCCTTTACGGTGTTACACTCAATAATGTGTAACTTCAGAAAGATCAAGTGGTCTTCAAGTTCTCCTGAAACAGCAGAGATATTGACTTCTGAATTCAATGAGTGGCCCAAATAAAGGTCTGCTCTGGAGGTGATGTTTTGGAATTACAGCTGTCTGCACAAGGAGTTATTGAGAATCAGCCATGGAAGTATGAAAACTGTTGTTTTAATCTGAGTCACCTTTCATGTGTAAACCTGGTTAACCTTATCACACTTGAAAAATCTTTAATGTTTGTGAAGAAACTTTCCATCTAAGGAATCTTATAACACCTGCATACTCAGAAGTCCAGAAGATGGAGAAAAAATATAGTGAAATGCTGTCTGAGCTCTTGTTAAATCTTGTGGTTTGGATCTAGAGGAATGTTTGCAGCAGTGTGATGGGTATCAGTGTATCTCCATTGGGTATCAGAGCCTGGCTGGGAGCTGCAAGCAGATTGTTACTGAAGAACAATAGGATTTTTTCATTAAGCTCTTCTCTGTTGGCTAAGACAGATAAGAAAGCCTCCTCCCTACTTGACTCATGCAGTAGATAAGATCTATGTATAAGATAAAACTTAAGTGCAGCAGGAATTTGGAAGAGCCATTTTCTAAGAGACAAAACTTAGCAGGCGTCAGTTCTTTAAAAATAAAACAGACATCGATCTATACTATGTTGTAGAGAAATTATGACTCTGGTAGTAAAAGCAAAGCCCAGCTGTTGGCTCAGTGTACTTTCTGTTGGATACTGGATTGTAACCAAGGCATCATCTGTGGGTTGTAATTCTCCCCTCTGGAGCTTTTGGAGCTGGGGAAGTTCAGTTGTCTGCTCTGAGACAGCCTTCATACCACGTTAACATGCATGGCAATCATTTACAAAAACTGCTGATCTGAGCAGGCTGCAAGGCTTGTGTCTTATGTGGATGAGTATTTCTTGAATTTCCATCTTGTGCTGAGGACAAAAAGACCTTTTACAGGTTTATCATTTTTCAACCTTACCTAGTCACTGTAGTGACATCATTCCCAGTCATTAGGAGAACTCAAAACCAAGAAAGTTGTTTTTCTTTTCTGGGAACACTCTCTTTTGAAAACAGTGACAGCAAGAGGGATTGTCCATTTTTCTCCCTTGAAGAACCCATTTTCCAATTTTTTCTTAATTATCTGCACCATTGGTTTCTGCACATGTGCTGGTTTTGGCTGGGGTAGAGTTAATTTTCATCACAGTAGCTGGTATGTGTTTTGGATTTGTGCTGAAAAGTGTTGATAATTCAGGGATGTTTTAGTTATGAGTAGATCTTACTCAGAGTTGAGGGTTTTTCTGCTCTTTACCCACCACCACCAGTGAGGAGGCTGGGGGGTGCACAAGGTGTTGGGAGGGGACACAGCCAGGACAGCTGACCCCAATTGACCCAAGGGCTATTCCAGACCACATGGATCATGCTCCATGTATAAAGCTGGGAGAAGAGAGAAGAGGGGGGACACATGTTTGGAATGGTGGTGTTTGCCTTCCCAAATCACCATTATGTGTGATGGAGCCCTGCTTTCCCGGGATGGCTGAACACCCACCTGCCCATGGGAAGTGGTGACTGAATTCTTTGTTTTGCCTTGTTTGCATGCACAGCTTTTGCTTTACCCATTAAACTGCCTTTATCTCAACCTGTGAGACTTTTCACTTTTGCCCCTTCTGATTCTCTCCCCACCCCACGAGGGGAGAGTGAGCGGGTGACTGTGTGGGGATGAGTTTCCATCTGGGGTTAAACCACAACAGCACATTATCTGCCTTGCTCTCATGAATAAAGATTCTAGGCACTGTCCTAACACATTTCCCTTGCTGTGTGCTTTCCCAGTGCTATGTGCAGTACTCTTACAGCATATATGGGTCAGATTGTATTCTGAGTTCTCATGATGAGCTCTGACTGAAGTCCCTGAGGACAAATAACCCAAATACAGGCTGTATTCCTCTAGTAACTTGGTTGTAATACACTGCTCATTATGTGAGTGCTTGAGTACCTATCCCTTCATGATTAATGTTATGCAAAATATAATTTAGGTGTTCCACTGTCTGATATCTCAGGGAATATTTTCCTTCTAGGCGAATAAATTCCTTTGTCTCTAGTTTGAATAATGCAGTTGCAATTTTCACATTATCCAAATTCTGGGGGTTTTCTCCACCAGCCTCACCTTCATATAGTCACTGCAGATTCTATAGGGGAGAATTGCACCTGGAAACCCAGATTCAATTTCAGAGGAAAAACATCTTAATATTAACTCGATTTAAACAGAACATTGGAACACATACAAAACTCACTATTAAGCAGCTCTATATTGAGACCTCATTTAAAAAATGCCCGAAGAACCTTTAAGGGAAAAGAACTCATGAACCAAAGGAGTTCTCTACACAGAGCCACACTTGTCCGGGGCAGAGACTTGAGCGGGAAAGATTGTTTGCTCTTGGTTGGGTTGGATGTGCTGTGTTTTAGGGGTGTCTGTGTGCTGGAAACCCCTGCTGCAAGAAATCTGGGCTGTCAGCAGCTGGCTGGCAGCCAGGGGGGCCATCTCCTCATGAGAAATGGGACACGTGCACAGTGGGTTTGCTGAAATCAGATAATTAACGAGAGGGTGAAAGTTAAAATGGAACCGGAATGGTGTTCAGATATGATCATCAGGTATCTTCCAAAATGGATTGTAATAGACAGTGGCAGAATATGCTGGCAATAAAATCCAAAGATGAAGTGCATTCACTTAATCAATTAAGATCGATTAGTGGAATCAAAGGCACTGTGTTAGTGGCAGCTAATGCAGAGGTTAAAGCATTTTATCATTAGTAATTATAAAATTGGCTCAACTTCCTATTTCAAATCAGTGTCTCTTGTTTGCTGTAAGAATTATAAATAAAATAGTATTTTCACTTATCTAATATTTATCACCCAGCTTAGATGCTGTACTTAAAACATGGGTTTTTCTTGCTAATTCTAACGAGCCAATTTCCATCACCTTTTTGTGACCTCTCTTTAAAACTGTTTCATAACAGCATCCACCCATGCTTGCTTTCAATGAAGGGAAAAATGATCAGGGTTATATACCTTTTACTTTTAAAAAACCAATCTTTTCTCAATTGCTGACCCTCACTTTACTGCTTCATAGAAGTATGATTTTTTTTATATGTATTTTTTGTTTTAATTTTGGAGAAAAAATGGACACATGCTTACACAGCAACGACATCCTTTTGCTGTAATAGCTGCTTGCTCGGAGAGCCAGCCCAAGCTATCCTGACAAATGAATTCTTTTATGGGTGTGAGCTGTATTTCCCTCAGGGGTGTGTGTAGTCAAGTTGTTACCAGCACATCCTTCCTAATGCAAGCCAGTCCAAGGCTTGGAGGAACAAGCTGCATGGACACAAGCCCTCTGCTGCTGGTGAAGGACACCCACAGCAGGCAGTGGGTGTTGAGCTGTTGTGTGAACACAGGGTGCCTTGCAATGAGCACTTCTTGAAGGCCTCTTTAGAGCATTTCCCAATTTTTTGGGCTATATCAAACAAGAAAAGTTTGGCTTGCAGAGAAAGATGTTTTCAAATTACTCTTGGCTTTCAAACCTGGACTCCACCCTGTTCCAAGGGTGTTGATTTAAATGTAAATGTAAAATTGTCCTGAATGTAGCTGAAAAAATATGGGTGGCTTCTCAGCTAGAGCAAGGCTTTTATTTAACCTACACAAGCAGAATATTTCATGCAGACCTCTTCTTGTTGTTAGCTCCAAGAGGTGAATGTTTCTGTCCTGAGTGTTGCTCGTTCCCAGCCTCTGAGGGGTCAAGCAGCTGGTTTGTCCCATGTGTTGACTAGGAGGGCTGTTCCATGCATGGATCTTGGAAGAATCACTCAGATGTGGGTCTGTACAACCTCCCATGTGGTGTGCCATGTGCTGAGGTGGAGCTGTGGTCTCTGCTAGAAGGGATTGCACCAAGGAAGGAAATAATCATCATATAATCTTTACTCAAGAAGGGAACAGTTCTGCACACTACTGTATTTTTTTAAGCTCTTCATGTACAATTTTTATTTTTTTACAGAGGTGCTCTCTCTTTCCATTTGCTGTTTCCTTGGATCCTGATACTCTGGGGATAGAAATCTGCCTCCCATCTTTGACACCTGAGTAATACAGGAGGAGCTTTACCCTGGTCCACTAAGTACAGCAAAACCATCAGTGGAAAACAGTCTATCAGCCCCAAATTACTGCATGTCCAGGACTGCAGCACTGGCTGGCCTTTTTGTTTTGTGTCGTGTTCAGACTTGAACTCTTGGTATCCCAGCCTTTTCACAGGAAAGTTTCAGTTCGTGACCCAACCCAGAGGAATATATATTCTGTCTTCCATGAAGTAGGATAGTTCCTGACACATTGCAAACCATTAGTGTAAGATTTTGAGATGAGCTTTTCTCCACTTTTCTATTAAAAATCCATAAAACGGAATTTCTCCCACCCACTCAAACTGATAAAACACAAAGCCACAAAAATTTGTAAATAAAACATGAGGCAGAGGAATTTTCAATGTCTTTGGGGGGAAAAAAAGAGACAATAGCAAAATATGTAGCAGCCTACAGCAAAATCCCACATGGGCAGAAATGTGTACTTTATGCAGAGCAAAAAAAATCACCCCAAATCCCCAGGGTAGTTCATGAGTACTGTGAAACCTCATTGCACAACTAATGTAACAATTTGGATGGGTCTTTCTTCCAGGAGAGCTGCTGAGGTTCCTGCTCATCTCCAAAAAGTCAGTTTAAAATTTCTGATTCATGTTACAGCAAATCTCTCTTGTTTGAAATCCTTGTTCACAATCAGAGAACCCCAACACTTTTGGAATCCTGAGGTGAACTGCAGCTTGGCCAACTCAAGCCTTACATCCCACTCTGCTGCAGAAAGGTTATGTTGATGGAGGAAAGGAAAGAGGGGGGGGGAAAAAAGTGGGAGAGAGGCAGTGCTTGAGCAGGCACATCTGTGAGCAAAAAAGGCGGAGCAAAACCTGCCTGTTCAGCTGTAGGTGTTGATTGGTACCTCTGACAAGGGCTGTTCATTGAGTATCTTTCTGCTGGGGACTGATTTCAACCAAAATCAAAACTGTTTGTGAAATCATGTTGTTTAGTCACTCTTTTGATGTTTGTTGTAAAGGAAACAAGAAAAGAAAAGGGGGGAAAAAAGACAAGGAAATTACAGCAGCATGGGTATGGTCCATGTCTGCATTAGCAAAACAAGAAACTTCAGTTTCCCCTTGGGGCATTTCAAATTATATTTTTCCTACTGTCATAGAAACTGTCAAAAATAAAAATAAGTAATTCATGCAGAAACCAAATGTTTTGATAAGTGCAAAGCAACTATTTTCTCAATTTCTATTGCCAGGGATTTTGAAATGTTGGTCTCCTGTTCTAAAGTGGAAGAGAAATAGATCTGAATATATCTGTGAAATGAAATGAACAGTGGTGAACTAGGGCTGCAATAAAGTGCTCTTACTGGTAAAATTCCAGTGGTCTGAGCACCATCAAGGATTTGGTGGATAGGGCCTTAAGTCCCTTCATTATCATAGACTTTCCTATGTTATCTTCAAATAGTTCAGTCTTTCTGCATCTCTTATCTATGCAGAAAGAGAGACTGCAGATCACAGAGCTCTAGAAGAAAATCATGAGAGGATCTAAAGATTTCAGGAAGAGCTGAATTACCAAAGAAACATAATTCTACAAAAAGTAGGTGAATTCTGTGCTCTGTGAAGCAAGGCTGGACATAAGATTTTTGGTATGGGTTTTTTTTTTTCTCCTGTGGAGTGAGCATGGTCCAGCACAGATAGAAAAAGGCTTGATAGTGGGCTGGACATCCTTATCTTGACTGCAAAAAGTGAGGAGAGGGAAAATCTAAGGTGTTAAGAAAGGCCCATCTGTCTAAAACATACCCTGAATAAAACCCTAATCTGCCTTGTTGAGGAACATGTTTTCTCATTTTTCTTTAATCCGTACTGAAAAAAACATGATCTGTACTGAAAAAGATGTAAGTGTAGATCCTACCCTTCAAGAAGCATATACAGTAACCAGGATTATGTTGTTTTCCTACAAATATGGAAATTAAACAAAGTATTTCTCTTCTTTGTCCTGTTTCTGCAAGCAAGACAAAACAGATGCTGCTGTAACATCTTCCATATAATGTCTGCTGTGTGCAAACATCCTTGTTGGGGGTATGAATGTGTCTGCATAACTTCCACAGATAAAGACAATTCTTGGTGTTTATTCTCTGATTTAGAGCTGTGTATCACTGGAGTTTCTTGTCATCTCCAGGCCTACAACTGGGCTCTGAGTCTTCATCCCACCAAAGCCAATGGGAACAAAGACAGCTGGCTTGCTGGAAATTTGCTTTATTTCTGAGACTGGTAGTTTTGAGCATCTCAGTGTTCCTCTCAGACAGCACCTTGGAAGAGGGAAGCTGTGTCCAGGAGTTGGCTATAGCTGAGGCATCCACAGGTACATCCCTCCAGCTGAGGATTGTGGGCAGAGGTCCCAGAGGAGCCCAGCACTGACTCAATTCCTTTCTTTCTCTAAAGTTTCTTCATGAAAGGGGTGATGTGTGTATGTGTTAAACTTGTGATCACTTAAATTGACTCCTCCAATGGTGATTTTCCACAGCAAATAGCTGGACCCAGTAAGACAGAGAAAATATTTAACTGCATTGCTCCAGATTTGATTATGATGTGATCTATTCCAGGAATAGTGACCATCATTTTAGTACATATTTATGAGGATGGCGAGGCGCCCAACAGGAAGCATGATGTGAATCTTCAAAGCAGGGCAGCCCTCCACGTTAGTTTATATTAACTCACGTATAACATGGGCTGGAACAGGGAGTAGGGGTGGCAGCCAGTAGGGGTGAATGGATACACGTGGGAAAGAGGTATTTTTCCACTCCTGCTGCTGAGTCCGTTCTGGCTCAAGGCTGGAGCTCAGCAGCCCTGTTAGTCCAGACATGTCCCAGGCTGGGTGTTTGAGCATGAGCAGCAGTGCAGTGAGAGCACTGGTGCTGGCAGTGCTGCCTGCTCGGGGAGCTCCCCTTTGCCAGCAGCGCACGCACCAACCCTCTGCCCGGGACAGCAGCTGAGTCACAACGGGGGATTTGTCTGGGGCAGGCTCTGGGTGGGCTCTGCATCCTGGTCTGTTTGTGTGCTGTACCCAGACACCACGAGTTTGGTTTTTTAGTCTTAAAAGCGCTGGGCAGGAATAGAACTGTTGTGGTTGCAAAGCCCATGGCCCTCTCAGGTCTCCCATGTGCCGCTCGGTTGTGGGGCTGAGCTGTAAGGCCACCGCAGGGTCCAGCCCTTGCTGTGATCACCCTGCCCCGGGTGCTGCACTCTGTGCACTGCTAGGGCGACATAATGAATATCCCAACATGAACCCAGCTGTTTAGGTGTGGTCTGTGTCAGTAGATTCCTCCTGTCCTGTCATATCATTCAACTTGCCAAGAGTTGTGATCGCTGCTGGCTGTGCAGGTAGGGACAGGCAGGTGCTCAGTTGCTTCATCTCTCCAGCAATTGCAAGGGGGGCTGTGGTCCCAAGGAACACATTGGTGCCTGCAGCGAGAGCATTGGTCTGCACAATGCCTGGAACCAGGCTCTGGATCTTGTTTGGAGAAGCTTTGTGAGGACTGTGTTTGCTAAACACAATGTTTAGAAAATCTGTGGCAAATTTAGGAAGGACATGGAGATGTTTGCCAGTATTTATGAAATGTCACAGAGTTTCAGGGTCAGTTTTATGTCTCCTTTCAATGTTTTTATTACATTTTATAGTAAAAGCAGGATTACAGTGTTAGTTTATAAAACAAACAGATGCATCAGTAGATGCTGAACAAAAAGAGGACTGCTTTTATTAGTGCAGATAAGCCTTGAATCTCAAATAGGAAACAATATTATTTCTCAGAGCTATAACCAAGCAACCAATTTGGGGGCAAAGTTGCACCTAGTTCTAGCAAGTACCAACTCATTCTTTTAAAGACAATCCCTAGCAAATGCTACCTGGAAATTCCCATGTGCCTGAATTAAGATGGATCAGTGTTAAATACAGTGAAGATGTGGGAAACACCCTCAGGCCCAATTAAGAAGGAGAAACCACACACTATGGTTATTGTCTGTGCTGGGGTGTTCTGCTCTTTTTTTAACTGCAATATCCAGATTAAAATGCTTGCTTATGACCTGCAGCACTGTGCATCTGATTCTCCTTTTGCTGATGTCTGTGGCAAGAATGCATTAGTAAAATTTGGCTCCTCTCCATTGGTGTGATCCTCCAAGCATTCACTTCTCCGTGAAAGGCGGGGAAAAGCAGAGTAGCCTCATGGGCTCCAATGACCCTTTACAGCACAAACCCTGATGCAATTAGTTTCTGCTCGAGTCTATTATAGTGGAGTTTTCCTGCCAATGTTGTGCTGTGAATGTGCTGTGGCAGTGGGGATGCCTGGCTTGCCCTGCTATCTTGGAGAGGAGAGAGGGTGTTCAGGATGTGTCTCTGCTGTGGGATGCAGTTTGCCACAGGGCCAGGGCACACAGAAGCGACTTTGACGTAGCAAAATGAGCTGCTGTAATCACAGGGATGGCTCAAAGTAGTTTTCGAGGTGTTTTGGCAAACAGCAAGTCCAGCATGGACTTAGCTATGGCTTGAGCCTGATAGCCCTGCTCTGTGTGACAGTGAGGTGGAATCCAGCTGGGCACTGCCTGGTGCTGGGCAGCTTCCTCTGCTGTCACCAGCGGCACTCAGGGAAGTGCTCCGGCCACATGGGGAGGCTGGAAGGGACAATGGTCCGTGTCAGCTATGAACGTGTTTTCCCCACGGCTCTCAGATGTTTTTCTGATCCTCCCCAGATCCTTTTTCATGCTTCCAAATCCCACCGGAGCCACTGGAGGAAAACGAGTCTCAGGGAAAGGCCTCCAACAGTGACACAAATTATGCGAGGATTCAGACAAGTCCTAACCTGACATTTTTCAAAGTGAAATGCAAGACCCGCCGCTTGCTGATTGCTTTTGCCCTGTAACAGCAGCTGAAGCGCAAACAACATCATTTGCCATGGGTGATGACAAGGAGAGAAAAGAGAGGAATGGGGGAGAAGTGAGGAAAAAAAGAAGTATTGAATCAAACTATGGAGGAAAATAAGCTTCATAGACAATTTTGATGAAACTATTAATTTTCTGTGTAGTGTTTAGAAATTATCATGATATATCTGCTGTCCATGCCAGAGCTAAAGAGCTAATTATATCAAAGAAAGATGTAATTATCTCCCCTTCCTCAGCAAGGCTTGTGGCTGCCACTGGAGCAGGGCAGCATGAGGGCTTCCTGCAGCCCACAGCAATGGAGAAGGCTGAAAGGAGTTCCCCCAGGATGCTCCAGGCTGGGATGCTTGTGGCTGCCTGCTGCAGAGGGGTTTGGGCAAATAGAACCCATTTTGTGCAGCCCACCCTAGACATTTTTCCTCTTTCCCCAAGGTGAGCCAGCAAACCAGCCAACAGGGTCTTCCTCATGAGATTAAACCTATGTGTGATTGGAGAGGAGTTCTCACAGGAAGGTGAGGTGAGGTGACACACCTCCAAACCTTGCAGAACTAACTTCTGTAGAAAACCTATAAAAGTAGGGAAAGCAGGAAAAAACAATATTGCATTCCAATGGAGCCAAAGACCATGGCCTCCTCAAATGTTATTAAGTCAATAATTAAGTGAATTTGGAGTGTGAACTGTGTATCCACTTTAAATGGATTAATGATATGAGAATTCATACAAAATTGCTGTGTTGATTTTATGTTAATGGCTGTTTGAATATAAGCTGAACTATTAACCAAGGATAAGTGGAACTAATGTGCCAGCATTACTATTGAAATGTAATTGAATGGATGGTCTGCAATTTGCAAAGGGCCTCGTTTCTCTGGAGTGGGTCGGGGAGAACAAAGGCTCCCTTGGACAGATTGGAAGGTTGTCAGTTAGGGCAGGAGGCCTTTAAATGGAGGTATGCTCAAAAGAAGCCTGAATGGCTTAAATGAAAGCTCAAGGGAGGGGTATAATTCATCTGTCAATAGTGACTTGGAGACACCCAGCAGGGCAGGGTATCTAGTTTGCTAAGATCATCAGTTTGTGCTTTAAATCCCTCAGGACATTTCCAAGATTGCTATGTTTTATGCCTTCAGCCAAGGAGCAAATATTCCCAAGATCTTGAGGACAAATTTGTGCTTAAAGCTACATTTCACGAGGCAACCTTTCCCTTCACTTTCGTGCAGCATGGCAGGGACAGGGAAACTGCTCCAAAAGCACAGGAAAAATTGCATTGGTTGGTTGAAGGAGGCACGGTGAGTAGGAATGGCAGAAAAATGAGCAGAAAGAAATCTAAGCTGGCTATCAGTCTGTTTTTCCAAACAGAAAAGTCTGGTCGATTGTGGAATCCCCATTACTTGAATCATTTAAATATAAGCTGGATAAAAGCCCTCAAGAAAATACCACAGAGTGTATTCCTGCTTTGGCAGGCAGTTGAGTAGGATGACCTAATCAGTCTTTCCAGCTGTTATTTTTTGGGTTAAAATATAGGATTGAAACAGCAGCTGAATGACCTTCTTTGTTCTTGGCCGTTGATTTCCCCCCCCCCCCCCCTCAGAAGCATCATCCAAGGTGCTGAGTGGACAGCCTGGGTGCAGCCTACCAGGGCAGTAGCAATTTGGGGTACCCAGGGATCATGAAACCTTGAGTCTCCCCCCACTTATGGCTCTTTTCTGTGTTAGTGTGGTTCCTCTTGATTTCCTAAAGCCAGGTTAAAATCAGGCTCGAGGCTTTTGACTCTAATGGGGGTTAGGTCTGTCTCCATAGGTCTGTACATAACACCAGCAAAGCTTTGTCAAAAAATAAATCAGTGCTCAGAATTTATGGGCATTATAGACACAGAATTGGGTAGGTGGTTAAAAGTGTCGTTCATACTATAATGCTGCTGATATTTAAAGAAAATGTAAACAAATCCTTAATCGTGTTGTGCATCCTTGTAAGGCTCGTGTGCCAGAACTACAAACGAACAAACAATAACAGCATATAGGTGTGTGGAAAATAAACTGCCTGATTAGCTAATCTCATCTAACTGAGGCATAATGATAAACTGGATCATACATATTTTGTAGTTTGTTACTATAAATATGACTGTTTCAAGGTCAGAATTTTTATTCCTCTAACTTCATAAAAATGCATGCTTCAAAGAAATTAAAGTTATTTTGTATTATAGATTGCAGGAAATACGAACATTCGTAGCTTGGAGGCATTAAAAATACAAGACATCTTACAGTTTTGAGTGAAATTCTTCCAGTATGGGTTTGGGTCTGGTCTATTAATATAAAATATTAATTTTTTATTTTCCACTCAGAGGGAGTCAAATCTCCACATACCCAAAATATTTGGTACACTTAGAAATCTACATCTTTGTGTGCAAACTTACATTTTCAAATTTACAAATGCAAATTTGCATATTTAAATGTTCCATTTGTTAAAACCTTTCTCCCCTTTATATTAATATATACATTATCAAGCTGTAAGGCTTAGTGCTTTGGGTCTCTCTCCTCCTCTCTGGGGCAAAGCTCAGTGCAGATGAGCATAATTCTCCATTTATGGTGGGGTGAATGCTTCCTTAGTGCTGCATTTTGATACATTTACTCATCTTCCTTGAATATCACTTCATTTTGCCAGCAGTCCAATCTAGTAATGGACATACCAGTAATCTATTTTGCACTTACAGAGTAATATACCTCTTAACAGATGGAAAGATATGTGAGTAGTTATTCATAAAGGGGAAGAGGAATGACTGCAGGTCAACCCAGGAGCAGAAGTGGGAGCCTCCACCTGGATGGGGAGTGTGGCAGGGTGTCATTGCCAGTGGAAAAGGTTGGGAATAGCTTTTTTTCATAGTACCAGAGCTATGTGTCCTTTCACTGCCTGACATATGGGCAGCCCCTAATGAGGCTTACATTATTGCTACTTAATATGCAAGTTGTTTTAAAGCAAGTGAAACTTGCAGTGGTAATGAACACTTAAGCAAAACACATTTTTCTTCACTGGCCCATTACTATTCAGAGATAGCTAATATCTGCTAAATGATTTTTCTCTCAAAGATAATGCCCAGAGAAGCTGTTAATGCCTCCTCCCACGCAAAAATGATGTCAGGTCCTCTAAAAGTAGGAGGTTGACTTTACAACCACAATATCTGAAAGCAAAATACAAAGTCTGGCAACCTTTCCACTTGCCTTTGGTGCCTACAGGGAATGCCTGGGTTTTGTTTTTGAGGTTTTATCCAAAGTCATCAGAGCTAAACAGTTGTCTTTTGTTTTGTTTGTTCTGATGGTTGAAATTATCAGTTAATTAAATGCTTTCAAAAGGTAACACTTTCAGAAAGATGCCAAGTGTAGCAGGACTCACAGTTTGGCCACCAGTCGGTGACCATGCTATGGCTCAGCAGGGGAACACACACCCACAGAATATCTGCCATGATGTTTTTGGGCAGAGACACTTCCTTTACAAGCAATGATACCCATTGTCTGACTGATGTCAAAGCAGCTCTTCTTAAAGAGGCAAAGGCAACTCGTGCACAACCTACCCCGACAAACACAGCGGCTGTGATGGTCATATGCCTCTGCAGGGTCACAACGGTTGTCCCTGACAAAGCATCTCTTTGTGGGAGCTTGGCTGCTCTATCGGCAGCAGGGAGATTTTGGCACTGTCAGCAGCATCATTTGCCCACAATGGACTTCAGCAAACCCTTTCTGAATGCTCGAGAAGGGAATTGTAACCCTCTGTTTATTTGCAAGCCTGAGTGTTTGGAGGGGCAGTAACTCTGCAGGTGCACCCACGGTGTGTTTGCATCTGGAAAGGCAAAGGAGAAGCCCAGCTTGCCAGCTGGGTAACTGCAAGAATTGTGTAATGTACAGGTTATAATTTGTCCCCCTGGGTTCAAAGCTGGTTAAATATGGACTCCTCCTTGCCCCAAGAACAGCATTTCCTTGACTCTGAGCTGGCTCTCGTTGCAGTCCTGTGGAAACCAGAGGAAAAAAAGATAAGCCATGTGCTTGGAGACCTGCTTTGCAGAAGGTGCCTTTGCTTCTTGCCAGCCCATCTCACCTCATCTTGAAGAGAGCAGCCAAAGAGGCTGTCCTGCCTCTGGGAGGCTCTATGGAGGGGCATTTCCTTAAGGGAAGAAAACTCATCTTGTCTTTCTGTTCTTTGCCTTTCCAGTTAGGACATGTCTCCTTCCCTTCTCCTCCCCATGATCCCGATGGCCCTGTTTCTCATCCAGTACCAACAAGTCCTTTGTGAGCACCTGAAAAAAATGACTCAGGTTGCTGTTCTGCCTCCAGATACAGAGAGTTTGTATTCCCCGTTTCTTTAATAATCTAGACAGTTAAATTGGAATAATATTAAAGGGCAGTTTAGTGAGGATGAAAAGCAAACAGTGCTGCCAACTTCAATAGAAAAATATATTGAGTCAGGTTTTCATGAATTACACAGTAATCTTAAAAATCACAGTTAAAATGACTAAATTGGTCCCTTTTTCATTTTGAGTTCTGATTTCTGGGTCTTTAGGGTGCAACCATAAAGTCTAGAAAATTACTATTAATAAAAATTAAGAGAGGAGCTAGCTGAGTTTCTCATGTCATTGCACGCTTCTGGCAGCCAAAGCTGAAGAACACTCAGAAATCATAAGACTCAAGATTAAAATCATGTGAGTTGGCAACACTGCTCCAAGACTCCCCAGAGATCCTGCACCTCCTTCGGGGAGCATAACTGTGCTTTTAAAATTACACCATTGCAAAATTAATCAGGGGTGAGGATCAGATGGAATAAATGGAAGGGAGTTTTGCAATGACTTGGATTTATGGCCAGAGGAGGCTGATTCATGCCTCGCAGCAGTTCTGGTGCATGTCCCTTCATGCTGCTTCATTTGGGGCTCCAAACACGTCTGAGGTGAAGGCATGTTGTGGGTCTTGACTTCGTTCAGAGAATCAGCAGAATTGGTGTTCCCTTGTCAGGGAGATTAAACAGCTTCTTATCAGGAGAACAGCGTGGCAGCAAGGAGGTGAAATCTCTACATGACCACAGTGCAGGAAATTGTTGTTTTTGTCCCTCAATAAAGGAAAAGGCCAATTTTCATCTTCATCCAGCCTAGGTAATATTTCTGAAGTTAGTTAAACTCCTATTTGTGACCACAGAGTTATACTTAGGCTGTCAGACCCTATTGATTTCCAAGTATCAACATTTTATTGCAATATTGTTAAGTATATTATAGCTGTTCAAAGAGTACTTTCAAGGCTCTGTTCCCTGGCTGATCTGTGAATAATTTACAAACTACTGCTGGTTTCTGAGCTTACCATTAGGTGCTGGGCCACGTAGTTATTTGGAAATGTGTATAATTCAGGCAAATCATTGACAGCACATCATGTACAAAGGGAGATGTTCTAAAGCACAGAAAGTACATGAGTGACAAACAAACATTGAAAGACTGGAAAAGCTGAACTTCCAGATCCTGTGTGTACCATCTTCTAGGGAATTTGGTTATTTATTATTTGTGGGATGTAATCAGCCACCTTGTTTTTTACTTTTAACTTTGATGGTTACAACTGTCCCCTGATAGGAAAATGATGTGAAGGGAAGAGCAGATGGTGAGTAAACCATTACCAGCCAGGCAAAGCCTGTTTCTTGTTCCTTGTGGTCCTAGATTGATTTTTCCCATAATTGTGGCTGATGCTTTGGCCAGGAATGTGGAAGGAGTTTAAACTGTCAGCAGCAGAACCAGGGGGCTGTGAGCTCCCCATGGGTGAAGGAGGAGATGCTTCCAAGTGTTTTAAATGCTTCTTCATGTGTCTGCAGTAAAGGGGTTGGGTTAAACTTTGCTATTTGACAAACCATCTTCTCAAAGTTGGTATATTGGGAAAATCTGTTGAAGGTGCCCAAGGTTATTCCAAACTGAGTCCCCAAGTCCTTCATTTCATTTGGAGAAAGGTTGGTATGAAGTGTGCAGCTCTGACTGTGACTCTGCTCTGCACTTGTTTCGAATATACCTTAAGCAAATATATAGAGCAGGATTTTATTATTTTATCTTGTGACTATAGTGCTAGAAAGATAAAGAGTGTAGCTGTAAATACCTGGCATGGGTGGGAGATAGAAGGAGGACAACATGCTGGTACTTGTTAGGGAAGAGTTTTGGAAACAGAGTTCACGTAATTCTCCCTTCATTGATATTGTACAATTTAGGAATAACTCCATGACAGTCAGTTGAACGTGGAAAGGAAAACTGAATGAAAAATCTCTTCCCCCCCAAAAGGTATTTCTTGGCAGATGCATACCAGCTGTGGCCTGTAGGTTGCAGCAGTGTATGCTTTTCATTAGGAAACACCACATCATCCCTTGTTTTCCCAAAGTGGAATTCCCCAGTGAGACAAACCAACTCGCTTTTGGCCATATCACTTAGCAAAAAAATAAATAATCAGCCTTGATCTTTCTGGTAAGACAAAAGGATGTTGTTTCTTTAGCTTTTTCCTACGTGGGTGTGAGGTATGTTGAGCCTTTTGGACCAAGTGAATCAGCACCACAAGGTCCAGCAGCACAGAGCCTTCCCAGCATGGACTAGGACATACCATAAGAAACATTGGGAAAAACTTGTGCTGGAGGCCCCATCCCATTAGACCAATTCGATTTCTGCATTTTCTTTTATTTTTGGATCCAAAATTTGCACGAATCCACGTAGTTGTGTTTTAAGCCAATGTATCATGTAGCAATGGAGGTATGCAAAAAATGTCACACCACACGCAGTGAGAAACTGCTCCACTTTGCTATGATCCCGTCATGTGCTGCAGAAATTCAAAACTTTAGCAGATGGTACTGACGTAACTCTTTGTGGCTGCAAAGATAGGAATAAACCACGACTTCACTATGTCAAGTTCATTCACTTCATTGATTACCCACACAACATTAAATACAGGTAAGAAGAAAAGTACAAACCAAAATTTTATGCATGTTTCAATGAAAAAGTGTTCTGTTTTTCACCAAGAAATGCTGAGAGGAATCCAGCACTTTGTAAAACCAGTCATAAACTTATAAGAATATGTGAATGTCAATGGAAATTATTGACTGAACAATCTCCTTTTTGGTGGGAAATATGTTTTATCAATATTTATGCTACTCTGCTTGAAATACTGAAGGCAGAGTGGAAAAACAGTCAAAACTCTGAAAAATTTAGAGCATGTTTTGAACTGGCTGAAAACCAAAAGTCATCATGTGTTTGTTTTTTTTTTTAAGGGAAAAAAGCAATCTCTGTTTCTTCAGAGATTCATTTGGTTTAAAGCCAAAAATGACCATTAGATCATTTACTCAGACATTTTGTTTAATTAAGGCCAGTTACCCCTATATGTAGCCTGAAACTTATGTTTGGTGAACTTTTCTTTTCCAAATAGCAAATAGCCTTTAGTTTTGACTTGTGTATGAGAACTGCAGAACTCACCCTTTCCTATGTATTTTCTACAATTGATTTATAAGTTTCTGTATTAAAATGTGTTCTTAATTGCTTCCTTAATATCGTACGTCTTCACATTTCAGACCATGCTGCTTGTTATGCTTTGCTGCTTTAGATTAAAGGGTCCTTTAATACCCAGTGTTCTCTCCTTTTGTGTGTACAAACACACTGCAATCACTTTTCCATTGTCTTGCTGATTAACCAAATTGATTGAATTCCATAAACTACATATAAACCATTTTACTAAATTATTTTAGACTCCTTATTCAATTCTCAGCAGCCTTAAAAAACGCAAGTGCTAAAACAGGACAGTTTGGCTCGTGCTGTGTGCAGAGGTAACAATCCACCCCCCAATTCTCTTCTTTTAGCATATTCAAAGGTCAAATTTGCTTATTTGTCTTTTTTCTTTTTTTCCCTTTCCTAGAGTGAGGACTCACATTCAGTTACTTAACTCTTTCCCAACTCATGGCTTCCTTGCTGCAAGGATGGCCCACAGTCCTCAGTGATAGCTATGAAACTTTGCATTTGGTTGGATTAAATGAATCTTGTTTTCAGTGCCCAAACTTGCTGAACAGTCCCTGTTGTTCTCCATGATTAACCTCTTATATTCTGATGTTGATCCTGCGTGTCAGATTTGCTGAAGATTTAAAACCACTGACTGTGGTTGCCCTGCAACCATATTATGCTACAAACAACCTCTCTTGTACAGATGTTTCATAATGTTTTTATAAGCAGCATGTTGTGTTCTGCTGAGTCCTGTGACTCACCAAACTCCGTGTGTTCAATCTATGTGGTTGTCTTTATCAAGCAAACCCATAATCTCATCAAAGAATGACATCAGATTTATATGATGGGGCCTGTTTACCGTAAAACCATGATTACTGGCCTTAATTATATTTATATACTTGATTATTTTAATTAATTAGCTTTATTAATTGATGTTTTTATCAGGTTTTCATTGCCTTGGTTGATATTTATGTTGGCCAGGTGGCTCACACTTGAGCTCCACTCGACTCTTGGCACCACACTAACTGTCATCCAGTGTTCAGGAATTTCCTTTGTGTTAGAATATTTATTAAAAACTAATTTCAACAGGCTCAGTCTTTGTGGCCCAGACACTTAATATCATTGGTGTTCTCTGTGCCCTTCCTATTTAGTGGCAACAGCTTTCCTATGAAGTGTTGGGAGGGGAAGCTGTCATCACCGTGCTGTGTCACCCAGGAATTCCTCCACGTCATGGCAACTTTCACGTTAACTTGGCAGATGTTATCACCTCTGGGCTTTTCTGTTGTTATTGAGCAATTGTTTTAGTTCTAGTTCTTATTGTATGGGTAGAATCAGATTGTAGAAACATTTCACCTAAAACTTCAGGACAGATCTATGTGATATACAGGCTTTAGCAACACCCGTCTCCAGAAGTCTTCTCTTGTCTACAGAGTTCTGTGATTCTGCCACAGAACAGTGAATCACTGGAATCTGTCCTGTATCCAGCTTAAGGCTAGCATTACTCCAGAGAGCTAAAATCCCAGGAATCTCTCAATGATCCATGCAGACTTGTATCCATTACTCCACCAGGGCAGGCCATGGGGCTGCATTCCCGGAGGGCAATATCAGCTTTGCATGGTGTGACGTTTCCATGTGAGCAGCACTAAAAACAGCCTGAGGCACCCTGCAAGTCTTTCAAACGGAGCTTGTATTTAATTTGGTGTGTTATGGAAAACTCTGGGCAAGTTTTCCACTCAGAGACATTATATTTTAAGGGCACTCTGTGAAGTACAGTGTTCTTTTTTTATCATTTATCTTCAGGAAAATAAATAGAAATCCTTAAAACAATTAAATACCCATCTGTTATTCCTGGGAAGCCAGGGTTATATGCCAGAAAAGTAAACCAAATTTTTTATCAGTTATTGGATATTTAGATTCAGTGATCAAGAAGACAATTCAGTGAAACACATATTCTAGTTTATATAACTAAAGCAGAAGGAAAATTATGGTGGAGGAACCATGTGGGTCCAACTCCCAGACATGATGGAAAAGAAATTAAATGCAAAATTATCCCGATTCAATATGGAACCGTCCATCTACAGATGATCTCTTCTTCCTTCTTGGAAGTGCACATGACTTTGAGGTAGTCTTGAAAATGGATCCAGCACAAAATGTGTGATGAAAATCAACTATGTGAGTAAGAGTAAAGAATTTTGTCCAAGAATTAGGTAATTTAATACAGGTTTAAAAACTTCTGTCTCAGGAATAAGTGGTAGTCATTTTAGCAGCACCTCCAACCACTACATATCCCTGTTGCCCGTTGTTCTGTGAAGACCTTAACAGAAAAATTTTATTTATAAGAAATAGATGCTCTGATTTGGACTGTATTCATAGAATAGTTTTAAATCTGGCTAGCAAATGCCAAAATCTTGGCTGAAACGTTGTGATATAAGAAGCACTTATTAAAGCTTCCTGCAAACATATCTTTCATCATGCACATTTGCATACCCAGAAGTTAGCTCAAATAGCTGACAATAATGTCAAGCATATCTTATTTATGCTATAATTATTTTTACTCACATGTGTCACTGAGCATAATTGTTTTCTCAGTGGTTTAAGATTCCTCCTAAAGATAGGGGGATGTGGCAATGCCTTTCTAACATGAGTTTAGGAGGGTCTGGAAGAAGCTGCAGCTGAGGAGAGGCTGGGATATGCACAGCTGTTTGTGTTTCCAGCTGGTATTTGTATGTTCTCGGGGTGGAGCAGATGTTGATAGCTGTTCCCTTATAAAATATGTAATGGTGTACTTTATGACCTAATGTATTTTCCAGTCCTAGGGCCTGATCCAGAGTCCACTTGGCTTTCTGAACAGGCTTCCAGTGGCACCAGTAGAGCTCTATCAAATTCTTAATGAACCAAGGCCAGAGAGAGGTAATTTAGGGCCATTATCTTTGTAGGGTTGCATATGGTTCGGTGATGCTCTAACATTTGCCTCCAGAGTTCTCTCCCTGCTGCTTCCCTTGCTTTCACTTGCTGTTTTTCACCAGCCTTCAGAGATTTATATACGACAGCTCTGGGTCTCTTACGCTGTCTGAGGCCACTTGCCACTGGGTTGCAGACATGATGCTCTCTTGCCTCCTTGGCAGCCTTCCCTGGGAAAGCTCCAGGCCCAACGGTGGTTGATAATGTCTGATGACATTTTGTGACACTCCTTCAGCGTTGTCAGTCTTGTCATACTTTTCTGTCTTATGCATCCTCAACTGCAGCCTCCTAATTGCAACTTGATACATGGGTTCATTGGCAAAGGTTGCTTATGGGTCAGTCTATCTGCTTCAAAAGCCTCTAGAGAGTAGAGTGAGAAGGAGAGCACTCTGGAGCTTTTTGTTGTGGGAGGGTGCTGCAGATCCTTTCACAAGAGGCTCATTTCCACATACAGGATATACCCTGAATTTGGAATACAGGGAATGTAAGTGAACACAAAAGCTGGACTGCTGAAAACATAGAGACTAAAATCAACTAGGGGGAAGGGTAAGATTCTGTACTTGCTCATGGGCTTGGGACTCAAAGTCCTGGTGGATACCCACCTCTGCCTTCTTCAGGCCACAAAAAATATGGCTGCAAAACCAGGATCCAGCCATTCTGCCAGCAAATTTTGTGTGCATCGCTCCTCATGAGCATGGGCTGCTTGAACAAACAAATAGTGCTTTGCCTCTTCTGCAGAAGAGGAGGCTGTGTCGGCTTTTCCCTGCTTTGGTTGTGATCCAAAAGGGCTAAAGCAATTTCAAAGCTAATATGGATGTGCCAAGTACATATACATCTCACTGGTTTGATGTGGTTATGCTTGGGACTCCAAATATTTCACACCTACTGAATGTTTCTGGGAAATGTTGTTTCCACTCCTGCAGTTCTTGGTTTTTGCTCTTGTTTGTGCTTGTCCCGTTAGATCAAATGAGGCTAATGACTGAGGGATAGCCATGCTTCCCAGGGATTTGAGGACTTAAATGCTTGAAAGCTATTAAGAGACGTGCTTTGCTGTTGAATACATTGAAGCCTTTTGCTGCAGGGGATCATCCTAAAGGCTGCAAGAAAACAACAGCTCTGTATTTTGACAACATTAGCTCACAACTTTGTTTTAGCTAGAACAGTCTTTTTCTGATCATAATGTAGGTCATGGCTGCAAGTTAATTTGTTCCATGTGCCATTATGATGCAGAATACATTGGGAAAAACAGGGCTTTCCCAGGGTGAGAAAAAAATTGTGTTTACTAAGCAGTTATAGTCCATTTTGATTTCTTTCCTCCCAAATTTCCCATGCTTGGCTTTGCCTTCCTCCCTTCTCCTTGTTTTCCTGCCTTAGCAGCCTGATTCTGCATGACTGGGGTAACCAGTTCAACTTCCTGTGCTCTCCAGACCTCTGGGTGTGCAGGTAGAGAGCAGTTTCACCCCAGTCTCCTCGGGGCTTGTGGCTCCTCTACAGCTCCCTCCAACTGTGCCTGGATTTGTGCACAGGAACAGGGACTGCACACTCACCCACTGCCAGGTGGATCCCAGCCTACATGGCATTGATCTCCTGCTCCTCTGGATCCCTTACAAACCCACCCTAGGTTCTCTTCCACTTCAGTGGAGGCAGGGAGAAGTGAATGTTTCCTACAGCTTCTGGCTTTGCCTGAGCTTCACCCAAACACTGTTAAGAAAAGTACGTGTGTTTACTCTGGCTGCATCCACCACCAGACTTACCTCCTGTCCGTCTGCTCTGCAGATGGAGGGGTGAGGGCAGGATGCACTGGCACACCTGGGCATAGGGGATTGGTAAAACTATATTCCTAAGCCACCTAGAAAGCTGTCCTGAGCAGAGACCTTGGGCTTTAGACAACTGAGGCAGTGTCTTATTTCAATAAACCATGTATTTGATTAATAGTTTCTAAGGCTCTTTGATCAGTGATGATAGAGAGGGGCTTTGCATGTGGCCTCTCCAGTGCTATTGCAGTGAATTTGCTCTGCTATCATATATTTGTGCAGAAGAATGAAAAACCTAATTAATGTCACCTGAGATGAAAGCCCTGTAATCATGACTGCCATCTCAGAACAATTAATCATCCACCTACAGTAAGTCACCAGAATAATTTTTTCCATTTTGTTTCTAAGTTCTTCTGCAGATTTGAAAGAACTGCTGGAGTGAAGGAGACAATGTGGGATTTGGGGTCCCAGCCCAGTACAGGTGGCTGGGGAATCACAGTGGGAGCACCAGCACAGAGAACAGCCATAGTGGCTTAACAGTTTTTGTCCCAGTCCCCTGCTGGCATCGCTCAAAATGTCACCTGCCATTTTACAGGCTCTCTGTGTATCTGAAAAGGTATTCTGGCAACTTGGAGTAAAGTAATTCAGCCACTTTGAAGACTGCAGAGCCTGGAGATAGACAGGTAGAAATATAGATACAGATATATGAAAATTATTCTATCTATCTATCTACATATATGTCTATATCAGTACTTCTGTCTATATCAGTTTTTCAGTTTTGTTTTAGACAGGTTGTGCTAAAATGCTGTGAGTGAAAAGAATCTTAGAATGGGTCCTCACTGTGGAAAAAAATATTGAAAATATAGAGAAACTGCTTGATAATTGTCCAAGTTGAAAGTTTAAGCTTATTATTTCTTATGGTGTCTTTGTCAGCTGCTAAGTCAGCCACTTGAAGATGGTGGGTTACCATGATGCTGGGTGCCCTGTGTGTGACCTGTGCAGTAAAAAAGGCAGTGAAGGATCATATATTCCCTGTTTAGCTTGTAAGTTCATTGTACTGCATTTCCAGGAAAACTGGATTTTTACAGCACACTGGAGATCAGGCCTTCTGCTTTTAGAAGCTCCACCTAAGTCAATGGATCTCGGATGGTTTGTGGTAATTAAGGATGGCACTGAGCCCCAGCACTCTGTCAGAGAAAGCAAAATGTTTAGCTTCTCTAAAGGAAAATAGCAGTCTGTTAAATGTTAATATCTGGAAAATAAAAAAAAAAATCTTGAATTAAATTAATTTGACACCAGCTCTTGACACCAGCAAAAAGAGAATTTTATCGCTTCCACTCTATGTGTGAAAATGTTGTACAGTTTTACGGGCAATGATAGTGTGTGATCAACAGCGAGACAGAGACCATGTGACTTGCACAAAAGAAATAGCACTATGAGAAAATGTAAATATTTATAAAAGGACAAAATAGAGTATGTAAAATTATCACACGTCTGAGACATATGGATACCATCACCAAGAATAACATAAAGAGAGAGAGAGAGAAACAAAAAATTAAATTCCACTTACAGGGTCTTTGGAATAATCTAGTAAAATCTAGTATGCTTTGGTTCTACAGTTTTAAATTCAGGAAAATCTCTCTCAGGATTACATTAGTGCCAACATCTCATACCTGTGCCCAGCAGGATACTGCTTTGCCTCCCTCAGATCTGTCTCATGTTGGACTCAAACTTTCATTGCTTGTTAAGACAAACTTCCATCACACTCATGGGGCTAAATTCTCATTTACATGGAAATGGAAGGACTGAAGGATGTCGTTCCCAGGTTACAATGTCAGATTTCCAATCAGATCATCAAAATTAAAAAGCAGTTTGATAAACCCAATTTTCCAGCTGAAAACACAGTATTTGATAGTTGTAATCTTTGTAAATTATTTCTGACCCAGTTTTCATGCATAAATGCCCTTGTAGCGCTGGTATTTTTTTTCTTTCTTTCTCTTTTCAGTGCCTATTTGCAGTTTTTCTCTGAGATGTTAGACATTATCATGTAAAGGATAGTTTTCTTAGAAAGCAAATCCACTGGGATTTTTAATTAGAATATCTCTGTGAACATCTGAACCAAACTATAGCTCACTGTGAAGTCTTGAAGTGATGCTGAGCAGTACTGCTCACATTGTTATTTCATGTTTGCTGTTAGAACTATTTGGCAAAGATAAGATTTCAAAATGCACAGCTCAGTCACATAAAAGTTCTTACAACTGTGACAAAGTGAGGGAGCTTGAAATATATACAAAAACCTTCTTTGGAAGGAGGAGCAGGGCAAAATGCGCAATGAGAAATTATATTATTAAAAATCATTAATTTATTAGGAGGGCAGTTTTCAGAATGCAATGTCAAGGTCCTTCATGTTTATGAACATTTTCTGCACTCACCTAATAACTGAGAGTCAAGGAGAATCTATCAAATTAATTTCAGTTTTGGCTGGAGAGTTAGACTTCTTAAAGAATGCTAATGATTTTGTCCAGACATTAATAAATCTGCTGTAAGGCCCAGCATGCAAAAGACAAATGAAGGGACATTTTTGTCCTTCATTCCCTTTCTCTTGGAAGGCTGGAAGTACTATTCATATACTGGTGCTGGGGACAGATTTTTGAGTGCATGGGACAAGATTCAAATGGCAATGCAGGTTAGAGGGACAACTCTAACACAGGTCAGTGTTGTCCTTTTTCTGCAGGGAGTTGCTTTTGTCCCATGAACACGGAAATTTCCAGTCTAATGACTGGAATTTCCAGTCCCATGGCTGGAAATTTGAGACCATAGCATACCTTCCTAAAGCTGAAATAAAGCTCTGGGTGGCAGCTGGGGATGTGTATCTGAGAAGGGTGGGTCTGTACAAGTCCTCATTTTTAGCTACTTCTGACGTCTTCTGACGAGCATTGCCATAACAAGGTACTCCTGCTATGCTCTTCTGGTGCAGTCTGGCTCTTTCCAGGAGCTTTTCCTTAATTGCACAGCAACCACATCCATCGGCTGTCCCACAGGAATGGATATTGCAGCCCAGGGCTGTGTCCAGGCAGAAATCCATTTAACTAAAGTGAGAACCTGAGCATCTCCAACTCCCATTTGCCTCACTGGCAGCTGAAGACATTAATCATCTTGCACAGGACCCTGAACATCTCTCGTAGTCCTAAATGAGGATAAACAATGAGGTTGACTTTGTTTTTTGCAGAAAAGTGGATGTTACTGAATGAGAAACCCGAAATACAGTTTAGTCTCTTGTTACCACCTCTGCAGGGAAAAATGTAATTATATTGAGCTATAAGTAACTTAGTTTGGGACAACTTATTTAGTCTCTCTGAAAGTACCAATCCATTCCCCAGAGCATTTAAAAATGAATGCTGGTGCCCAGCCTATTGCCATAGCAGCCCTCTGAGGGTTTATGTGATACACAGCACACCAGAGTCTTCCAATAATTTGTCTGTAGGTTAATAATGAAAACAGAGCTCTGCAAGTTTAGGATAATACAATATGCAGAGGTGCAATGAAGCCCGGGCAAACATTTAAAGTGAGGGAAAGTAGTGGATAGAAGCCAATAGCCCAGCTTTTCTCCATTTTCATTTCCTCATAAATACAAATACTCAACATCCATTGCTCTCTCCTGCAGTGTCACATGTGTGGATTGAATGCTGAGTGTCTATTTCTCCTATCAGTGGTGGCTAAATTCCCAATGAACTGCATCAAGGCAGCATGTGGATTTTTTTAGGTGGCATCATTCAAAAAGCTTCTTGCAAATTCTGTCTCACTTTAAGTGACTAAAGGATTAACAGAGTGAGACATAGTGAGGAAAGCAAGCCCTGGGATTTGGAAGCAGCCAAAGCAAACACCTTCTGGAAAATAGACTTGAGGATCTTTGGTACCTTTGAGTAGTTTGGGTTTTATTAAGAGCCAGAGTGCTATTTCTCTTAAAATGGGTTATGGGTGGGGTCTTTCTCTGCCCTCCAGCTTTCTGGATAATGCATTTTCTCCCCATGGCTACAGCACATATTCTCTCTCCCAAGCATAGTGAGTATTAGTCTCAGGGTGAAATCTCTCCAGCATTATCTGATGTCAAATATGCATCTGGATTGACTCCCAGGTCCATTCTCATCTCTTTTGACTTGCAAAGCTGTGGCAAGAATCCAGGAAAGAGGTGGAACACCCTGTTAAAATGCAGAGTGCTCACTACACCCAAATACTTAAAATCTGAAGGTAATGCCTAAGGAGTCTGCTGTGCAAAAGAATTATAGTATAGGAGGCAACAAAAAGACAAACAAATTTAAGCTGATGGACAGAGATGTTTGTAAAACCAGCTCCTTTCTATCTTGGCATAAATTCTGTCTCTGCTTCTCTTTCCTCAGCTGAGGTTATGGAGCCTAAATGGAGCAAAATATTTAGACCACGTTCTTTCACAGATACTCATGTAAATGAAAACTCTGAAATACCAGGTAAGACCTTGATTCTGCAAAGAGATGACACACGTGGTCATATGGTGGTGTGCAGTCCCCAGGGGTTGGTGTAGCTCTGTAGAAGAAATGCTGCCAAAAAGAGGCTCTGCCCTCAAGGGATGCCATCACCCCATCACGAGAGAGAATTCACACTGCTCTTTCTGCTCCTATAAGCTAAGAAGGGCTGAGTAGGAATTTTCTGTCAAAATGCTTTTTCTAAAGAAAATACAGTTTCTGAAGGCGGAGGAGTTGGTGCCTTTTTGCAGTTTTAATTGGAAAAAAAATTTGCCTTGAGATTTACAGGCTCATGCTGCCTTGCTAAACACACCAATATTCTGGCAAATGGAACAATTCTGACATGTCATCTCATTTTCTTGTGAGTGAGTAGCAGATTTCTGAGTATTGGTGAGAAGAATCAGATTATTCTTTTTTGGCTAGTTCATGCTGGTGGAAATTTCCCTACTTGAGTCTATCTTTAATAGGCACTTCAATACTTTCACATAAATTTTTTGGAGTTTAATGGGTTTTCTCAATGCTTTGGAAAAAAATAGAGGAAAGGAACCCTTATCTGGAACTTGTTGATATTGCAAGATTTTTTTCCCCTACTAGATAAGAGAGATCAGACCCAAACTGCCTTATCTGTGAATCTTTACATGAAAGAACCAACACTCAGTGTCCCAAAAGACACATCTGGCTACCAGGTTAACACATTTGTGGGAAAAGGCACATTCTATTCCAACTTATAATACACAACAAATGCTTGTTGTTTTTAAACACACACACATTAAAACAAAAAGATTTGCTATTCCAAAAATAGACTGTGGGAGGAAAGAAAAGAACAGGGGAAAAAAAAAGAAAATAAAGGAAAACCTAGTTTTATTTTTCTATGGAAACCATAATCCCACACGGTGGAAACAGTAAAAAATCAAACTCATAAGTATTTCTGATGATGGGATAACCGTAGGTTCTTTATTCTGAATATAAATTGGTACATTAAAATGTGCTCATAAGAACTGCAACTTTAGTGTGAGTAGCCAAGAATAAGAAACTCAGCCTCATAAAATGACACCTAATGTGAAAGCCATCCAAAAGACATTGCTCTATATTTATACTCCAAAAAAGGCCCATTTGGTTTTGAAGCAAAAGAATGGGTAAAAAAATGCGGAGTGCACCAGAAACTTGTTCAGGAGTGGGCTTGTATACAGTTTTCAAAGTTATATTGACACAACTTCTTTATTACAAGCCTTTATAAACCCAGTCAAGCCAATTCTAATGAAAATTAATTTTTACTGCTTTTATTTTCCTTTATGGGACAATATAGGTCATGAAAACACTCCTCTAAGCTGGTGGAATCATTCCTTCTTGCTCCAGAGAAAGTTCAAGGTGAAATTATTGCCCTATACATTCAACTACAAAGTTGACACCAGGCTTTTACCCACTTTCCCTAGATATGGATATATTTGCAGATATGCTTTTAGTCACAGCAGCACATGTGTGGGGAGTAGTTCCATCAGCTGCAGTGAGAATACTTGGTACCTACCCCTCATGCTGTGTTGCAGAGCCAAAACAAAATTTTAAGTGATATAGATTAAATTTCCATTAACTGATTCTCACTTAACTTATGCTGATTTGATGTCAGTGTAGTTCCAGGGATGTACAAACAGAATTTGAAATGATGAAAGGCAGAGAACAGAAAGGGAGATCAGAACTGAAAGCAATGTAATTTTTTTCCAATGCAAGTAAAGCTGGTTTGAAACTAATTGTATTAGGCTTTATACCCTTTCTGCTACTGCAGCTGAGGATATGAATGTTTTAAATTAGTGAAGGCAGTTTCTTAGTGGAAACAAGCCTTGGTGGCTGCTTAGAGAGACAGGTAGGGAGAATAAGCTCAACACATTTCATGAATGCAGGTGGCTGGGTAAAGAAGAGAAATCCTATTAGTGCCCAGTTAGGAGAATAGCTGCATCATGAATTCAGTGCTTATTAGAGGATCCAGAGCATATAGATGCAAATCCATAGGAAATTAGGTCCCTGAATTCTAGTGCTCAAGGAATCACTG